>NC_140594.1:586327625-586695625 GCF_964204655.1 Triturus cristatus
AAAATGGCAATTTTGGTCACATTGAGGCTTTAAAAAGTAATTATTCAACATGAGGCACAATCCAAGTGACATTTTGAATCAATTTTTCTACAGTCAAAAAAATCAATTTTCTGATGAAAAACGATGACCCGGGACCTGTTGAACTTTCTCCAGATGGTCAGAAATGGAAATTTTTTAATTTTTAATTTTTTGACTGTAAATGACTATTGCATGTGAATTATCACTTTTGGAACAAAAATAAGTATGTTTAGAGTCATTTTAATGCCTGAAATTGGTCGAAATTGAAGCTTCTGAGTAGGAGAAAAAGTCTGTAAAAATGGCAATTTTGGTCACATTGAGGCTTTAAAAAGTAGTTATTCAACATGAGGCACAATCCAAGTGACATTTTGAATCAATTTTTCTACAGTCCAAAAAATTAATTTTCCGATGAAAAACGATGACCCGTGACCTGTCGAACCTTCTCCAGATGGTCAGAAATGGTAATTTTTTAATGTTTAGTTTTTTTACTGTAAATGACTATTGCATGTGAATTATCACTTTTGGAACAAAAATAAGTGTGTTTAGAGTCATTTTAATGCCTGAAATTGGTTGAAATAGAAGCTTCTGAGTATAAGAAAAAGTCTGTAAAAATGGCAATTTTATTCACATTGAGGCTTTAAAAAGTAGTTATTCAACATGAGGCACAATCCAAGTGACATTTTGAATCAATTTTTCTACAGTCAAAAAAATCAATTTTCTGATGAAAAACGATGACCCAGGACCTGTTGAACTTTCTCCAGATGGTCAGAAATGGTAATTTTTTAATTTTTAATTTTTTGACTGTAAAAGACTATTGCATGTGAATTATCACTTTTGGAACAAAAATAAGTTTGTTTGGAGTCATTTTAATGCCTGGAATTGGTCGAAATAGAAGCTTCTGAGTAGGAGAAACAGTCTGTAAAAATGGCAATTTTGGTCACATTGAGGCTTTAAAAAGTAGTTATTCAACATGAGGCACAATCCAAGTGACATTTTAAATCAATTTTTCTACAGTCAAAAAAATCAATTTGCTGATGAAAAACGATGACCCGGGACCTGTTGAACTTTCTCCAGATGGTCAGAAATGGTAATTTTTTAATTTTAAATTTTTTGACTGTAAATGACTATTGCATGTGAATTATCACTTTTGGAACAAAAATAAGTGTGTTTAGAGTCATTTAATGCCTGAAATTGGTTGAAATAGAAGCTTCTGAGTAGGAGAAACAGTCTGTAAAAATGGCAATTTTGGTCACATTGAGGCTTTAAAAAGTAGTTATTCAACATGAGGCACAATCCAAGTGACATTTTGAATCAATTTTCTACAGTCAAAAAAATCAATTTTCTGATGAAAAACGATGACCCGGGACCTGTTGAACTTTCTCCAGATGGTCAGAAATGGTAGTTTTTTAATTTTTAATTTTTTGACTGTAAATGACTATTGCATGTGAATTATCACTTTTGGAACAAAAATACGTTTGTTTAGAGTCATTTTAATGCCTGAAATTGGTCGAAATAGAAGCTTCTGAGTAGGAGAAAAAGTCTGTAAAAATGGCAATTTTGGTCACATTGAGGCTTTAAAAAGTAATTATTCAACATGAGGCACAATCCAAGTGACATTTTGAATCAATTTTTCTACAGTCAAAAAAATCAATTTTCTGATGAAAAACGATGACCCGGGACCTGTTGAACTTTCTCCAGATGGTCAAAAATGGCAATTTTTTAATTTTAAATTTTTTGACTGTAAATGACTATAGCATGTGAATTATCACTTTTGGAAGAAAAATAAGTGTGTTTAGAGTCATTTTAATGCCTGAAATTGGTCGAAATAGAAGCTTCTGAGTAGGAGAAAAAGTCTGTAAAAATGGCAATTTTGGTCACATTCAGGCTTTAAAAAGTAGTTATTCAACATGAGGCACAATCCAAGTGACATTTTGAATCAATTTTTCTACAGTCAAAAAAATCAATTTTCTGATGAAAAACGATGACCCGTGACCTGTCGAACCTTATCCAGATGGCCAGAAACGGTAATTTTTTATTGTTTAATTTTTTGACTGTAAATGACTATTGCATGTGAATTATCACTTTTGGAACAAAAATAAGTGTGTTTAAAGTCATTTTAATGCGTGAAATTGGTTGAAATAGAAGCTTCTGTGTAGGAGAAAAAGTCTGTAAAAATGGCAATTTTGGTCACATTGAGGCTTTAAAAAGTAGTTATTCAACATGAGGCACAATCCAAGTGACATTTTGAATCAATTTTTCTACAGTCAAAAAAATCAATTTTCTGATGAAAAACGATGACCCGGGACCTGTCGAACCTTCTCTAGATGGTCAGAAATGGTATTTTTTTAATGATTAATTTTTTTACTGTAAATGACTATTGCATGTGAATTATCACTTTTGGAACAAAAATAAGTGTGTTTAGAGTCATTTTAATGCCTGACCTTGGTTGAAATAGAACCTTCTGAGTATAAGAAAAAGTCTGTAAAAATGGCAATTTTATTCACATTGAGGCTTTAAAAAGTAGTTATTCAACATGAGGCACAATCCAAGTGACATTTTGAATCAATTTTTCTACAGTCAAAAAAATCAATTTTCTGATGAAAAACGATGACCCAGGACCTGTTGAACTTTCTCCAGATGGTCAGAAATGGTAATTTTTTAATTTTTTAATGTTTAATTTTTTGACTGTAAAAGACTGTAAAAGATTATCACTTTTGGAACAAAAATAAGTTTGTTTAGAGTCATTTTAATGCCTGAAATTGTTCGAAATAGAAGCTTCTGAGTAGGAGTAAAAGTCTGTAAAAATGGCAATTTTGGTCACATTGAGGCTTTAAAAAGTAGTTATTCAACATGAGGCACAATCCAAGTGACATTTTGAATCAATTTTTCTACAGTCAAAAAAATCAATTTTCTGATGAAAAACGATGACCCGGGACCTGTTGAACTTTCTCCAGATGGTCAGAAATGGTAATTTTTTAATTTTTAATTTTTTGACTGTAAATGACTATTGCATGTGAATTATCACTTTTGGAACAAAAATAAGTATGTTTAGAGTCATTTTAATGCCTGAAATTGGTCGAAATTGAAGCTTCTGAGTAGGAGAAAAAGTCTGTAAAAATGGCAATTTTGGTCACATTGAGGCTTTAAAAAGTAGTTATTCAACATGAGGCACAATCCAAGTGACATTTTGAATCAATTTTTCTACAGTCAAAAAATTTATTTTCCGATGAAAAACGATGACCCGTGACCTGTCGAACCTTCTCCAGATGGTCAGAAATGGTAATTTTTTAATTTTTAATTTTTTGACTGTAAATGACTATTGCATGTGAATTATCACTTTTGGAACAAAAATAAGTTTGTTTAGAGTCATTTTAGTGCCTGAAATTGGTCGAAATAGAAGCTTCTGAGTAGGAGAAAAAGTCTGTAAAAATGGCAATTTTGGTCACATTGAGGCTTTAAAAAGTAGTTATTCAACATGAGGCACAATCCAAGTGACATTTTGAATCAATTTTTCTACAGTCAAAAAAATCAATTTTCTGATGAAAAACGATGACCCGGGACCTGTTGAACTTTCTCCAGATGGTCAGAAATGGCAATTTTTTAATTTTTAATTTTTTGACTGTAAATGACTATAGCATGTGAATTATCACTTTTGGAAGAAAAATAAGTGTGTTTAGAGTCATTTTAATGCCTGAAATTGGTCGAAATAGAAGCTTCTGAGTAGGAGAAAAAGTCTGTAAAAATGGCAATTTTGGTCACATTGAGGCTTTAAAAAGTAGTTATTCAACATGAGGCACAATCCAAGTGACATTTTGAATCAATTTTTCTACAGTCCAAAAAATTTCTTTTCTGATGAAAAACGATGACCCGTGACCTGTCGAACCTTCTCCAGATGGTCAGAAATGGTAATTTTTTAATGTTTAATTTTTTGACTGTAAATGACTATTGCATGTGAATTATCACTTTTGGAACAAAAATAAGTGTGTTTAGAGTCATTTTAATGTCTGAAATTGGTCGAAATAGAAGCTTCTGAGTAGGAGAAAAAGTCTGTAAAAATGGCAATTTTGGTCACATTGAGGCTTTAAAAAGTAGTTATTCAACAGGAGGCACAATCCAAGTGACATTTTGAATCAATTTTTCTACACTCAAAAAAATCAATTTTCTGATGAAAAACGATGACCCGGGACCTGTCGAACCTGCTCTAGATGGTCAGAAATTGTATTTTTTTAATGATTAATTTTTTTACTGTAAATGACTATTGCATGTGAATTATCACTTTTGGAACAAAAATAAGTGTGTTTAGAGTCATTTTAATGCCTGAAATTGGTTGAAATAGAAGCTTCTGAGTATAAGAAAAAGTCTGTAAAAATGGCAATTTTATTCACATTGAGGCTTTAAAAAGTAGTTATTCAACATGAGGCACAATCCAAGTGACATTTTGAATCAATTTTTCTACCGTCAAAAAAATCAATTTTCTGATGAAAAACGATGACCCGGGACCTGTTGAACTTTCTCCAGATGGTCAGAAATGGTAATTTTTTGATTTTTAATTTTTTGACTGTAAATGACTATAGCATGTGAATTATCACTTTTGGAAGAAAAATAAGTGTGTTTAGAGTCATTTTAATGCCTGAAATTGGTCGAAATAGAAGCTTCTGAGTAGGAGAAAAAGTCTGTAAAAATGGCAATTTTGGTCACATTCAGGCTTTAAAAAGTAGTTATTCAACATGAGGCACAATCCAAGTGACATTTTGAATCAATTTTTCTACAGTCAAAAAAATCAATTTTCTGATGAAAAACGATGACCTTATCCAGATGGCCAGAAACGGTAGTTTTTTATTGTTTAATTTTTTGACTGTAAATGACTATTGCATGTGAATTATCACTTTTGGAACAAAAATAAGTGTGTTTAAAGTCATTTTAATGCGTGAAATTGGTTGAAATAGAAGCTTCTGAGTAGGAGAAAAAGTCTGTAAAAATGGCAATTTTGGTCACATTGAGGCTTTAAAAAGTAGTTATTCAACATGAGGCACAATCCAAGTGACATTTTGAATCAATTTTTCTACAGTCAAAAAAATCAATTTTCTGATGAAAAACGATGACCCGGGACCTGTCGAACCTTCTCTAGATGGTCAGAAATGGTATTTTTTTAATGATTAATTTTTTTACTGTAAATGACTATTGCATGTGAATTATCACTTTTGGAACAAAAATAAGTGTGTTTAGAGTAATTTTAATGCCTGAAATTGGTTGAAATAGAAGCTTCTGAGTATAAGAAAAAGTCTGTAAAAATGGCAATTTTATTCACATTGAGGCTTTAAAAAGTAGTTATTCAACATGAGGCACAATCCAAGTGACATTTTGAATCAATTTTTCTACAGTCAAAAAAATCAATTTTCTGATGAAAAACGATGACCCAGGACCTGTTGAACTTTCTCCAGATGGTCAGAAATGGTAATTTTTTAATTTTTAATTTTTTGACTGTAAAAGACTATTGCATGTGAATTATCACTTTTGGAACAAAAATAAGTTTGTTTGGAGTCATTTTAATGCCTGGAATTGGTCGAAATAGAAGCTTCTGAGTAGGAGAAACAGTCTGTAAAAATGGCAATTTTGGTCACATTGAGGCTTTAAAAAGTAGTTATTCAACATGAGGCACAATCCAAGTGACATTTTAAATCAATTTTTCTACAGTCAAAAAAATCAATTTTCTGATGAAAAACGATGACCCGGGACCTGTTGAACTTTCTCCAGATGGTCAGAAATGGTAATTTTTTAATTTTAAATTTTTTGACTGTAAATGACTATTGCATGTGAATTATCACTTTTGGAACAAAAATAAGTTTGTTTAGAGTCATTTTAATGCCTGAAATTGGTCGAAATAGAAGCTTCTGAGTAGGAGAAAAAGTCTGTAAAAATGGCAATTTTGGTCACATTGAGGCTTTAAAAAGTAGTTATTCAACATGAGGCCCAATCCAAGTGACATTTTGAATCAATTTTTCTACAGTCCAAAAAATTTATTTTCTGATGAAAAACGATGACCCGTGACCTGTCGAACCTTCTACAGATGGTCAGAAATGGTAATTTTTTAATGTTTAATTTTTTGACTGTAAAGGACTATTGCATGTGAATTATCACTTTTGGAACAAAAATAAGTGTGTTTAGAGTCATTTAATGCCTGAAATTGGTTGAAATAGAAGCTTCTGAGTAGGAGAAACAGTCTGTAAAAATGGCAATTTTGGTCACATTGAGGCTTTAAAAAGTAGTTATTCAACATGAGGCACAATCCAAGTGACATTTTGAATCAATTTTTCTACAGTCAAAAAAATCAATTTTCTGATGAAAAACGATGACCCGGGACCTGTTGAACTTTCTCCAGATGGTCAGAAATGGTAGTTTTTTAATTTTTAATTTTTTGACTGTAAATGACTATTGCATGTGAATTATCACTTTTGGAACAAAAATACGTTTGTTTAGAGTCATTTTAATGCCTGAAATTGGTCGAAATAGAAGCTTCTGAGTAGGAGAAAAAGTCTGTAAAAATGGCAATTTTGGTCACATTGAGGCTTTAAAAAGTAGTTATTCAACATGAGGCACAATCCAAGTGACATTTTGAATCAATTTTTCTACAGTCAAAAAAATCAATTTTCTGATGAAAAAAGATGACCCGGGACCTGTTGAACCTTCTCCAGATGGTCAGAAATGGTAATTTTTTTATTTTTAAGTTTTTTTACTGTAAATGACTATTGCATGTGAATTATCACTTTTGGAACAAAAATAAGTGTGTTTAGAGTCATTTTAATGCCTGAAATTGGTTGAAATAGAAGCTTCTGAGTATAAGAAAGAATCTGTAAAAATGGCAATTTTATTCACATTGAGGCTTTAAAAAGTAGTTATTCAACATGAGGCACAATCCAAGTGACATTTTGAATCAATTTTTCTACAGTCAAAAAAATCAATTTTCTGATGAAAAAAGATGACCCGGGACCTGTTGAACCTTCTCCAGATGGTCAGAAATGGTAATTTTTTAATGTTTAATTTTTTGACTGTAAATGACTATTGCATGTGAATTATCACTTTTGGAACAAAAAAAAGTGTGTTTAGAGTCATTTTAATGTCTGAAATTGGTCGAAATAGAAGCTTCTGAGTAGGAGAAAAAGTCTGTAAAAATGGCAATTTTGGTCACATTGAGGCTTTAAAAAGTAGTTATTCAACATGAGGCACAATCCAAGTGACATTTTGAATCAATTTTTCTACAGTCAAAAAAACTCAATTTTCTGATGAAAAACGATGACCCGGGACCTGTTGGACTTTCTCCAGATGGTCAGAAATGGTAATTTTTTAATTTTTAATTTTTTGACTGTAAATGACTATTGCATGTGAATTATCACTTTTGGAACAAAAATAAGTTTGTTTAGAGTCATTTTAATGCCTGAAATTGGTCAAAATAGAAGCTTCTGAGTAGGAGAAAAAGTCTGTAAAAATGGCAATTTTGGTCACGTTGAGGCTTTAAAAAGTAGTTATTCAACATAAGGCACAATCCAAGTGACATTTTGAATCAATTTTCTACAGTCCAAAACATTTATTTTCTGATGGAAAACGATGACCCGTGACCTGTCGAACCTTCTCCAGATGGTCAGAAATGGTATTTTTTTAATGTTTAATTTTTTGACTGTAAAAGACTATTGCATGTGAATTATCACTTTTGGAACAAAAATAAGTGTTTTTAGAGTCATTTTAATGCCTGAAATTGTTCGAAATAGAAGCTTCTGAGTAGGAGAAAAAGTCTGTAAAAATGGCAATTTTGGTCACATTGAGGCTTTAAAAAGTAGTTATTCAACATGAGGCACAATCCAAGTGACATTTTGAATCAATTTTTCTACAGTCAAAAAAATCAATTTTCTGATGAAAAACGATGACCCGGGACCTGTTGAACTTTCTCCAGATGGTCAGAAATGGAAATTTTTTAATTTTTAATTTTTTGACTGTAAATGACTATTGCATGTGAATTATCACTTTTGGAACAAAAATAAGTATGTTTAGAGTCATTTTAATGCCTGAAATTGGTTGAAATAGAAGCTTCTGAGTATAAGAAAAAGTCTGTAAAAATGGCAATTTTATTCACATTGAGGCTTTAAAAAGTAGTTATTCAACATGAGGCACAATCCAAGTGACATTTTGAATCAATTTTTCTACAGTCAAAAAAATCAATTTTCTGATGAAAAACGATGACCCGGGACCTGTTGAACTTTCTCCAGATGGTCAGAAATGGCAATTTTTTAATTTTAAATTTTTTGACTGTAAATGACTATAGCATGTGAATTATCACTTTTGGAAGAAAAATAAGTGTGTTTAGAGTCATTTTAATGCCTGAAATTGGTCGAAATAGAAGCTTCTGAGTAGGAGAAAAAGTCTGTAAAAATGGCAATTTTGGTCACATTCAGGCTTTAAAAAGTAGTTATTCAACATGAGGCACAATCCAAGTGACATTTTGAATCAATTTTTCTACAGTCAAAAAAATCTATTTTCTGATGAAAAACGATGACCCGGGACCTGTCGAACCTTCTCTAGATGGTCAGAAATGGTATTTTTTTAATGATTAATTTTTTTACTGTAAATGACTATTGCATGTGAATTATCACTTTTGGAACAAAAATAAGTGTGTTTAGAGTCATTTTAATGCCTGACATTGGTTGAAATAGAACCTTCTGAGTATAAGAAAAAGTCTGTAAAAATGGCAATTTTATTCACATTGAGGCTTTAAAAAGTAGTTATTCAACATGAGGCACAATCCAAGTGACATTTTGAATCAATTTTTCTACAGTCAAAAAAATCAATTTTCTGATGAAAAACGATGACCCAGGACCTGTTGAACTTTCTCCAGATGGTCAGAAATGGCAATTTTTTAATTTTAAATTTTTTGACTGTAAATGACTATAGCATGTGAATTATCACTTTTGGAAGAAAAATAAGTGTGTTTAGAGTCATTTTAATGCCTGAAATTGGTCGAAATAGAAGCTTCTGAGTAGGAGAAAAAGTCTGTAAAAATGGCAATTTTGGTCACATTCAGGCTTTAAAAAGTAGTTATTCAACATGAGGCACAATCCAAGTGACATTTTGAATCAATTTTTCTACAGTCAAAAAAATCAATTTTCTGATGAAAAACGATGACCCGTGACCTGTCGAACCTTATCCAGATGGCCAGAAACGGTAATTTTTTATTGTTTAATTTTTTGACTGTAAATGACTATTGCATGTGAATTATCACTTTTGGAACAAAAATAAGTGTGTTTAAAGTCATTTTAATGCGTGAAATTGGTTGAAATAGAAGCTTCTGAGTAGGAGAAAAAGTCTGTAAAAATGGCAATTTTGGTCACATTGAGGCTTTAAAAAGTAGTTATTCAACATGAGGCACAATCCAAGTGACATTTTGAATCAATTTTTCTACAGTCAAAAAAATCAATTTTCTGATGAAAAACGATGACCCGGGACCTGTCGAACCTTCTCTAGATGGTCAGAAATGGTATTTTTTTAATGATTAATTTTTTTACTGTAAATGACTATTGCATGTGAATTATCACTTTTGGAACAAAAATAAGTGTGTTTAGAGTCATTTTAATGCCTGACATTGGTTGAAATAGAACCTTCTGAGTATAAGAAAAAGTCTGTAAAAATGGCAATTTTATTCACATTGAGGCTTTAAAAAGTAGTTATTCAACATGAGGCACAATCCAAGTGACATTTTGAATCAATTTTTCTACAGTCAAAAAAATCAATTTTCTGATGAAAAACGATGACCCAGGACCTGTTGAACTTTCTCCAGATGGTCAGAAATGGTAATTTTTTAATGTTTAATTTTTTGACTGTAAAAGACTGTAAAAGATTATCACTTTTGGAACAAAAATAAGTTTGTTTAGAGTCATTTTAATGCCTGAAATTGTTCGAAATAGAAGCTTCTGAGTAGGAGTAAAAGTCTGTAAAAATGGCAATTTTGGTCACATTGAGGCTTTAAAAAGTAGTTATTCAACATGAGGCACAATCCAAGTGACATTTTGAATCAATTTTTCTACAGTCAAAAAAATCAATTTTCTGATGAAAAACGATGACCCGGGACCTGTTGAACTTTCTCCAGATGGTCAGAAATGGTAATTTTTTAATTTTTAATTTTTTGACTGTAAATGACTATTGCATGTGAATTATCACTTTTGGAACAAAAATAAGTATGTTTAGAGTCATTTTAATGCCTGAAATTGGTCGAAATTGAAGCTTCTGAGTAGGAGAAAAAGTCTGTAAAAATGGCAATTTTGGTCACATTGAGGCTTTAAAAAGTAGTTATTCAACATGAGGCACAATCCAAGTGACATTTTGAATCAATTTTTCTACAGTCAAAAAATTTATTTTCCGATGAAAAACGATGACCCGTGACCTGTCGAACCTTCTCCAGATGGTCAGAAATGGTAATTTTTTAATTTTTAATTTTTTGACTGTAAATGACTATTGCATGTGAATTATCACTTTTGGAACAAAAATACGTTTGTTTAGAGTCATTTTAATGCCTGAAATTGGTCGAAATAGAAGCTTCTGAGTAGAAGAAAAAGTCTGTAAAAATGGCAATTTTGGTCACATTGAGGCTTTAAAAAGTAGTTATTCAACATGAGGCACAATCCAAGTGACATTTTGAATCAATTTTTCTACAGTCAAAAAAATCAATTTTCTGATGAAAAACGATGACCCGGGACCTGTTGAACTTTCTCCAGATGGTCAGAAATGGCAATTTTTTAATTTTTAATTTTTTGACTGTAAATGACTATAGCATGTGAATTATCACTTTTGGAAGAAAAATAAGTGTGTTTAGAGTCATTTTAATGCCTGAAATTGGTCGAAATAGAAGCTTCTGAGTAGGAGAAAAAGTCTGTAAAAATGGCAATTTTGGTCACATTGAGGCTTTAAAAAGTAGTTATTCAACATGAGGCACAATCCAAGTGACATTTTGAATCAATTTTTCTACAGTCCAAAAAATTTCTTTTCTGATGAAAAACGATGACCCGTGACCTGTCGAACCTTCTCCAGATGGTCAGAAATGGTAATTTTTTAATGTTTAATTTTTTGACTGTAAATGACTATTGCATGTGAATTATCACTTTTGGAACAAAAATAAGTGTGTTTAGAGTCATTTTAATGTCTGAAATTGGTCGAAATAGAAGCTTCTGAGTAGGAGAAAAAGTCTGTAAAAATGGCAATTTTGGTCACATTGAGGCTTTAAAAAGTAGTTATTCAACAGGAGGCACAATCCAAGTGACATTTTGAATCAATTTTTCTACACTCAAAAAAATAAATTTTCTGATGAAAAACGATGACCCGGGACCTGTCGAACCTGCTCTAGATGGTCAGAAATTGTATTTTTTTAATGATTAATTTTTTTACTGTAAATGACTATTGCATGTGAATTATCACTTTTGGAACAAAAATAAGTGTGTTTAGAGTCATTTTAATGCCTGAAATTGGTTGAAATAGAAGCTTCTGAGTCTAAGAAAAAGTCTGTAAAAATGGCAATTTTATTCACATTGAGGCTTTAAAAAGTAGTTATTCAACATGAGGCACAATCCAAGTGACATTTTGAATCAATTTTTCTACCGTCAAAAAAATCAATTTTCTGATGAAAAACGATGACCCGGGACCTGTCGAACCTTCTCTAGATGGTCAGAAATGGTATTTTTTTAATGATTAATTTTTTGACTGTAAATGACTATTGCATGTGAATTATCACTTTTGGAACAAAAATAAGTGTGTTTAGAGTCATTTTAATGCCTGACATTGGTTGAAATAGAACCTTCTGAGTATAAGAAAAAGTCTGTAAAAATGGCAATTTTATTCACATTGAGGCTTTAAAAAGTAGTTATTCAACATGAGGCACAATCCAAGTGACATTTTGAATCAATTTTTCTACAGTCAAAAAAATCAATTTTCTGATGAAAAACGATGACCCAGGACCTGTTGAACTTTCTCCAGATGGTCAGAAATGGTAATTTTTTAATGTTTAATTTTTTGACTGTAAAAGACTGTAAAAGATTATCACTTTTGGAACAAAAATAAGTTTGTTTAGAGTCATTTTAATGCCTGAAATTGTTCGAAATAGAAGCTTCTGAGTAGGAGTAAAAGTCTGTAAAAATGGCAATTTTGGTCACATTGAGGCTTTAAAAAGTAGTTATTCAACATGAGGCACAATCCAAGTGACATTTTGAATCAATTTTTCTACAGTCAAAAAAATCAATTTTCTGATGAAAAACGATGACCCGGGACCTGTTGAACTTTCTCCAGATGGTCAGAAATGGTAATTTTTAAAGGTTTAATTTTTTGACTGTAAATGACTATTGCATGTGAATTATCACTTTTGGAACAAAAATAAGTTTGTTTAGAGTCATTTTAATGCCTGAAATTGGTCGAAATAGAAGCTTCTGAGTAGGAGAAAAAGTCTGTAAAAATGGCAATTTTGGTCACATTGAGGCTTTAAAAAGTAGTTATTCAACATGAGGCACAATCCAAGTGACATTTTGAATCAATTTTTCTACAGTCAAAAAAATCTATTTTCTGATGAAAAACGATGACCCGGGACCTGTTGAACTTTCTCCAGATGGTCAGAAATGGCAATTTTTTAATTTTTAATTTTTTGACTGTAAATGACTATAGCATGTGAATTATCACTTTTGGAAGAAAAATAAGTGTGTTTAGAGTCATTTTAATGCCTGAAATTGGTCGAAATAGAAGCTTCTGAGAAGGAGAAAAAGTCTGTAAAAATGGCAATTTTGGTCACATTGAGGCTTTAAAAAGTAGTTATTCAACATGAGGCACAATCCAAGTGACATTTTGAATCAATTTTTCTACAGTCCAAAAAATTTCTTTTCTGATGAAAAACGATGACCCATGACCTGTCGAACCTTCTCCAGATGGTCAGAAATGGTAATTTTTTAATGTTTAATTTTTTGACTGTAAATGACTATTGCATGTGAATTATCACTTTTGGAACAAAAATAAGTGTGTTTAGAGTCATTTTAATGTCTGAAATTGGTCGAAATAGAAGCTTCTGAGTAGGAGAAAAAGTCTGTAAAAATGGCAATTTTGGTCACATTGAGGCTTTAAAAAGTAGTTATTCAACAGGAGGCACAATCCAAGTGACATTTTGAATCAATTTTTCTACACTCAAAAAAATCAATTTTCTGATGAAAAACGATGACCCGGGACCTGTCGAACCTGCTCTAGATGGTCAGAAATTGTATTTTTTTAATGATTAATTTTTTTACTGTAAATGACTATTGCATGTGAATTATCACTTTTGGAACAAAAATAAGTGTGTTTAGAGTCATTTTAATGCCTGAAATTGGTTGAAATAGAAGCTTCTGAGTATAAGAAAAAGTCTGTAAAAATGGCAATTTTATTCACATTGAGGCTTTAAAAAGTAGTTATTCAACATGAGGCACAATCCAAGTGACATTTTGAATCAATTTTTCTACCGTCAAAAAAATCAATTTTCTGATGAAAAACGATGACCCGGGACCTGTCGAACCTTCTCTAGATGGTCAGAAATGGTATTTTTTTAATGATTAATTTTTTGACTGTAAATGACTATTGCATGTGAATTATCACTTTTGGAACAAAAATAAGTGTGTTTAGAGTCATTTTAATGCCTGACATTGGTTGAAATAGAACCTTCTGAGTATAAGAAAAAGTCTGTAAAAATGGCAATTTTATTCACATTGAGGCTTTAAAAAGTAGTTATTCAACATGAGGCACAATCCAAGTGACATTTTGAATCAATTTTTCTACAGTCAAAAAAATCAATTTTCTGATGAAAAACGATGACCCAGGACCTGTTGAACTTTCTCCAGATGGTCAGAAATGGTAATTTTTTAATGTTTAATTTTTTGACTGTAAAAGACTGTAAAAGATTATCACTTTTGGAACAAAAATAAGTTTGTTTAGAGTCATTTTAATGCCTGAAATTGTTCGAAATAGAAGCTTCTGAGTAGGAGTAAAAGTCTGTAAAAATGGCAATTTTGGTCACATTGAGGCTTTAAAAAGTAGTTATTCAACATGAGGCACAATCCAAGTAACATTTTGAATCAATTTTTCTACAGTCAAAAAAATCAATTTTCTGATGAAAAACGATGACCCGGGACCTGTTGAACTTTCTCCAGATGGTCAGAAATGGTAATTTTTTAATTTTTAATTTTTTGACTGTAAATGACTATTGCATGTGAATTATCACTTTTGGAACAAAAATAAGTATGTTTAGAGTCATTTTAATGCCTGAAATTGGTCGAAATTGAAGCTTCTGAGTAGGAGAAAAAGTCTGTAAAAATGGCAATTTTGGTCACATTGAGGCTTTAAAAAGTAGTTATTCAACATGAGGCACAATCCAAGTGACATTTTGAATCAATTTTTCTACAGTCAAAAAATTTATTTTCCGATGAAAAACGATGACCCGTGACCTGTCGAACCTTCTCCAGATGGTCAGAAATGGTAATTTTTTAATTTTTAATTTTTTGACTGTAAATGACTATTGCATGTGAATTATCACTTTTGGAACAAAAATAAGTTTGTTTAGAGTCATTTTAATGCCTGAAATTGGTCGAAATAGAAGCTTCTGAGTAGGAGAAAAAGTCTGTAAAAATGGCAATTTTGGTCACATTGAGGCTTTAAAAAGTAGTTATTCAACATGAGGCACAATCCAAGTGACATTTTGAATCAATTTTTCTACAGTCAAAAAAATCAATTTTCTGATGAAAAACGATGACCCGGGACCTGTTGAACTTTCTCCAGATGGTCAGAAATGGCAATTTTTTAATTTTTAATTTTTTGACTGTAAATGACTATAGCATGTGAATTATCACTTTTGGAAGAAAAATAAGTGTGTTTAGAGTCATTTTAATGCCTGAAATTGGTCGAAATAGAAGCTTCTGAGTAGGAGAAAAAGTCTGTAAAAATGGCAATTTTGGTCACATTGAGGCTTTAAAAAGTAGTTATTCAACATGAGGCACAATCCAAGTGACATTTTGAATCAATTTTTCTACAGTCAAAAAAATCAATTTTCTGATGAAAAAAGATGACCCGGGACCTGTTGAACCTTCTCCAGATGGTCAGAAATGGTAATTTTTTTATTTTTAAGTTTTTTTACTGTAAATGACTATTGCATGTGAATTATCACTTTTGGAACAAAAATAAGTGTGTTTAGAGTCATTTTAATGCCTGAAATTGGTTGAAATAGAAGCTTCTGAGTATAAGAAAGAATCTGTAAAAATGGCAATTTTATTCACATTGAGGCTTTAAAAAGTAGTTATTCAACATGAGGCACAATCCAAGTGACATTTTGAATCAATTTTTCTACAGTCAAAAAAATCAATTTTCTGATGAAAAAAGATGACCCGGGACCTGTTGAACCTTCTCCAGATGGTCAGAAATGGTAATTTTTTAATGTTTAATTTTTTGACTGTAAATGACTATTGCATGTGAATTATCACTTTTGGAACAAAAAAAAGTGTGTTTAGAGTCATTTTAATGTCTGAAATTGGTCGAAATAGAAGCTTCTGAGTAGGAGAAAAAGTCTGTAAAAATGGCAATTTTGGTCACATTGAGGCTTTAAAAAGTAGTTATTCAACATGAGGCACAATCCAAGTGACATTTTGAATCAATTTTTCTACAGTCAAAAAAACTCAATTTTCTGATGAAAAATGATGACCCGGGACCTGTTGGACTTTCTCCAGATGGTCAGAAATGGTAATTTTTTAATTTTTAATTTTTTGACTGTAAATGACTATTGCATGTGAATTAACACTTTTGGAACAAAAATAAGTTTGTTTAGAGTCATTTTAATGCCTGAAATTGGTCAAAATAGAAGCTTCTGAGTAGGAGAAAAAGTCTGTAAAAATGGCAATTTTGGTCACGTTGAGGCTTTAAAAAGTAGTTATTCAACATAAGGCACAATCCAAGTGACATTTTGAATCAATTTTCTACAGTCCAAAAAATTTATTTTCTGATGGAAAACGATGACCCGTGACCTGTCGAACCTTCTCCAGATGGTCAGAAATGGTATTTTTTTAATGTTTAATTTTTTGACTGTAAAAGACTATTGCATGTGAATTATCACTTTTGGAACAAAAATAAGTGTTTTTAGAGTCATTTTAATGCCTGAAATTGTTCGAAATAGAAGCTTCTGAGTAGGAGAAAAAGTCTGTAAAAATGGCAATTTTGGTCACATTGAGGCTTTAAAAAGTAATTATTCAACATGAGGCACAATCCAAGTGACATTTTGAATCAATTTTTCTACAGTCAAAAAAATCAATTTTCTGATGAAAAACGATGACCCGGGACCTGTTGAACTTTCTCCAGATGGTCAGAAATGGAAATTTTTTAATTTTTAATTTTTTGACTGTAAATGACTATTGCATGTGAATTATCACTTTTGGAACAAAAATAAGTATGTTTAGAGTCATTTTAATGCCTGAAATTGGTCGAAATTGAAGCTTCTGAGTAGGAGAAAAAGTCTGTAAAAATGGCAATTTTGGTCACATTGAGGCTTTAAAAAGTAGTTATTCAACATGAGGCACAATCCAAGTGACATTTTGAATCAATTTTTCTACAGTCCAAAAAATTAATTTTCCGATGAAAAACGATGACCCGTGACCTGTCGAACCTTCTCCAGATGGTCAGAAATGGTAATTTTTTAATGTTTAGTTTTTTTACTGTAAATGACTATTGCATGTGAATTATCACTTTTGGAACAAAAATAAGTGTGTTTAGAGTCATTTTAATGCCTGAAATTGGTTGAAATAGAAGCTTCTGAGTATAAGAAAAAGTCTGTAAAAATGGCAATTTTATTCACATTGAGGCTTTAAAAAGTAGTTATTCAACATGAGGCACAATCCAAGTGACATTTTGAAACAATTTTTCTACAGTCAAAAAAATCAATTTTCTGATGAAAAAAGATGACCCGGGACCTGTTGAACCTTCTCCAGATGGTCAGAAATGGTAATTTTTTAATGTTTAATTTTTTGACTGTAAATGACTATTGCATGTGAATTATCACTTTTGGAACAAAAAAAAGTGTGTTTAGAGTCATTTTAATGTCTGAAATTGGTCGAAATAGAAGCTTCTGAGTAGGAGAAAAAGTCTGTAAAAATGGCAATTTTGGTCACATTGAGGCTTTAAAAAGTAGTTATTCAACATGAGGCACAATCCAAGTGACATTTTGAATCAATTTTTCTACAGTCAAAAAAATCAATTTTCTGATGAAAAACGATGACCCGGGACCTGTTGAACTTTCTCCAGATGGTCAGAAATGGCAATTTTTTAATTTTTAATTTTTTGACTGTAAATGACTATAGCATGTGAATTATCACTTTTGGAACAAAAATAAGTTTGTTTAGAGTCATTTTAATGCCTGAAATTGGTCGAAATAGAAGCTTCTGAGTAGGAGAAAAAGTCTGTAAAAATGGCAATTTTGGTCACATTGAGGCTTTAAAAAGTAGTTATTCAACATGAGGCACAATCCAAGTGACATTTTGAATCAATTTTTCTACAGTCCAAAAAATTTCTTTTCTGATGAAAAACGATGACCCATGACCTGTCGAACCTTCTCCAGATGGTCAGAAATGGTAATTTTTTAATGTTTAATTTTTTGACTGTAAATGACTATTGCATGTGAATTATCACTTTTGGAACAAAAATCAGTGTGTTTAGAGTCATTTTAATGTCTGAAATTGGTCGAAATAGAAGCTTCTGAGTAGGAGAAAAAGTCTGTAAAAAGGGCAATTTTGGTCACATTGAGGCTTTAAAAAGTAGTTATTCAACAGGAGGCACAATCCAAGTGACATTTTGAATCAATTTTTCTACACTCAAAAAAATCAATTTTCTGATGAAAAACGATGACCCGGGACCTGTCGAACCTGCTCTAGATGGTCAGAAATTGTATTTTTTTAATGATTAATTTTTTTACTGTAAATGACTATTGCATGTGAATTATCACTTTTGGAACAAAAATAAGTGTGTTTAGAGTCATTTTAATGCCTGAAATTGGTTGAAATAGAAGCTTCTGAGTATAAGAAAAAGTCTGTAAAAATGGCAATTTTATTCACATTGAGGCTTTAAAAAGTAGTTATTCAACATGAGGCACAATCCAAGTGACATTTTGAATCAATTTTTCTACCGTCAAAAAAATCAATTTTCTGATGAAAAACGATGACCCGGGACCTGTCGAACCTTCTCTAGATGGTCAGAAATGGTATTTTTTTAATGATTAATTTTTTGACTGTAAATGACTATTGCATGTGAATTATCACTTTTGGAACAAAAATAAGTGTGTTTAGAGTCATTTTAATGCCTGACATTGGTTGAAATAGAACCTTCTGAGTATAAGAAAAAGTCTGTAAAAATGGCAATTTTATTCACATTGAGGCTTTAAAAAGTAGTTATTCAACATGAGGCACAATCCAAGTGACATTTTGAATCAATTTTTCTACAGTCAAAAAAATCAATTTTCTGATGAAAAACGATGACCCAGGACCTGTTGAACTTTCTCCAGATGGTCAGAAATGGTAATTTTTTAATGTTTAATTTTTTGACTGTAAAAGACTGTAAAAGATTATCACTTTTGGAACAAAAATAAGTTTGTTTAGAGTCATTTTAATGCCTGAAATTGTTCGAAATAGAAGCTTCTGAGTAGGAGTAAAAGTCTGTAAAAATGGCAATTTTGGTCACATTGAGGCTTTAAAAAGTAGTTATTCAACATGAGGCACAATCCAAGTAACATTTTGAATCAATTTTTCTACAGTCAAAAAAATCAATTTTCTGATGAAAAACGATGACCCGGGACCTGTTGAACTTTCTCCAGATGGTCAGAAATGGTAATTTTTTAATTTTTAATTTTTTGACTGTAAATGACTATTGCATGTGAATTATCACTTTTGGAACAAAAATAAGTATGTTTAGAGTCATTTTAATGCCTGAAATTGGTCGAAATTGAAGCTTCTGAGTAGGAGAAAAAGTCTGTAAAAATGGCAATTTTGGTCACATTGAGGCTTTAAAAAGTAGTTATTCAACATGAGGCACAATCCAAGTGACATTTTGAATCAATTTTTCTACAGTCAAAAAATTTATTTTCCGATGAAAAACGATGACCCGTGACCTGTCGAACCTTCTCCAGATGGTCAGAAATGGTAATTTTTTAATTTTTAATTTTTTGACTGTAAATGACTATTGCATGTGAATTATCACTTTTGGAACAAAAATAAGTTTGTTTAGAGTCATTTTAATGCCTGAAATTGGTCGAAATAGAAGCTTCTGAGTAGGAGAAAAAGTCTGTAAAAATGGCAATTTTGGTCACATTGAGGCTTTAAAAAGTAGTTATTCAACATGAGGCACAATCCAAGTGACATTTTGAATCAATTTTTCTACAGTCAAAAAAATCAATTTTCTGATGAAAAACGATGACCCGGGACCTGTTGAACTTTCTCCAGATGGTCAGAAATGGCAATTTTTTAATTTTTAATTTTTTGACTGTAAATGACTATAGCATGTGAATTATCACTTTTGGAAGAAAAATAAGTGTGTTTAGAGTCATTTTAATGCCTGAAATTGGTCGAAATAGAAGCTTCTGAGTAGGAGAAAAAGTCTGTAAAAATGGCAATTTTGGTCACATTGAGGCTTTAAAAAGTAGTTATTCAACATGAGGCACAATCCAAGTGACATTTTGAATCAATTTTTCTACAGTCCAAAAAATTTCTTTTCTGATGAAAAACGATGACCCATGACCTGTCGAACCTTCTCCAGATGGTCAGAAATGGTAATTTTTTAATGTTTAATTTTTTGACTGTAAATGACTATTGCATGTGAATTATCACTTTTGGAACAAAAATAAGTGTGTTTAGAGTCATTTTAATGTCTGAAATTGGTCGAAATAGAAGCTTCTGAGTAGGAGAAAAAGTCTGTAAAAATGGCAATTTTGGTCACATTGAGGCTTTAAAAAGTAGTTATTCAACAGGAGGCACAATCCAAGTGACATTTTGAATCAATTTTTCTACCATCAAAAAAATCAATTTTCTGATGAAAAACGATGACCCGGGACCTGTTGAACTTTCTCCAGATGGTCAGAAATGGTAATTTTTTGATTTTTAATTTTTTGACTGTAAATGACTATAGCATGTGAATTATCACTTTTGGAAGAAAAATAAGTGTGTTTAGAGTCATTTTAATGCCTGAAATTGGTCGAAATAGAAGCTTCTGAGTAGGAGAAAAAGTCTGTAAAAATGGCAATTTTGGTCACATTGAGGCTTTAAAAAGTAGTTATTCAACATGAGGCACAATCCAAGTGACATTTTGAATCAATTTTTCTACAGTCAAAAAAATCAATTTTCTGATGAAAAAAGATGACCCGGGACCTGTTGAACCTTCTCCAGATGGTCAGAAATGGTAATTTTTTTATTTTTAAGTTTTTTTACTGTAAATGACTATTGCATGTGAATTATCACTTTTGGAACAAAAATAAGTGTGTTTAGAGTCATTTTAATGCCTGAAATTGGTTGAAATAGAAGCTTCTGAGTATAAGAAAGAATCTGTAAAAATGGCAATTTTATTCACATTGAGGCTTTAAAAAGTAGTTATTCAACATGAGGCACAATCCAAGTGACATTTTGAATCAATTTTTCTACAGTCAAAAAAATCAATTTTCTGATGAAAAAAGATGACCCGGGACCTGTTGAACCTTCTCCAGATGGTCAGAAATGGTAATTTTTTAATGTTTAATTTTTTGACTGTAAATGACTATTGCATGTGAATTATCACTTTTGGAACAAAAAAAAGTGTGTTTAGAGTCATTTTAATGTCTGAAATTGGTCGAAATAGAAGCTTCTGAGTAGGAGAAAAAGTCTGTAAAAATGGCAATTTTGGTCACATTGAGGCTTTAAAAAGTAGTTATTCAACATGAGGCACAATCCAAGTGACATTTTGAATCAATTTTTCTACAGTCAAAAAAACTCAATTTTCTGATGAAAAATGATGACCCGGGACCTGTTGGACTTTCTCCAGATGGTCAGAAATGGTAATTTTTTAATTTTTAATTTTTTGACTGTAAATGACTATTGCATGTGAATTAACACTTTTGGAACAAAAATAAGTTTGTTTAGAGTCATTTTAATGCCTGAAATTGGTCAAAATAGAAGCTTCTGAGTAGGAGAAAAAGTCTGTAAAAATGGCAATTTTGGTCACGTTGAGGCTTTAAAAAGTAGTTATTCAACATAAGGCACAATCCAAGTGACATTTTGAATCAATTTTCTACAGTCCAAAAAATTTATTTTCTGAGGGAAAACGATGACCCGTGACCTGTCGAACCTTCTCCAGATGGTCAGAAATTGTATTTTTTTAATGTTTAATTTTTTGACTGTAAAAGACTATTGCATGTGAATTATCACTTTTGGAACAAAAATAAGTGTTTTTAGAGTCATTTTAATGCCTGAAATTGTTCGAAATAGAAGCTTCTGAGTAGGAGAAAAAGTCTGTAAAAATGGCAATTTTGGTCACATTGAGGCTTTAAAAAGTAATTATTCAACATGAGGCACAATCCAAGTGACATTTTGAATCAATTTTTCTACAGTCAAAAAAATCAATTTTCTGATGAAAAACGATGACCCGGGACCTGTTGAACTTTCTCCAGATGGTCAGAAATGGAAATTTTTTAATTTTTAATTTTTTGACTGTAAATGACTATTGCATGTGAATTATCACTTTTGGAACAAAAATAAGTATGTTTAGAGTCATTTTAATGCCTGAAATTGGTCGAAATTGAAGCTTCTGAGTAGGAGAAAAAGTCTGTAAAAATGGCAATTTTGGTCACATTGAGGCTTTAAAAAGTAGTTATTCAACATGAGGCACAATCCAAGTGACATTTTGAATCAATTTTTCTACAGTCCAAAAAATTAATTTTCCGATGAAAAACGATGACCCGTGACCTGTCGAACCTTCTCCAGATGGTCAGAAATGGTAATTTTTTAATGTTTAGTTTTTTTACTGTAAATGACTATTGCATGTGAATTATCACTTTTGGAACAAAAATAAGTGTGTTTAGAGTCATTTTAATGCCTGAAATTGGTTGAAATAGAAGCTTCTGAGTATAAGAAAAAGTCTGTAAAAATGGCAATTTTATTCACATTGAGGCTTTAAAAAGTAGTTATTCAACATGAGGCACAATCCAAGTGACATTTTGAATCAATTTTTCTACAGTCAAAAAAATCAATTTTCTGATGAAAAACGATGACCCAGGACCTGTTGAACTTTCTCCAGATGGTCAGAAATGGTAATTTTTTAATTTTTAATTTTTTGACTGTAAAAGACTATTGCATGTGAATTATCACTTTTGGAACAAAAATAAGTTTGTTTGGAGTCATTTTAATGCCTGGAATTGGTCGAAATAGAAGCTTCTGAGTAGGAGAAACAGTCTGTAAAAATGGCAATTTTGGTCACATTGAGGCTTTAAAAAGTAGTTATTCAACATGAGGCACAATCCAAGTGACATTTTAAATCAATTTTTCTACAGTCAAAAAAATCAATTTGCTGATGAAAAACGATGACCCGGGACCTGTTGAACTTTCTCCAGATGGTCAGAAATGGTAATTTTTTAATTTTAAATTTTTTGACTGTAAATGACTATTGCATGTGAATTATCACTTTTGGAACAAAAATAAGTGTGTTTAGAGTCATTTAATGCCTGAAATTGGTTGAAATAGAAGCTTCTGAGTAGGAGAAACAGTCTGTAAAAATGGCAATTTTGGTCACATTGAGGCTTTAAAAAGTAGTTATTCAACATGAGGCACAATCCAAGTGACATTTTGAATCAATTTTCTACAGTCAAAAAAATCAATTTTCTGATGAAAAACGATGACCCGGGACCTGTTGAACTTTCTCCAGATGGTCAGAAATGGTAGTTTTTTAATTTTTAATTTTTTGACTGTAAATGACTATTGCATGTGAATTATCACTTTTGGAACAAAAATACGTTTGTTTAGAGTCATTTTAATGCCTGAAATTGGTCGAAATAGAAGCTTCTGAGTAGGAGAAAAAGTCTGTAAAAATGGCAATTTTGGTCACATTGAGGCTTTAAAAAGTAGTTATTCAACATGAGGCACAATCCAAGTGACATTTTGAATCAATTTTTCTACAGTCAAAAAAATCAATTTTCTGATGAAAAAAGATGACCCGGGACCTGTTGAACCTTCTCCAGATGGTCAGAAATGGTAATTTTTTAATTTTTAAGTTTTTTTACTGTAAATGACTATTGCATGTGAATTATCACTTTTGGAACAAAAATAAGTGTGTTTAGAGTCATTTTAATGCCTGAAATTGGTTGAAATAGAAGCTTCTGAGTATAAGAAAAAGTCTGTAAAAATGGCAATTTTATTCACATTGAGGCTTTAAAAAGTAGTTATTCAACATGAGGCACAATCCAAGTGACATTTTGAAACAATTTTTCTACAGTCAAAAAAATCAATTTTCTGATGAAAAAAGATGACCCGGGACCTGTTGAACCTTCTCCAGATGGTCAGAAATGGTAATTTTTTAATGTTTAATTTTTTGACTGTAAATGACTATTGCATGTGAATTATCACTTTTGGAACAAAAAAAAGTGTGTTTAGAGTCATTTTAATGTCTGAAATTGGTCGAAATAGAAGCTTCTGAGTAGGAGAAAAAGTCTGTAAAAATGGCAATTTTGGTCACATTGAGGCTTTAAAAAGTAGTTATTCAACATGAGGCACAATCCAAGTGACATTTTGAATCAATTTTTCTACAGTCAAAATAAACTCAATTTTCTGATGAAAAACGATGACCCGGGACCTGTTGGACTTTCTCCAGATGGTCAGAAATGGTAATTTTTTAATTTTTAATTTTTTGACTGTAAATGACTATTGCATGTGAATTATCACTTTTGGAACAAAAATAAGTTTGTTTAGAGTCATTTTAATGCCTGAAATTGGTCAAAATAGAAGCTTCTGAGTAGGAGAAAAAGTCTGTAAAAATGGCAATTTTGGTCACGTTGAGGATTTAAAAAGTAGTTATTCAACATGAGGCACAATCCAAGCGACATTTTGAATCAATTTTTCTACAGTCAAAAAAATCAATTTTCTGATGAAAAACGATGACCCGGGACCTGTTGGACTTTCTCCAGATGGTCAGAAATGGTAATTTTTTAATGTTTAATTTTTTGACTGTAAAAGACTGTAAAAGATTATCACTTTTGGAACAAAAATAAGTTTGTTTAGAGTCATTTTAATGCCTGAAATTGTTCGAAATAGAAGCTTCTGAGTAGGAGGAAAAGTCTGTAAAAATGGCAATTTTGGTCACATTGAGGCTTTAAAAAGTAGTTATTCAACATGAGGCACAATCCAAGTGACATTTTGAATCAATTTTTCTACAGTCAAAAAAATCAATTTTCTGATGAAAAACGATGACCCGGGACCTGTTGAACTTTCTCCAGATGGTCAGAAATGGTAATTTTTTAATTTTTAATTTTTTGACTGTAAATGACTATTGCATGTGAATTATCACTTTTGGAACAAAAATAAGTATGTTTAGAGTCATTTTAATGCCTGAAATTGGTCGAAATTGAAGCTTCTGAGTAGGAGAAAAAGTCTGTAAAAATGGCAATTTTGGTCACATTGAGGCTTTAAAAAGTAGTTATTCAACATGAGGCACAATCCAAGTGACATTTTGAATCAATTTTTCTACAGTCAAAAAATTTATTTTCCGATGAAAAACGATGACCCGTGACCTGTCGAACCTTCTCCAGATGGTCAGAAATGGTAATTTTTTAATTTTTAATTTTTTGACTGTAAATGACTATTGCATGTGAATTATCACTTTTGGAACAAAAATAAGTTTGTTTAGAGTCATTTTAATGCCTGAAATTGGTCGAAATAGAAGCTTCTGAGTAGGAGAAAAAGTCTGTAAAAATGGCAATTTTGGTCACATTGAGGCTTTAAAAAGTAGTTATTCAACATGAGGCACAATCCAAGTGACATTTTGAATCAATTTTTCTACAGTCAAAAAAATCAATTTTCTGATGAAAAACGATGACCCGGGACCTGTTGAACTTTCTCCAGATGGTCAGAAATGGCAATTTTTTAATTTTTAATTTTTTGACTGTAAATGACTATAGCATGTGAATTATCACTTTTGGAAGAAAAATAAGTGTGTTTAGAGTCATTTTAATGCCTGAAATTGGTCGAAATAGAAGCTTCTGAGTAGGAGAAAAAGTCTGTAAAAATGGCAATTTTGGTCACATTGAGGCTTTAAAAAGTAGTTATTCAACATGAGGCACAATCCAAGTGACATTTTGAATCAATTTTTCTACAGTCCAAAAAATTTCTTTTCTGATGAAAAACGATGACCCATGACCTGTCGAACCTTCTCCAGATGGTCAGAAATGGTAATTTTTTAATGTTTAATTTTTTGACTGTAAATGACTATTGCATGTGAATTATCACTTTTGGAACAAAAATAAGTGTGTTTAGAGTCATTTTAATGTCTGAAATTGGTCGAAATAGAAGCTTCTGAGTAGGAGAAAAAGTCTGTAAAAATGGCAATTTTGGTCACATTGAGGCTTTAAAAAGTAGTTATTCAACAGGAGGCACAATCCAAGTGACATTTTGAATCAATTTTTCTACACTCAAAAAAATCAATTTTCTGATGAAAAACGATGACCCGGGACCTGTCGAACCTGCTCTAGATGGTCAGAAATTGTATTTTTTTAATGATGAATTTTTTTACTGTAAATGACTATTGCATGTGAATTATCACTTTTGGAACAAAAATAAGTGTGTTTAGAGTCATTTTAATGCCTGAAATTGGTTGAAATAGAAGCTTCTGAGTATAAGAAAAAGTCTGTAAAAATGGCAATTTTATTCACATTGAGGCTTTAAAAAGTAGTTATTCAACATGAGGCACAATCCAAGTGACATTTTGAATCAATTTTTCTACCATCAAAAAAATCAATTTTCTGATGAAAAACGATGACCCGGGACCTGTTGAACTTTCTCCAGATGGTCAGAAATGGTAATTTTTTGATTTTTAATTTTTTGACTGTAAATGACTATAGCATGTGAATTATCACTTTTGGAAGAAAAATAAGTGTGTTTAGAGTCATTTTAATGCCTGAAATTGGTCGAAATAGAAGCTTCTGAGTAGGAGAAAAAGTCTGTAAAAATGGCAATTTTGGTCACATTGAGGCTTTAAAAAGTAGTTATTCAACATGAGGCACAATCCAAGTGATATTTTGAATCAATTTTTCTACAGTCAAAAAAATCAATTTTCTGATGAAAAAAGATGACCCGGGACCTGTTGAACCTTCTCCAGATGGTCAGAAATGGTAATTTTTTTATTTTTAAGTTTTTTTACTGTAAATGACTATTGCATGTGAATTATCACTTTTGGAACAAAAATAAGTGTGTTTAGAGTCATTTTAATGCCTGAAATTGGTTGAAATAGAAGCTTCTGAGTATAAGAAAGAATCTGTAAAAATGGCAATTTTATTCACATTGAGGCTTTAAAAAGTAGTTATTCAACATGAGGCACAATCCAAGTGACATTTTGAATCAATTTTTCTACAGTCAAAAAAATCAATTTTCTGATGAAAAAAGATGACCCGGGACCTGTTGAACCTTCTCCAGATGGTCAGAAATGGTAATTTTTTAATGTTTAATTTTTTGACTGTAAATGACTATTGCATGTGAATTATCACTTTTGGAACAAAAAAAAGTGTGTTTAGAGTCATTTTAATGTCTGAAATTGGTCGAAATAGAAGCTTCTGAGTAGGAGAAAAAGTCTGTAAAAATGGCAATTTTGGTCACATTGAGGCTTTAAAAAGTAGTTATTCAACATGAGGCACAATCCAAGTGACATTTTGAATCAATTTTTCTACAGTCAAAAAAACTCAATTTTCTGATGAAAAATGATGACCCGGGACCTGTTGGACTTTCTCCAGATGGTCAGAAATGGTAATTTTTTAATTTTTAATTTTTTGACTGTAAATGACTATTGCATGTGAATTAACACTTTTGGAACAAAAATAAGTTTGTTTAGAGTCATTTTAATGCCTGAAATTGGTCAAAATAGAAGCTTCTGAGTAGGAGAAAAAGTCTGTAAAAATGGCAATTTTGGTCACGTTGAGGCTTTAAAAAGTAGTTATTCAACATAAGGCACAATCCAAGTGACATTTTGAATCAATTTTCTACAGTCCAAAAAATTTATTTTCTGATGGAAAACGATGACCCGTGACCTGTCGAACCTTCTCCAGATGGTCAGAAATGGTATTTTTTTAATGTTTAATTTTTTGACTGTAAAAGACTATTGCATGTGAATTATCACTTTTGGAACAAAAATAAGTGTTTTTAGAGTCATTTTAATGCCTGAAATTGTTCGAAATAGAAGCTTCTGAGTAGGAGAAAAAGTCTGTAAAAATGGCAATTTTGGTCACATTGAGGCTTTAAAAAGTAATTATTCAACATGAGGCACAATCCAAGTGACATTTTGAATCAATTTTTCTACAGTCAAAAAAATCAATTTTCTGATGAAAAACGATGACCCGGGACCTGTTGAACTTTCTCCAGATGGTCAGAAATGGAAATTTTTTAATTTTTAATTTTTTGACTGTAAATGACTATTGCATGTGAATTATCACTTTTGGAACAAAAATAAGTATGTTTAGAGTCATTTTAATGCCTGAAATTGGTCGAAATTGAAGCTTCTGAGTAGGAGAAAAAGTCTGTAAAAATGGCAATTTTGGTCACATTGAGGCTTTAAAAAGTAGTTATTCAACATGAGGCACAATCCAAGTGACATTTTGAATCAATTTTTCTACAGTCCAAAAAATTAATTTTCCGATGAAAAACGATGACCCGTGACCTGTCGAACCTTCTCCAGATGGTCAGAAATGGTAATTTTTTAATGTTTAGTTTTTTTACTGTAAATGACTATTGCATGTGAATTATCACTTTTGGAACAAAAATAAGTGTGTTTAGAGTCATTTTAATGCCTGAAATTGGTTGAAATAGAAGCTTCTGAGTATAAGAAAAAGTCTGTAAAAATGGCAATTTTATTCACATTGAGGCTTTAAAAAGTAGTTATTCAACATGAGGCACAATCCAAGTGACATTTTGAAACAATTTTTCTACAGTCAAAAAAATCAATTTTCTGATGAAAAAAGATGACCCGGGACCTGTTGAACCTTCTCCAGATGGTCAGAAATGGTAATTTTTTAATGTTTAATTTTTTGACTGTAAATGACTATTGCATGTGAATTATCACTTTTGGAACAAAAAAAAGTGTGTTTAGAGTCATTTTAATGTCTGAAATTGGTCGAAATAGAAGCTTCTGAGTAGGAGAAAAAGTCTGTAAAAATGGCAATTTTGGTCACATTGAGGCTTTAAAAAGTAGTTATTCAACATGAGGCACAATCCAAGTGACATTTTGAATCAATTTTTCTACAGTCAAAAAAATCAATTTTCTGATGAAAAACGATGACCCGGGACCTGTTGAACTTTCTCCAGATGGTCAGAAATGGCAATTTTTTAATTTTTAATTTTTTGACTGTAAATGACTATAGCATGTGAATTATCACTTTTGGAACAAAAATAAGTTTGTTTAGAGTCATTTTAATGCCTGAAATTGGTCGAAATAGAAGCTTCTGAGTAGGAGAAAAAGTCTGTAAAAATGGCAATTTTGGTCACATTGAGGCTTTAAAAAGTAGTTATTCAACATGAGGCACAATCCAAGTGACATTTTGAATCAATTTTTCTACAGTCCAAAAAATTTCTTTTCTGATGAAAAACGATGACCCATGACCTGTCGAACCTTCTCCAGATGGTCAGAAATGGTAATTTTTTAATGTTTAATTTTTTGACTGTAAATGACTATTGCATGTGAATTATCACTTTTGGAACAAAAATAAGTGTGTTTAGAGTCATTTTAATGTCTGAAATTGGTCGAAATAGAAGCTTCTGAGTAGGAGAAAAAGTCTGTAAAAATGGCAATTTTGGTCACATTGAGGCTTTAAAAAGTAGTTATTCAACAGGAGGCACAATCCAAGTGACATTTTGAATCAATTTTTCTACACTCAAAAAAATCAATTTTCTGATGAAAAACGATGACCCGGGACCTGTCGAACCTGCTCTAGATGGTCAGAAATTGTATTTTTTTAATGATTAATTTTTTTACTGTAAATGACTATTGCATGTGAATTATCACTTTTGGAACAAAAATAAGTGTGTTTAGAGTCATTTTAATGCCTGAAATTGGTTGAAATAGAAGCTTCTGAGTATAAGAAAAAGTCTGTAAAAATGGCAATTTTATTCACATTGAGGCTTTAAAAAGTAGTTATTCAACATGAGGCACAATCCAAGTGACATTTTGAATCAATTTTTCTACCATCAAAAAAATCAATTTTCTGATGAAAAACGATGACCCGGGACCTGTTGAACTTTCTCCAGATGGTCAGAAATGGTAATTTTTTGATTTTTAATTTTTTGACTGTAAATGACTATAGCATGTGAATTATCACTTTTGGAAGAAAAATAAGTGTGTTTAGAGTCATTTTAATGCCTGAAATTGGTCGAAATAGAAGCTTCTGAGTAGGAGAAAAAGTCTGTAAAAATGGCAATTTTGGTCACATTGAGGCTTTAAAAAGTAGTTATTCAACATGAGGCACAATCCAAGTGACATTTTGAATCAATTTTTCTACAGTCAAAAAAATCAATTTTCTGATGAAAAAAGATGACCCGGGACCTGTTGAACCTTCTCCAGATGGTCAGAAATGGTAATTTTTTTATTTTTAAGTTTTTTTACTGTAAATGACTATTGCATGTGAATTATCACTTTTGGAACAAAAATAAGTGTGTTTAGAGTCATTTTAATGCCTGAAATTGGTTGAAATAGAAGCTTCTGAGTATAAGAAAGAATCTGTAAAAATGGCAATTTTATTCACATTGAGGCTTTAAAAAGTAGTTATTCAACATGAGGCACAATCCAAGTGACATTTTGAATCAATTTTTCTACAGTCAAAAAAATCAATTTTCTGATGAAAAAAGATGACCCGGGACCTGTTGAACCTTCTCCAGATGGTCAGAAATGGTAATTTTTTAATGTTTAATTTTTTGACTGTAAATGACTATTGCATGTGAATTATCACTTTTGGAACAAAAAAAAGTGTGTTTAGAGTCATTTTAATGTCTGAAATTGGTCGAAATAGAAGCTTCTGAGTAGGAGAAAAAGTCTGTAAAAATGGCAATTTTGGTCACATTGAGGCTTTAAAAAGTAGTTATTCAACATGAGGCACAATCCAAGTGACATTTTGAATCAATTTTTCTACAGTCAAAAAAACTCAATTTTCTGATGAAAAATGATGACCCGGGACCTGTTGGACTTTCTCCAGATGGTCAGAAATGGTAATTTTTTAATTTTTAATTTTTTGACTGTAAATGACTATTGCATGTGAATTAACACTTTTGGAACAAAAATAAGTTTGTTTAGAGTCATTTTAATGCCTGAAATTGGTCAAAATAGAAGCTTCTGAGTAGGAGAAAAAGTCTGTAAAAATGGCAATTTTGGTCACGTTGAGGCTTTAAAAAGTAGTTATTCAACATAAGGCACAATCCAAGTGACATTTTGAATCAATTTTCTACAGTCCAAAAAATTTATTTTCTGATGGAAAACGATGACCCGTGACCTGTCGAACCTTCTCCAGATGGTCAGAAATGGTATTTTTTTAATGTTTAATTTTTTGACTGTAAAAGACTATTGCATGTGAATTATCACTTTTGGAACAAAAATAAGTGTTTTTAGAGTCATTTTAATGCCTGAAATTGTTCGAAATAGAAGCTTCTGAGTAGGAGAAAAAGTCTGTAAAAATGGCAATTTTGGTCACATTGAGGCTTTAAAAAGTAATTATTCAACATGAGGCACAATCCAAGTGACATTTTGAATCAATTTTTCTACAGTCAAAAAAATCAATTTTCTGATGAAAAACGATGACCCGGGACCTGTTGAACTTTCTCCAGATGGTCAGAAATGGAAATTTTTTAATTTTTAATTTTTTGACTGTAAATGACTATTGCATGTGAATTATCACTTTTGGAACAAAAATAAGTATGTTTAGAGTCATTTTAATGCCTGAAATTGGTCGAAATTGAAGCTTCTGAGTAGGAGAAAAAGTCTGTAAAAATGGCAATTTTGGTCACATTGAGGCTTTAAAAAGTAGTTATTCAACATGAGGCACAATCCAAGTGACATTTTGAATCAATTTTTCTACAGTCCAAAAAATTAATTTTCCGATGAAAAACGATGACCCGTGACCTGTCGAACCTTCTCCAGATGGTCAGAAATGGTAATTTTTTAATGTTTAGTTTTTTTACTGTAAATGACTATTGCATGTGAATTATCACTTTTGGAACAAAAATAAGTGTGTTTAGAGTCATTTTAATGCCTGAAATTGGTTGAAATAGAAGCTTCTGAGTATAAGAAAAAGTCTGTAAAAATGGCAATTTTATTCACATTGAGGCTTTAAAAAGTAGTTATTCAACATGAGGCACAATCCAAGTGACATTTTGAATCAATTTTTCTACCATCAAAAAAATCAATTTTCTGATGAAAAACGATGACCCGGGACCTGTTGAACTTTCTCCAGATGGTCAGAAATGGTAATTTTTTGATTTTTAATTTTTTGACTGTAAATGACTATAGCATGTGAATTATCACTTTTGGAAGAAAAATAAGTGTGTTTAGAGTCATTTTAATGCCTGAAATTGGTCGAAATAGAAGCTTCTGAGTAGGAGAAAAAGTCTGTAAAAATGGCAATTTTGGTCACATTGAGGCTTTAAAAAGTAATTATTCAACATGAGGCACAATCCAAGTGACATTTTGAATCAATTTTTCTACAGTCAAAAAAATCAATTTTCTGATGAAAAACGATGACCCGGGACCTGTTGAACTTTCTCCAGATGGTCAGAAATGGAAATTTTTTAATTTTTAATTTTTTGACTGTAAATGACTATTGCATGTGAATTATCACTTTTGGAACAAAAATAAGTATGTTTAGAGTCATTTTAATGCCTGAAATTGGTCGAAATAGAAGCTTCTGAGTATAAGAAAAAGTCTGTAAAAATGGCAATTTTATTCACATTGAGGCTTTAAAAAGTAGTTATTCAACATGAGGCACAATCCAAGTGACATTTTGAATCAATTTTTCTACCATCAAAAAAATCAATTTTCTGATGAAAAACGATGACCCGGGACCTGTTGAACTTTCTCCAGATGGTCAGAAATGGTAATTTTTTGATTTTTAATTTTTTGACTGTAAATGACTATAGCATGTGAATTATCACTTTTGGAAGAAAAATAAGTGTGTTTAGAGTCATTTTAATGCCTGAAATTGGTCGAAATAGAAGCTTCTGAGTAGGAGAAAAAGTCTGTAAAAATGGCAATTTTGGTCACATTGAGGCTTTAAAAAGTAGTTATTCAACATGAGGCACAATCCAAGTGACATTTTGAATCAATTTTTCTACAGTCAAAAAAATCAATTTTCTGATGAAAAAAGATGACCCGGGACCTGTTGAACCTTCTCCAGATGGTCAGAAATGGTAATTTTTTTATTTTTAAGTTTTTTTACTGTAAATGACTATTGCAGTGAATTATCACTTTTGGAACAAAAATAAGTGTGTTTAGAGTCATTTTAATGCCTGAAATTGGTTGAAATAGAAGCTTCTGAGTATAAGAAAGAATCTGTAAAAATGGCAATTTTATTCACATTGAGGCTTTAAAAAGTAGTTATTCAACATGAGGCACAATCCAAGTGACATTTTGAATCAATTTTTCTACAGTCAAAAAAATCAATTTTCTGATGAAAAAAGATGACCCGGGACCTGTTGAACCTTCTCCAGATGGTCAGAAATGGTAATTTTTTAATGTTTAATTTTTTGACTGTAAATGACTATTGCATGTGAATTATCACTTTTGGAACAAAAAAAAGTGTGTTTAGAGTCATTTTAATGTCTGAAATTGGTCGAAATAGAAGCTTCTGAGTAGGAGAAAAAGTCTGTAAAAATGGCAATTTTGGTCACATTGAGGCTTTAAAAAGTAGTTATTCAACATGAGGCACAATCCAAGTGACATTTTGAATCAATTTTTCTACAGTCAAAAAAACTCAATTTTCTGATGAAAAATGATGACCCGGGACCTGTTGGACTTTCTCCAGATGGTCAGAAATGGTAATTTTTTAATTTTTAATTTTTTGACTGTAAATGACTATTGCATGTGAATTAACACTTTTGGAACAAAAATAAGTTTGTTTAGAGTCATTTTAATGCCTGAAATTGGTCAAAATAGAAGCTTCTGAGTAGGAGAAAAAGTCTGTAAAAATGGCAATTTTGGTCACGTTGAGGCTTTAAAAAGTAGTTATTCAACATAAGGCACAATCCAAGTGACATTTTGAATCAATTTTCTACAGTCCAAAAAATTTATTTTCTGATGGAAAACGATGACCCGTGACCTGTCGAACCTTCTCCAGATGGTCAGAAATGGTATTTTTTTAATGTTTAATTTTTTGACTGTAAAAGACTATTGCATGTGAATTATCACTTTTGGAACAAAAATAAGTGTTTTTAGAGTCATTTTAATGCCTGAAATTGTTCGAAATAGAAGCTTCTGAGTAGGAGAAAAAGTCTGTAAAAATGGCAATTTTGGTCACATTGAGGCTTTAAAAAGTAATTATTCAACATGAGGCACAATCCAAGTGACATTTTGAATCAATTTTTCTACAGTCAAAAAAATCAATTTTCTGATGAAAAACGATGACCCGGGACCTGTTGAACTTTCTCCAGATGGTCAGAAATGGAAATTTTTTAATTTTTAATTTTTTGACTGTAAATGACTATTGCATGTGAATTATCACTTTTGGAACAAAAATAAGTATGTTTAGAGTCATTTTAATGCCTGAAATTGGTCGAAATTGAAGCTTCTGAGTAGGAGAAAAAGTCTGTAAAAATGGCAATTTTGGTCACATTGAGGCTTTAAAAAGTAGTTATTCAACATGAGGCACAATCCAAGTGACATTTTGAATCAATTTTTCTACAGTCCAAAAAATTAATTTTCCGATGAAAAACGATGACCCGTGACCTGTCGAACCTTCTCCAGATGGTCAGAAATGGTAATTTTTTAATGTTTAGTTTTTTTACTGTAAATGACTATTGCATGTGAATTATCACTTTTGGAACAAAAATAAGTGTGTTTAGAGTCATTTTAATGCCTGAAATTGGTTGAAATAGAAGCTTCTGAGTATAAGAAAAAGTCTGTAAAAATGGCAATTTTATTCACATTGAGGCTTTAAAAAGTAGTTATTCAACATGAGGCACAATCCAAGTGACATTTTGAATCAATTTTTCTACCATCAAAAAAATCAATTTTCTGATGAAAAACGATGACCCGGGACCTGTTGAACTTTCTCCAGATGGTCAGAAATGGTAATTTTTTGATTTTTAATTTTTTGACTGTAAATGACTATAGCATGTGAATTATCACTTTTGGAAGAAAAATAAGTGTGTTTAGAGTCATTTTAATGCCTGAAATTGGTCGAAATAGAAGCTTCTGAGTAGGAGAAAAAGTCTGTAAAAATGGCAATTTTGGTCACATTGAGGCTTTAAAAAGTAGTTATTCAACATGAGGCACAATCCAAGTGACATTTTGAATCAATTTTTCTACAGTCAAAAAAATCAATTTTCTGATGAAAAAAGATGACCCGGGACCTGTTGAACCTTCTCCAGATGGTCAGAAATGGTAATTTTTTTATTTTTAAGTTTTTTTACTGTAAATGACTATTGCATGTGAATTATCACTTTTGGAACAAAAATAAGTGTGTTTAGAGTCATTTTAATGCCTGAAATTGGTTGAAATAGAAGCTTCTGAGTATAAGAAAGAATCTGTAAAAATGGCAATTTTATTCACATTGAGGCTTTAAAAAGTAGTTATTCAACATGAGGCACAATCCAAGTGACATTTTGAATCAATTTTTCTACAGTCAAAAAAATCAATTTTCTGATGAAAAAAGATGACCCAGGACCTGTTGAACCTTCTCCAGATGGTCAGAAATGGTAATTTTTTAATGTTTAATTTTTTGACTGTAAATGACTATTGCATGTGAATTATCACTTTTGGAACAAAAATAAGTTTGTTTAGAGTCATTTTAATGCCTGAAATTGGTCAAAATAGAAGCTTCTGAGTAGGAGAAAAAGTCTGTAAAAATGGCAATTTTGGTCACGTTGAGGATTTAAAAAGTAGTTATTCAACATGAGGCACAATCCAAGCGACATTTTGAATCAATTTTTCTACAGTCCAAAAAATGTATTTTCTGATGAAAAACAATGACCCGGGACCTGTCGAACCTTCTCTAGATTGCCAGAAATGGTAATTTTTTATTGTTTAATTTTTTGACTGTAAATGACTATTGCATGTGAATTATCGCTTTTGGAACAAAAATAAGTTTGTTTAGAGTCATTTTAATGCCTGAAATTGGTCGAAATAGAAGCTTCTGAGTAGGAGGAAAAGTCTGTAAAAATGGCAATTTTGGTCACATTGAGGCTTTAAAAAGTAGTTATTCAACATGAGGCACAATCCAAGTGACATTTTGAATCAATTTTTCTACAGTCAAAAAAATCAATTTTCTGATGAAAAACGATGACCCGGGACCTGTTGAACTTTCTCCAGATGGTCAGAAATGGTAATTTTTTAATTTTTAATTTTTTGACTGTAAATGACTATTGCATGTGAATTATCACTTTTGGAACAAAAATAAGTATGTTTAGAGTCATTTTAATGCCTGAAATTGGTCGAAATTGAAGCTTCTGAGTAGGAGAAAAAGTCTGTAAAAATGGCAATTTTGGTCACATTGAGGCTTTAAAAAGTAGTTATTCAACATGAGGCACAATCCAAGTGACATTTTGAATCAATTTTTCTACAGTCAAAAAATTTATTTTCCGATGAAAAACGATGACCCGTGACCTGTCGAACCTTCTCCAGATGGTCAGAAATGGTAATTTTTTAATTTTTAATTTTTTGACTGTAAATGACTATTGCATGTGAATTATCACTTTTGGAACAAAAATAAGTTTGTTAAGAGTCATTTTAATGCCTGAAATTGGTCGAAATAGAAGCTTCTGAGTAGGAGAAAAAGTCTGTAAAAATGGCAATTTTGGTCACATTGAGGCTTTAAAAAGTAGTTATTCAACATGAGGCACAATCCAAGTGACATTTTGAATCAATTTTTCTACAGTCAAAAAAATCAATTTTCTGATGAAAAACGATGACCCGGGACCTGTTGAACTTTCTCCAGATGGTCAGAAATGGCAATTTTTTAATTTTTAATTTTTTGACTGTAAATGACTATAGCATGTGAATTATCACTTTTGGAAGAAAAATAAGTGTGTTTAGAGTCATTTTAATGCCTGAAATTGGTCGAAATAGAAGCTTCTGAGTAGGAGAAAAAGTCTGTAAAAATGGCAATTTTGGTCACATTGAGGCTTTAAAAAGTAGTTATTCAACATGAGGCACAATCCAAGTGACATTTTGAATCAATTTTTCTACAGTCCAAAAAATTTCTTTTCTGATGAAAAACGATGACCCATGACCTGTCGAACCTTCTCCAGATGGTCAGAAATGGTAATTTTTTAATGTTTAATTTTTTGACTGTAAATGACTATTGCATGTGAATTATCACTTTTGGAACAAAAATAAGTGTGTTTAGAGTCATTTTAATGTCTGAAATTGGTCGAAATAGAAGCTTCTGAGTAGGAGAAAAAGTCTGTAAAAATGGCAATTTTGGTCACATTGAGGCTTTAAAAAGTAGTTATTCAACAGGAGGCACAATCCAAGTGACATTTTGAATCAATTTTTCTACACTCAAAAAAATCAATTTTCTGATGAAAAACGATGACCCGGGACCTGTCGAACCTGCTCTAGATGGTCAGAAATTGTATTTTTTTAATGATTAATTTTTTTACTGTAAATGACTATTGCATGTGAATTATCACTTTTGGAACAAAAATAAGTGTGTTTAGAGTCATTTTAATGCCTGAAATTGGTTGAAATAGAAGCTTCTGAGTATAAGAAAAAGTCTGTAAAAATGGCAATTTTATTCACATTGAGGCTTTAAAAAGTAGTTATTCAACATGAGGCACAATCCAAGTGACATTTTGAATCAATTTTTCTACCATCAAAAAAATCAATTTTCTGATGAAAAACGATGACCCGGGACCTGTTGAACTTTCTCCAGATGGTCAGAAATGGTAATTTTTTGATTTTTAATTTTTTGACTGTAAATGACTATAGCATGTGAATTATCACTTTTGGAAGAAAAATAAGTGTGTTTAGAGTCATTTTAATGCCTGAAATTGGTCGAAATAGAAGCTTCTGAGTAGGAGAAAAAGTCTGTAAAAATGGCAATTTTGGTCACATTGAGGCTTTAAAAAGTAGTTATTCAACATGAGGCACAATCCAAGTGACATTTTGAATCAATTTTTCTACAGTCAAAAAAATCAATTTTCTGATGAAAAAAGATGACCCGGGACCTGTTGAACCTTCTCCAGATGGTCAGAAATGGTAATTTTTTTATTTTTAAGTTTTTTTACTGTAAATGACTATTGCATGTGAATTATCACTTTTGGAACAAAAATAAGTGTGTTTAGAGTCATTTTAATGCCTGAAATTGGTTGAAATAGAAGCTTCTGAGTATAAGAAAGAATCTGTAAAAATGGCAATTTTATTCACATTGAGGCTTTAAAAAGTAGTTATTCAACATGAGGCACAATCCAAGTGACATTTTGAATCAATTTTTCTACAGTCAAAAAAATCAATTTTCTGATGAAAAAAGATGACCCGGGACCTGTTGAACCTTCTCCAGATGGTCAGAAATGGTAATTTTTTAATGTTTAATTTTTTGACTGTAAATGACTATTGCATGTGAATTATCACTTTTGGAACAAAAAAAAGTGTGTTTAGAGTCATTTTAATGTCTGAAATTGTTCGAAATAGAAGCTTCTGAGTAGGAGAAAAAGTCTGTAAAAATGGCAATTTTGGTCACATTGAGGCTTTAAAAAGTAGTTATTCAACATGAGGCACAATCCAAGTGACATTTTGAATCAATTTTTCTACAGTCAAAAAAACTCAATTTTCTGATGAAAAATGATGACCCGGGACCTGTTGGACTTTCTCCAGATGGTCAGAAATGGTAATTTTTTAATTTTTAATTTTTTGACTGTAAATGACTATTGCATGTGAATTAACACTTTTGGAACAAAAATAAGTTTGTTTAGAGTCATTTTAATGCCTGAAATTGGTCAAAATAGAAGCTTCTGAGTAGGAGAAAAAGTCTGTAAAAATGGCAATTTTGGTCACGTTGAGGCTTTAAAAAGTAGTTATTCAACATAAGGCACAATCCAAGTGACATTTTGAATCAATTTTCTACAGTCCAAAAAATTTATTTTCTGATGGAAAACGATGACCCGTGACCTGTCGAACCTTCTCCAGATGGTCAGAAATGGTATTTTTTTAATGTTTAATTTTTTGACTGTAAAAGACTATTGCATGTGAATTATCACTTTTGGAACAAAAATAAGTGTTTTTAGAGTCATTTTAATGCCTGAAATTGTTCGAAATAGAAGCTTCTGAGTAGGAGAAAAAGTCTGTAAAAATGGCAATTTTGGTCACATTGAGGCTTTAAAAAGTAATTATTCAACATGAGGCACAATCCAAGTGACATTTTGAATCAATTTTTCTACAGTCAAAAAAATCAATTTTCTGATGAAAAACGATGACCCGGGACCTGTTGAACTTTCTCCAGATGGTCAGAAATGGAAATTTTTTAATTTTTAATTTTTTGACTGTAAATGACTATTGCATGTGAATTATCACTTTTGGAACAAAAATAAGTATGTTTAGAGTCATTTTAATGCCTGAAATTGGTCGAAATTGAAGCTTCTGAGTAGGAGAAAAAGTCTGTAAAAATGGCAATTTTGGTCACATTGAGGCTTTAAAAAGTAGTTATTCAACATGAGGCACAATCCAAGTGACATTTTGAATCAATTTTTCTACAGTCCAAAAAATTAATTTTCCGATGAAAAACGATGACCCGTGACCTGTCGAACCTTCTCCAGATGGTCAGAAATGGTAATTTTTTAATGTTTAGTTTTTTTACTGTAAATGACTATTGCATGTGAATTATCACTTTTGGAACAAAAATAAGTGTGTTTAGAGTCATTTTAATGCCTGAAATTGGTTGAAATAGAAGCTTCTGAGTATAAGAAAAAGTCTGTAAAAATGGCAATTTTATTCACATTGAGGCTTTAAAAAGTAGTTATTCAACATGAGGCACAATCCAAGTGACATTTTGAAACAATTTTTCTACAGTCAAAAAAATCAATTTTCTGATGAAAAAAGATGACCCGGGACCTGTTGAACCTTCTCCAGATGGTCAGAAATGGTAATTTTTTAATGTTTAAGTTTTTTGACTGTAAATGACTATTGCATGTGAATTATCACTTTTGGAACAAAAAAAAGTGTGTTTAGAGTCATTTTAATGTCTGAAATTGGTCGAAATAGAAGCTTCTGAGTAGGAGAAAAAGTCTGTAAAAATGGCAATTTTGGTCACATTGAGGCTTTAAAAAGTAGTTATTCAACATGAGGCACAATCCAAGTGACATTTTGAATCAATTTTTCTACAGTCAAAAAAATCAATTTTCTGATGAAAAACGATGACCCGGGACCTGTTGAACTTTCTCCAGATGGTCAGAAATGGCAATTTTTTAATTTTTAATTTTTTGACTGTAAATGACTATAGCATGTGAATTATCACTTTTGGAACAAAAATAAGTTTGTTTAGAGTCATTTTAATGCCTGAAATTGGTCGAAATAGAAGCTTCTGAGTAGGAGAAAAAGTCTGTAAAAATGGCAATTTTGGTCACATTGAGGCTTTAAAAAGTAGTTATTCAACATGAGGCACAATCCAAGTGACATTTTGAATCAATTTTTCTACAGTCCAAAAAATTTCTTTTCTGATGAAAAACGATGACCCATGACCTGTCGAACCTTCTCCAGATGGTCAGAAATGGTAATTTTTTAATGTTTAATTTTTTGACTGTAAATGACTATTGCATGTGAATTATCACTTTTGGAACAAAAATCAGTGTGTTTAGAGTCATTTTAATGTCTGAAATTGGTCGAAATAGAAGCTTCTGAGTAGGAGAAAAAGTCTGTAAAAATGGCAATTTTGGTCACATTGAGGCTTTAAAAAGTAGTTATTCAACAGGAGGCACAATCCAAGTGACATTTTGAATCAATTTTTCTACACTCAAAAAAATCAATTTTCTGATGAAAAACGATGACCCGTGACCTGTCGAACCTGCTCTAGATGGTCAGAAATTGTATTTTTTTAATGATTAATTTTTTTACTGTAAATGACTATTGCATGTGAATTATCACTTTTGGAACAAAAATAAGTGTGTTTAGAGTCATTTTAATGCCTGAAATTGGTTGAAATAGAAGCTTCTGAGTATAAGAAAAAGTCTGTAAAAATGGCAATTTTATTCACATTGAGGCTTTAAAAAGTAGTTATTCAACATGAGGCACAATCCAAGTGACATTTTGAATCAATTTTTCTACCGTCAAAAAAATCAATTTTCTGATGAAAAACGATGACCCGGGACCTGTCGAACCTTCTCTAGATGGTCAGAAATGGTATTTTTTTAATGATTAATTTTTTGACTGTAAATGACTATTGCATGTGAATTATCACTTTTGGAACAAAAATAAGTGTGTTTAGAGTCATTTTAATGCCTGACATTGGTTGAAATAGAACCTTCTGAGTATAAGAAAAAGTCTGTAAAAATGGCAATTTTATTCACATTGAGGCTTTAAAAAGTAGTTATTCAACATGAGGCACAATCCAAGTGACATTTTGAATCAATTTTTCTACAGTCAAAAAAATCAATTTTCTGATGAAAAACGATGACCCAGGACCTGTTGAACTTTCTCCAGATGGTCAGAAATGGTAATTTTTTAATGTTTAATTTTTTGACTGTAAAAGACTGTAAAAGATTATCACTTTTGGAACAAAAATAAGTTTGTTTAGAGTCATTTTAATGCCTGAAATTGTTCGAAATAGAAGCTTCTGAGTAGGAGTAAAAGTCTGTAAAAATGGCAATTTTGGTCACATTGAGGCTTTAAAAAGTAGTTATTCAACATGAGGCACAATCCAAGTAACATTTTGAATCAATTTTTCTACAGTCAAAAAAATCAATTTTCTGATGAAAAACGATGACCCGGGACCTGTTGAACTTTCTCCAGATGGTCAGAAATGGTAATTTTTTAATTTTTAATTTTTTGACTGTAAATGACTATTGCATGTGAATTATCACTTTTGGAACAAAAATAAGTATGTTTAGAGTCATTTTAATGCCTGAAATTGGTCGAAATTGAAGCTTCTGAGTAGGAGAAAAAGTCTGTAAAAATGGCAATTTTGGTCACATTGAGGCTTTAAAAAGTAGTTATTCAACATGAGGCACAATCCAAGTGACATTTTGAATCAATTTTTCTACAGTCAAAAAATTTATTTTCCGATGAAAAACGATGACCCGTGACCTGTCGAACCTTCTCCAGATGGTCAGAAATGGTAATTTTTTAATTTTTAATTTTTTGACTGTAAATGACTATTGCATGTGAATTATCACTTTTGGAACAAAAATAAGTTTGTTTAGAGTCATTTTAATGCCTGAAATTGGTCGAAATAGAAGCTTCTGAGTAGGAGAAAAAGTCTGTAAAAATGGCAATTTTGGTCACATTGAGGCTTTAAAAAGTAGTTATTCAACATGAGGCACAATCCAAGTGACATTTTGAATCAATTTTTCTACAGTCAAAAAAATCAATTTTCTGATGAAAAACGATGACCCGGGACCTGTTGAACTTTCTCCAGATGGTCAGAAATGGCAATTTTTTAATTTTTAATTTTTTGACTGTAAATGACTATAGCATGTGAATTATCACTTTTGGAAGAAAAATAAGTGTGTTTAGAGTCATTTTAATGCCTGAAATTGGTCGAAATAGAAGCTTCTGAGTAGGAGAAAAAGTCTGTAAAAATGGCAATTTTGGTCACATTGAGGCTTTAAAAAGTAGTTATTCAACATGAGGCACAATCCAAGTGACATTTTGAATCAATTTTTCTACAGTCCAAAAAATTTCTTTTCTGATGAAAAACGATGACCCATGACCTGTCGAACCTTCTCCAGATGGTCAGAAATGGTAATTTTTTAATGTTTAATTTTTTGACTGTAAATGACTATTGCATGTGAATTATCACTTTTGGAACAAAAATAAGTGTGTTTAGAGTCATTTTAATGTCTGAAATTGGTCGAAATAGAAGCTTCTGAGTAGGAGAAAAAGTCTGTAAAAATGGCAATTTTGGTCACATTGAGGCTTTAAAAAGTAGTTATTCAACAGGAGGCACAATCCAAGTGACATTTTGAATCAATTTTTCTACACTCAAAAAAATCAATTTTCTGATGAAAAACGATGACCCGGGACCTGTCGAACCTGCTCTAGATGGTCAGAAATTGTATTTTTTTAATGATTAATTTTTTTACTGTAAATGACTATTGCATGTGAATTATCACTTTTGGAACAAAAATAAGTGTGTTTAGAGTCATTTTAATGCCTGAAATTGGTTGAAATAGAAGCTTCTGAGTATAAGAAAAAGTCTGTAAAAATGGCAATTTTATTCACATTGAGGCTTTAAAAAGTAGTTATTCAACATGAGGCACAATCCAAGTGACATTTTGAATCAATTTTTCTACCATCAAAAAAATCAATTTTCTGATGAAAAACGATGACCCGGGACCTGTTGAACTTTCTCCAGATGGTCAGAAATGGTAATTTTTTTATTTTTAATTTTTTGACTGTAAATGACTATAGCATGTGAATTATCACTTTTGGAAGAAAAATAAGTGTGTTTAGAGTCATTTTAATGCCTGAAATTGGTCGAAATAGAAGCTTCTGAGTAGGAGAAAAAGTCTGTAAAAATGGCAATTTTGGTCACATTGAGGCTTTAAAAAGTAGTTATTCAACATGAGGCACAATCCAAGTGACATTTTGAATCAATTTTTCTACAGTCAAAAAAATCAATTTTCTGATGAAAAAAGATGACCCGGGACCTGTTGAACCTTCTCCAGATGGTCAGAAATGGTAATTTTTTTATTTTTAAGTTTTTTTACTGTAAATGACTATTGCATGTGAATTATCACTTTTGGAACAAAAATAAGTGTGTTTAGAGTCATTTTAATGCCTGAAATTGGTTGAAATAGAAGCTTCTGAGTATAAGAAAGAATCTGTAAAAATGGCAATTTTATTCACATTGAGGCTTTAAAAAGTAGTTATTCAACATGAGGCACAATCCAAGTGACATTTTGAATCAATTTTTCTACAGTCAAAAAAATCAATTTTCTGATGAAAAAAGATGACCCGGGACCTGTTGAACCTTCTCCAGATGGTCAGAAATGGTAATTTTTTAATGTTTAATTTTTTGACTGTAAATGACTATTGCATGTGAATTATCACTTTTGGAACAAAAAAAAGTGTGTTTAGAGTCATTTTAATGTCTGAAATTGGTCGAAATAGAAGCTTCTGAGTAGGAGAAAAAGTCTGTAAAAATGGCAATTTTGGTCACATTGAGGCTTTAAAAAGTAGTTATTCAACATGAGGCACAATCCAAGTGACATTTTGAATCAATTTTTCTACAGTCAAAAAAACTCAATTTTCTGATGAAAAATGATGACCCGGGACCTGTTGGACTTTCTCCAGATGGTCAGAAATGGTAATTTTTTAATTTTTAATTTTTTGACTGTAAATGACTATTGCATGTGAATTAACACTTTTGGAACAAAAATAAGTTTGTTTAGAGTCATTTTAATGCCTGAAATTGGTCAAAATAGAAGCTTCTGAGTAGGAGAAAAAGTCTGTAAAAATGGCAATTTTGGTCACGTTGAGGCTTTAAAAAGTAGTTATTCAACATAAGGCACAATCCAAGTGACATTTTGAATCAATTTTCTACAGTCCAAAAAATTTATTTTCTGAGGGAAAACGATGACCCGTGACCTGTCGAACCTTCTCCAGATGGTCAGAAATTGTATTTTTTTAATGTTTAATTTTTTGGCTGTAAAAGACTATTGCATGTGAATTATCACTTTTGGAACAAAAATAAGTGTTTTTAGAGTCATTTTAATGCCTGAAATTGTTCGAAATAGAAGCTTCTGAGTAGGAGAAAAAGTCTGTAAAAATGGCAATTTTGGTCACATTGAGGCTTTAAAAAGTAATTATTCAACATGAGGCACAATCCAAGTGACATTTTGAATCAATTTTTCTACAGTCAAAAAAATCAATTTTCTGATGAAAAACGATGACCCGGGACCTGTTGAACTTTCTCCAGATGGTCAGAAATGGAAATTTTTTAATTTTTAATTTTTTGACTGTAAATGACTATTGCATGTGAATTATCACTTTTGGAACAAAAATAAGTATGTTTAGAGTCATTTTAATGCCTGAAATTGGTCGAAATTGAAGCTTCTGAGTAGGAGAAAAAGTCTGTAAAAATGGCAATTTTGGTCACATTGAGGCTTTAAAAAGTAGTTATTCAACATGAGGCACAATCCAAGTGACATTTTGAATCAATTTTTCTACAGTCCAAAAAATTAATTTTCCGATGAAAAACGATGACCCGTGACCTGTCGAACCTTCTCCAGATGGTCAGAAATGGTAATTTTTTAATGTTTAGTTTTTTTACTGTAAATGACTATTGCATGTGAATTATCACTTTTGGAACAAAAATAAGTGTGTTTAGAGTCATTTTAATGCCTGAAATTGGTTGAAATAGAAGCTTCTGAGTATAAGAAAAAGTCTGTAAAAATGGCAATTTTATTCACATTGAGGCTTTAAAAAGTAGTTATTCAACATGAGGCACAATCCAAGTGACATTTTGAATCAATTTTTCTACAGTCAAAAAAATCAATTTTCTGATGAAAAACGATGACCCAGGACCTGTTGAACTTTCTCCAGATGGTCAGAAATGGTAATTTTTTAATTTTTAATTTTTTGACTGTAAAAGACTATTGCATGTGAATTATCACTTTTGGAACAAAAATAAGTTTGTTTGGAGTCATTTTAATGCCTGGAATTGGTCGAAATAGAAGCTTCTGAGTAGGAGAAACAGTCTGTAAAAATGGCAATTTTGGTCACATTGAGGCTTTAAAAAGTAGTTATTCAACATGAGGCACAATCCAAGTGACATTTTAAATCAATTTTTCTACAGTCAAAAAAATCAATTTGCTGATGAAAAACGATGACCCGGGACCTGTTGAACTTTCTCCAGATGGTCAGAAATGGTAATTTTTTAATTTTAAATTTTTTGACTGTAAATGACTATTGCATGTGAATTATCACTTTTGGAACAAAAATAAGTGTGTTTAGAGTCATTTAATGCCTGAAATTGGTTGAAATAGAAGCTTCTGAGTAGGAGAAACAGTCTGTAAAAATGGCAATTTTGGTCACATTGAGGCTTTAAAAAGTAGTTATTCAACATGAGGCACAATCCAAGTGACATTTTGAATCAATTTTCTACAGTCAAAAAAATCAATTTTCTGATGAAAAACGATGACCCGGGACCTGTTGAACTTTCTCCAGATGGTCAGAAATGGTAGTTTTTTAATTTTTAATTTTTTGACTGTAAATGACTATTGCATGTGAATTATCACTTTTGGAACAAAAATACGTTTGTTTAGAGTCATTTTAATGCCTGAAATTGGTCGAAATAGAAGCTTCTGAGTAGGAGAAAAAGTCTGTAAAAATGGCAATTTTGGTCACATTGAGGCTTTAAAAAGTAGTTATTCAACATGAGGCACAATCCAAGTGACATTTTGAATCAATTTTTCTACAGTCAAAAAAATCAATTTTCTGATGAAAAAAGATGACCCGGGACCTGTTGAACCTTCTCCAGATGGTCAGAAATGGTAATTTTTTAATTTTTAAGTTTTTTTACTGTAAATGACTATTGCATGTGAATTATCACTTTTGGAACAAAAATAAGTGTGTTTAGAGTCATTTTAATGCCTGAAATTGGTTGAAATAGAAGCTTCTGAGTATAAGAAAAAGTCTGTAAAAATGGCAATTTTATTCACATTGAGGCTTTAAAAAGTAGTTATTCAACATGAGGCACAATCCAAGTGACATTTTGAAACAATTTTTCTACAGTCAAAAAAATCAATTTTCTGATGAAAAAAGATGACCCGGGACCTGTTGAACCTTCTCCAGATGGTCAGAAATGGTAATTTTTTAATGTTTAATTTTTTGACTGTAAATGACTATTGCATGTGAATTATCACTTTTGGAACAAAAAAAAGTGTGTTTAGAGTCATTTTAATGTCTGAAATTGGTCGAAATAGAAGCTTCTGAGTAGGAGAAAAAGTCTGTAAAAATGGCAATTTTGGTCACATTGAGGCTTTAAAAAGTAGTTATTCAACATGAGGCACAATCCAAGTGACATTTTGAATCAATTTTTCTACAGTCAAAATAAACTCAATTTTCTGATGAAAAACGATGACCCGGGACCTGTTGGACTTTCTCCAGATGGTCAGAAATGGTAATTTTTTAATTTTTAATTTTTTGACTGTAAATGACTATTGCATGTGAATTATCACTTTTGGAACAAAAATAAGTTTGTTTAGAGTCATTTTAATGCCTGAAATTGGTCAAAATAGAAGCTTCTGAGTAGGAGAAAAAGTCTGTAAAAATGGCAATTTTGGTCACGTTGAGGATTTAAAAAGTAGTTATTCAACATGAGGCACAATCCAAGCGACATTTTGAATCAATTTTTCTACAGTCAAAAAAATCAATTTTCTGATGAAAAACGATGACCCGGGACCTGTTGGACTTTCTCCAGATGGTCAGAAATGGTAATTTTTTAATGTTTAATTTTTTGACTGTAAAAGACTGTAAAAGATTATCACTTTTGGAACAAAAATAAGTTTGTTTAGAGTCATTTTAATGCCTGAAATTGTTCGAAATAGAAGCTTCTGAGTAGGAGGAAAAGTCTGTAAAAATGGCAATTTTGGTCACATTGAGGCTTTAAAAAGTAGTTATTCAACATGAGGCACAATCCAAGTGACATTTTGAATCAATTTTTCTACAGTCAAAAAAATCAATTTTCTGATGAAAAAAGATGACCCGGGACCTGTTGAACCTTCTCCAGATGGTCAGAAATGGTAATTTTTTAATTTTTAAGTTTTTTTACTGTAAATGACTATTGCATGTGAATTATCACTTTTGGAACAAAAATAAGTGTGTTTAGAGTCATTTTAATGCCTGAAATTGGTTGAAATAGAAGCTTCTGAGTATAAGAAAAAGTCTGTAAAAATGGCAATTTTATTCACATTGAGGCTTTAAAAAGTAGTTATTCAACATGAGGCACAATCCAAGTGACATTTTGAAACAATTTTTCTACAGTCAAAAAAATCAATTTTCTGATGAAAAAAGATGACCCGGGACCTGTTGAACCTTCTCCAGATGGTCAGAAATGGTAATTTTTTAATGTTTAATTTTTTGACTGTAAATGACTATTGCATGTGAATTATCACTTTTGGAACAAAAAAAAGTGTGTTTAGAGTCATTTTAATGTCTGAAATTGGTCGAAATAGAAGCTTCTGAGTAGGAGAAAAAGTCTGTAAAAATGGCAATTTTGGTCACATTGAGGCTTTAAAAAGTAGTTATTCAACATGAGGCACAATCCAAGTGACATTTTGAATCAATTTTTCTACAGTCAAAATAAACTCAATTTTCTGATGAAAAACGATGACCCGGGACCTGTTGGACTTTCTCCAGATGGTCAGAAATGGTAATTTTTTAATTTTTAATTTTTTGACTGTAAATGACTATTGCATGTGAATTATCACTTTTGGAACAAAAATAAGTTTGTTTAGAGTCATTTTAATGCCTGAAATTGGTCAAAATAGAAGCTTCTGAGTAGGAGAAAAAGTCTGTAAAAATGGCAATTTTGGTCACGTTGAGGATTTAAAAAGTAGTTATTCAACATGAGGCACAATCCAAGCGACATTTTGAATCAATTTTTCTACAGTCAAAAAAATCAATTTTCTGATGAAAAACGATGACCCGGGACCTGTTGGACTTTCTCCAGATGGTCAGAAATGGTAATTTTTTAATGTTTAATTTTTTGACTGTAAAAGACTGTAAAAGATTATCACTTTTGGAACAAAAATAAGTTTGTTTAGAGTCATTTTAATGCCTGAAATTGTTCGAAATAGAAGCTTCTGAGTAGGAGGAAAAGTCTGTAAAAATGGCAATTTTGGTCACATTGAGGCTTTAAAAAGTAGTTATTCAACATGAGGCACAATCCAAGTGACATTTTGAATCAATTTTTCTACAGTCAAAAAAATCAATTTTCTGATGAAAAACGATGACCCGGGACCTGTTGAACTTTCTCCAGATGGTCAGAAATGGTAATTTTTTAATTTTTAATTTTTTGACTGTAAATGACTATTGCATGTGAATTATCACTTTTGGAACAAAAATAAGTATGTTTAGAGTCATTTTAATGCCTGAAATTGGTCGAAATTGAAGCTTCTGAGTAGGAGAAAAAGTCTGTAAAAATGGCAATTTTGGTCACATTGAGGCTTTAAAAAGTAGTTATTCAACATGAGGCACAATCCAAGTGACATTTTGAATCAATTTTTCTACAGTCAAAAAATTTATTTTCCGATGAAAAACGATGACCCGTGACCTGTCGAACCTTCTCCAGATGGTCAGAAATGGTAATTTTTTAATTTTTAATTTTTTGACTGTAAATGACTATTGCATGTGAATTATCACTTTTGGAACAAAAATAAGTTTGTTTAGAGTCATTTTAATGCCTGAAATTGGTCGAAATAGAAGCTTCTGAGTAGGAGAAAAAGTCTGTAAAAATGGCAATTTTGGTCACATTGAGGCTTTAAAAAGTAGTTATTCAACATGAGGCACAATCCAAGTGACATTTTGAATCAATTTTTCTACAGTCAAAAAAATCAATTTTCTGATGAAAAACGATGACCCGGGACCTGTTGAACTTTCTCCAGATGGTCAGAAATGGCAATTTTTTAATTTTTAATTTTTTGACTGTAAATGACTATAGCATGTGAATTATCACTTTTGGAAGAAAAATAAGTGTGTTTAGAGTCATTTTAATGCCTGAAATTGGTCGAAATAGAAGCTTCTGAGTAGGAGAAAAAGTCTGTAAAAATGGCAATTTTGGTCACATTGAGGCTTTAAAAAGTAGTTATTCAACATGAGGCACAATCCAAGTGACATTTTGAATCAATTTTTCTACAGTCCAAAAAATTTCTTTTCTGATGAAAAACGATGACCCATGACCTGTCGAACCTTCTCCAGATGGTCAGAAATGGTAATTTTTTAATGTTTAATTTTTTGACTGTAAATGACTATTGCATGTGAATTATCACTTTTGGAACAAAAATAATTGTGTTTAGAGTCATTTTAATGTCTGAAATTGGTCGAAATAGAAGCTTCTGAGTAGGAGAAAAAGTCTGTAAAAATGGCAATTTTGGTCACATTGAGGCTTTAAAAAGTAGTTATTCAACAGGAGGCACAATCCAAGTGACATTTTGAATCAATTTTTCTACACTCAAAAAAATCAATTTTCTGATGAAAAACGATGACCCGGGACCTGTCGAACCTGCTCTAGATGGTCAGAAATTGTATTTTTTTAATGATGAATTTTTTTACTGTAAATGACTATTGCATGTGAATTATCACTTTTGGAACAAAAATAAGTGTGTTTAGAGTCATTTTAATGCCTGAAATTGGTTGAAATAGAAGCTTCTGAGTATAAGAAAAAGTCTGTAAAAATGGCAATTTTATTCACATTGAGGCTTTAAAAAGTAGTTATTCAACATGAGGCACAATCCAAGTGACATTTTGAATCAATTTTTCTACCATCAAAAAAATCAATTTTCTGATGAAAAACGATGACCCGGGACCTGTTGAACTTTCTCCAGATGGTCAGAAATGGTAATTTTTTGATTTTTAATTTTTTGACTGTAAATGACTATAGCATGTGAATTATCACTTTTGGAAGAAAAATAAGTGTGTTTAGAGTCATTTTAATGCCTGAAATTGGTCGAAATAGAAGCTTCTGAGTAGGAGAAAAAGTCTGTAAAAATGGCAATTTTGGTCACATTGAGGCTTTAAAAAGTAGTTATTCAACATGAGGCACAATCCAAGTGACATTTTGAATCAATTTTTCTACAGTCAAAAAAATCAATTTTCTGATGAAAAAAGATGACCCGGGACCTGTTGAACCTTCTCCAGATGGTCAGAAATGGTAATTTTTTTATTTTTAAGTTTTTTTACTGTAAATGACTATTGCATGTGAATTATCACTTTTGGAACAAAAATAAGTGTGTTTAGAGTCATTTTAATGCCTGAAATTGGTTGAAATAGAAGCTTCTGAGTATAAGAAAGAATCTGTAAAAATGGCAATTTTATTCACATTGAGGCTTTAAAAAGTAGTTATTCAACATGAGGCACAATCCAAGTGACATTTTGAATCAATTTTTCTACAGTCAAAAAAATCAATTTTCTGATGAAAAAAGATGACCCGGGACCTGTTGAACCTTCTCCAGATGGTCAGAAATGGTAATTTTTTAATGTTTAATTTTTTGACTGTAAATGACTATTGCATGTGAATTATCACTTTTGGAACAAAAAAAAGTGTGTTTAGAGTCATTTTAATGTCTGAAATTGGTCGAAATAGAAGCTTCTGAGTAGGAGAAAAAGTCTGTAAAAATGGCAATTTTGGTCACATTGAGGCTTTAAAAAGTAGTTATTCAACATGAGGCACAATCCAAGTGACATTTTGAATCAATTTTTCTACAGTCAAAAAAACTCAATTTTCTGATGAAAAATGATGACCCGGGACCTGTTGGACTTTCTCCAGATGGTCAGAAATGGTAATTTTTTAATTTTTAATTTTTTGACTGTAAATGACTATTGCATGTGAATTAACACTTTTGGAACAAAAATAAGTTTGTTTAGAGTCATTTTAATGCCTGAAATTGGTCAAAATAGAAGCTTCTGAGTAGGAGAAAAAGTCTGTAAAAATGGCAATTTTGGTCACGTTGAGGCTTTAAAAAGTAGTTATTCAACATAAGGCACAATCCAAGTGACATTTTGAATCAATTTTCTACAGTCCAAAAAATTTATTTTCTGATGGAAAACGATGACCCGTGACCTGTCGAACCTTCTCCAGATGGTCAGAAATGGTATTTTTTTAATGTTTAATTTTTTGACTGTAAAAGACTATTGCATGTGAATTATCACTTTTGGAACAAAAATAAGTGTTTTTAGAGTCATTTTAATGCCTGAAATTGTTCGAAATAGAAGCTTCTGAGTAGGAGAAAAAGTCTGTAAAAATGGCAATTTTGGTCACATTGAGGCTTTAAAAAGTAATTATTCAACATGAGGCACAATCCAAGTGACATTTTGAATCAATTTTTCTACAGTCAAAAAAATCAATTTTCTGATGAAAAACGATGACCCGGGACCTGTTGAACTTTCTCCAGATGGTCAGAAATGGAAATTTTTTAATTTTTAATTTTTTGACTGTAAATGACTATTGCATGTGAATTATCACTTTTGGAACAAAAATAAGTATGTTTAGAGTCATTTTAATGCCTGAAATTGGTCGAAATTGAAGCTTCTGAGTAGGAGAAAAAGTCTGTAAAAATGGCAATTTTGGTCACATTGAGGCTTTAAAAAGTAGTTATTCAACATGAGGCACAATCCAAGTGACATTTTGAATCAATTTTTCTACAGTCCAAAAAATTAATTTTCCGATGAAAAACGATGACCCGTGACCTGTCGAACCTTCTCCAGATGGTCAGAAATGGTAATTTTTTAATGTTTAGTTTTTTTACTGTAAATGACTATTGCATGTGAATTATCACTTTTGGAACAAAAATAAGTGTGTTTAGAGTCATTTTAATGCCTGAAATTGGTTGAAATAGAAGCTTCTGAGTATAAGAAAAAGTCTGTAAAAATGGCAATTTTATTCACATTGAGGCTTTAAAAAGTAGTTATTCAACATGAGGCACAATCCAAGTGACATTTTGAAACAATTTTTCTACAGTCAAAAAAATCAATTTTCTGATGAAAAAAGATGACCCGGGACCTGTTGAACCTTCTCCAGATGGTCAGAAATGGTAATTTTTTAATGTTTAATTTTTTGACTGTAAATGACTATTGCATGTGAATTATCACTTTTGGAACAAAAAAAAGTGTGTTTAGAGTCATTTTAATGTCTGAAATTGGTCGAAATAGAAGCTTCTGAGTAGGAGAAAAAGTCTGTAAAAATGGCAATTTTGGTCACATTGAGGCTTTAAAAAGTAGTTATTCAACATGAGGCACAATCCAAGTGACATTTTGAATCAATTTTTCTACAGTCAAAAAAATCAATTTTCTGATGAAAAACGATGACCCGGGACCTGTTGAACTTTCTCCAGATGGTCAGAAATGGCAATTTTTTAATTTTTAATTTTTTGACTGTAAATGACTATAGCATGTGAATTATCACTTTTGGAACAAAAAAAAGTGTGTTTAGAGTCATTTTAATGTCTGAAATTGGTCGAAATAGAAGCTTCTGAGTAGGAGAAAAAGTCTGTAAAAATGGCAATTTTGGTCACATTGAGGCTTTAAAAAGTAGTTATTCAACATGAGGCACAATCCAAGTGACATTTTGAATCAATTTTTCTACAGTCAAAAAAATCAATTTTCTGATGAAAAACGATGACCCGGGACCTGTTGAACTTTCTCCAGATGGTCAGAAATGGCAATTTTTTAATTTTTAATTTTTTGACTGTAAATGACTATAGCATGTGAATTATCACTTTTGGAACAAAAATAAGTTTGTTTAGAGTCATTTTAATGCCTGAAATTGGTCGAAATAGAAGCTTCTGAGTAGGAGAAAAAGTCTGTAAAAATGGCAATTTTGGTCACATTGAGGCTTTAAAAAGTAGTTATTCAACATGAGGCACAATCCAAGTGACATTTTGAATCAATTTTTCTACAGTCCAAAAAATTTCTTTTCTGATGAAAAACGATGACCCATGACCTGTCGAACCTTCTCCAGATGGTCAGAAATGGTAATTTTTTAATGTTTAATTTTTTGACTGTAAATGACTATTGCATGTGAATTATCACTTTTGGAACAAAAATAAGTGTGTTTAGAGTCATTTTAATGTCTGAAATTGGTCGAAATAGAAGCTTCTGAGTAGGAGAAAAAGTCTGTAAAAATGGCAATTTTGGTCACATTGAGGCTTTAAAAAGTAGTTATTCAACAGGAGGCACAATCCAAGTGACATTTTGAATCAATTTTTCTACACTCAAAAAAATCAATTTTCTGATGAAAAACGATGACCCGGGACCTGTCGAACCTGCTCTAGATGGTCAGAAATTGTATTTTTTTAATGATTAATTTTTTTACTGTAAATGACTATTGCATGTGAATTATCACTTTTGGAACAAAAATAAGTGTGTTTAGAGTCATTTTAATGCCTGAAATTGGTTGAAATAGAAGCTTCTGAGTATAAGAAAAAGTCTGTAAAAATGGCAATTTTATTCACATTGAGGCTTTAAAAAGTAGTTATTCAACATGAGGCACAATCCAAGTGACATTTTGAATCAATTTTTCTACCATCAAAAAAATCAATTTTCTGATGAAAAACGATGACCCGGGACCTGTTGAACTTTCTCCAGATGGTCAGAAATGGTAATTTTTTGATTTTTAATTTTTTGACTGTAAATGACTATAGCATGTGAATTATCACTTTTGGAAGAAAAATAAGTGTGTTTAGAGTCATTTTAATGCCTGAAATTGGTCGAAATAGAAGCTTCTGAGTAGGAGAAAAAGTCTGTAAAAATGGCAATTTTGGTCACATTGAGGCTTTAAAAAGTAGTTATTCAACATGAGGCACAATCCAAGTGACATTTTGAATCAATTTTTCTACAGTCAAAAAAATCAATTTTCTGATGAAAAAAGATGACCCGGGACCTGTTGAACCTTCTCCAGATGGTCAGAAATGGTAATTTTTTTATTTTTAAGTTTTTTTACTGTAAATGACTATTGCATGTGAATTATCACTTTTGGAACAAAAATAAGTGTGTTTAGAGTCATTTTAATGCCTGAAATTGGTTGAAATAGAAGCTTCTGAGTATAAGAAAGAATCTGTAAAAATGGCAATTTTATTCACATTGAGGCTTTAAAAAGTAGTTATTCAACATGAGGCACAATCCAAGTGACATTTTGAATCAATTTTTCTACAGTCAAAAAAATCAATTTTCTGATGAAAAAAGATGACCCGGGACCTGTTGAACCTTCTCCAGATGGTCAGAAATGGTAATTTTTTAATGTTTAATTTTTTGACTGTAAATGACTATTGCATGTGAATTATCACTTTTGGAACAAAAAAAAGTGTGTTTAGAGTCATTTTAATGTCTGAAATTGGTCGAAATAGAAGCTTCTGAGTAGGAGAAAAAGTCTGTAAAAATGGCAATTTTGGTCACATTGAGGCTTTAAAAAGTAGTTATTCAACATGAGGCACAATCCAAGTGACATTTTGAATCAATTTTTCTACAGTCAAAAAAACTCAATTTTCTGATGAAAAATGATGACCCGGGACCTGTTGGACTTTCTCCAGATGGTCAGAAATGGTAATTTTTTAATTTTTAATTTTTTGACTGTAAATGACTATTGCATGTGAATTAACACTTTTGGAACAAAAATAAGTTTGTTTAGAGTCATTTTAATGCCTGAAATTGGTCAAAATAGAAGCTTCTGAGTAGGAGAAAAAGTCTGTAAAAATGGCAATTTTGGTCACGTTGAGGCTTTAAAAAGTAGTTATTCAACATAAGGCACAATCCAAGTGACATTTTGAATCAATTTTCTACAGTCCAAAAAATTTATTTTCTGATGGAAAACGATGACCCGTGACCTGTCGAACCTTCTCCAGATGGTCAGAAATGGTATTTTTTTAATGTTTAATTTTTTGACTGTAAAAGACTATTGCATGTGAATTATCACTTTTGGAACAAAAATAAGTGTTTTTAGAGTCATTTTAATGCCTGAAATTGTTCGAAATAGAAGCTTCTGAGTAGGAGAAAAAGTCTGTAAAAATGGCAATTTTGGTCACATTGAGGCTTTAAAAAGTAATTATTCAACATGAGGCACAATCCAAGTGACATTTTGAATCAATTTTTCTACAGTCAAAAAAATCAATTTTCTGATGAAAAACGATGACCCGGGACCTGTTGAACTTTCTCCAGATGGTCAGAAATGGAAATTTTTTAATTTTTAATTTTTTGACTGTAAATGACTATTGCATGTGAATTATCACTTTTGGAACAAAAATAAGTATGTTTAGAGTCATTTTAATGCCTGAAATTGGTCGAAATTGAAGCTTCTGAGTAGGAGAAAAAGTCTGTAAAAATGGCAATTTTGGTCACATTGAGGCTTTAAAAAGTAGTTATTCAACATGAGGCACAATCCAAGTGACATTTTGAATCAATTTTTCTACAGTCCAAAAAATTAATTTTCCGATGAAAAACGATGACCCGTGACCTGTCGAACCTTCTCCAGATGGTCAGAAATGGTAATTTTTTAATGTTTAGTTTTTTTACTGTAAATGACTATTGCATGTGAATTATCACTTTTGGAACAAAAATAAGTGTGTTTAGAGTCATTTTAATGCCTGAAATTGGTTGAAATAGAAGCTTCTGAGTATAAGAAAAAGTCTGTAAAAATGGCAATTTTATTCACATTGAGGCTTTAAAAAGTAGTTATTCAACATGAGGCACAATCCAAGTGACATTTTGAATCAATTTTTCTACCATCAAAAAAATCAATTTTCTGATGAAAAACGATGACCCGGGACCTGTTGAACTTTCTCCAGATGGTCAGAAATGGTAATTTTTTGATTTTTAATTTTTTGACTGTAAATGACTATAGCATGTGAATTATCACTTTTGGAAGAAAAATAAGTGTGTTTAGAGTCATTTTAATGCCTGAAATTGGTCGAAATAGAAGCTTCTGAGTAGGAGAAAAAGTCTGTAAAAATGGCAATTTTGGTCACATTGAGGCTTTAAAAAGTAGTTATTCAACATGAGGCACAATCCAAGTGACATTTTGAATCAATTTTTCTACAGTCAAAAAAATCAATTTTCTGATGAAAAAAGATGACCCGGGACCTGTTGAACCTTCTCCAGATGGTCAGAAATGGTAATTTTTTTATTTTTAAGTTTTTTTACTGTAAATGACTATTGCAGTGAATTATCACTTTTGGAACAAAAATAAGTGTGTTTAGAGTCATTTTAATGCCTGAAATTGGTTGAAATAGAAGCTTCTGAGTATAAGAAAGAATCTGTAAAAATGGCAATTTTATTCACATTGAGGCTTTAAAAAGTAGTTATTCAACATGAGGCACAATCCAAGTGACATTTTGAATCAATTTTTCTACAGTCAAAAAAATCAATTTTCTGATGAAAAAAGATGACCCGGGACCTGTTGAACCTTCTCCAGATGGTCAGAAATGGTAATTTTTTAATGTTTAATTTTTTGACTGTAAATGACTATTGCATGTGAATTATCACTTTTGGAACAAAAAAAAGTGTGTTTAGAGTCATTTTAATGTCTGAAATTGGTCGAAATAGAAGCTTCTGAGTAGGAGAAAAAGTCTGTAAAAATGGCAATTTTGGTCACATTGAGGCTTTAAAAAGTAGTTATTCAACATGAGGCACAATCCAAGTGACATTTTGAATCAATTTTTCTACAGTCAAAAAAACTCAATTTTCTGATGAAAAATGATGACCCGGGACCTGTTGGACTTTCTCCAGATGGTCAGAAATGGTAATTTTTTAATTTTTAATTTTTTGACTGTAAATGACTATTGCATGTGAATTAACACTTTTGGAACAAAAATAAGTTTGTTTAGAGTCATTTTAATGCCTGAAATTGGTCAAAATAGAAGCTTCTGAGTAGGAGAAAAAGTCTGTAAAAATGGCAATTTTGGTCACGTTGAGGCTTTAAAAAGTAGTTATTCAACATAAGGCACAATCCAAGTGACATTTTGAATCAATTTTCTACAGTCCAAAAAATTTATTTTCTGATGGAAAACGATGACCCGTGACCTGTCGAACCTTCTCCAGATGGTCAGAAATGGTATTTTTTTAATGTTTAATTTTTTGACTGTAAAAGACTATTGCATGTGAATTATCACTTTTGGAACAAAAATAAGTGTTTTTAGAGTCATTTTAATGCCTGAAATTGTTCGAAATAGAAGCTTCTGAGTAGGAGAAAAAGTCTGTAAAAATGGCAATTTTGGTCACATTGAGGCTTTAAAAAGTAATTATTCAACATGAGGCACAATCCAAGTGACATTTTGAATCAATTTTTCTACAGTCAAAAAAATCAATTTTCTGATGAAAAACGATGACCCGGGACCTGTTGAACTTTCTCCAGATGGTCAGAAATGGAAATTTTTTAATTTTTAATTTTTTGACTGTAAATGACTATTGCATGTGAATTATCACTTTTGGAACAAAAATAAGTATGTTTAGAGTCATTTTAATGCCTGAAATTGGTCGAAATTGAAGCTTCTGAGTAGGAGAAAAAGTCTGTAAAAATGGTAATTTTGGTCACATTGAGGCTTTAAAAAGTAGTTATTCAACATGAGGCACAATCCAAGTGACATTTTGAATCAATTTTTCTACAGTCCAAAAAATTAATTTTCCGATGAAAAACGATGACCCGTGACCTGTCGAACCTTCTCCAGATGGTCAGAAATGGTAATTTTTTAATGTTTAGTTTTTTTACTGTAAATGACTATTGCATGTGAATTATCACTTTTGGAACAAAAATAAGTGTGTTTAGAGTCATTTTAATGCCTGAAATTGGTTGAAATAGAAGCTTCTGAGTATAAGAAAAAGTCTGTAAAAATGGCAATTTTATTCACATTGAGGCTTTAAAAAGTAGTTATTCAACATGAGGCACAATCCAAGTGACATTTTGAAACAATTTTTCTACAGTCAAAAAAATCAATTTTCTGATGAAAAAAGATGACCCGGGACCTGTTGAACCTTCTCCAGATGGTCAGAAATGGTAATTTTTTAATGTTTAATTTTTTGACTGTAAATGACTATTGCATGTGAATTATCACTTTTGGAACAAAAAAAAGTGTGTTTAGAGTCATTTTAATGTCTGAAATTGGTCGAAATAGAAGCTTCTGAGTAGGAGAAAAAGTCTGTAAAAATGGCAATTTTGGTCACATTGAGGCTTTAAAAAGTAGTTATTCAACATGAGGCACAATCCAAGTGACATTTTGAATCAATTTTTCTACACTCAAAAAAATCAATTTTCTGATGAAAAACGATGACCCGGGACCTGTCGAACCTGCTCTAGATGGTCAGAAATTGTATTTTTTTAATGATTAATTTTTTTACTGTAAATGACTATTGCATGTGAATTATCACTTTTGGAACAAAAATAAGTGTGTTTAGAGTCATTTTAATGCCTGAAATTGGTTGAAATAGAAGCTTCTGAGTATAAGAAAAAGTCTGTAAAAATGGCAATTTTATTCACATTGAGGCTTTAAAAAGTAGTTATTCAACATGAGGCACAATCCAAGTGACATTTTGAATCAATTTTTCTACAGTCAAAAAAATCAATTTTCTGATGAAAAACGATGACCCGGGACCTGTTGAACTTTCTCCAGATGGTCAGAAATGGCAATTTTTTAATTTTTAATTTTTTGACTGTAAATGACTATAGCATGTGAATTATCACTTTTGGAAGAAAAATAAGTGTGTTTAGAGTCATTTTAATGCCTGAAATTGGTCGAAATAGAAGCTTCTGAGTAGGAGAAAAAGTCTGTAAAAATGGCAATTTTGGTCACATTGAGGCTTTAAAAAGTAGTTATTCAACATGAGGCACAATCCAAGTGACATTTTGAATCAATTTTTCTACAGTCCAAAAAATTTCTTTTCTGATGAAAAACGATGACCCGTGACCTGTCGAACCTTCTCCAGATGGTCAGAAATGGTAATTTTTTAATGTTTAATTTTTTGACTGTAAATGACTATTGCATGTGAATTATCACTTTTGGAACAAAAATAAGTGTGTTTAGAGTCATTTTAATGTCTGAAATTGGTTGAAATAGAAGCTTCTGAGTAGGAGAAAAAGTCTGTAAAAATGGCAATTTTGGTCACATTGAGGCTTTAAAAAGTAGTTATTCAACATGAGGCACAATCCAAGTGACATTTTGAATCAATTTTTCTACACTCAAAAAAATCAATTTTCTGATGAAAAACGATGACCCGGGACCTGTCGAACCTTCTCTAGATGGTCAGAAATTGTATTTTTTTACTGATTAATTTTTTTACTGTAAATGACTATTGCATGTGAATTATCACTTTTGGAACAAAAATAAGTGTGTTTAGAGTCATTTTAATGCCTGAAATTGGTTGAAATAGAAGCTTCTGAGTATAAGAAAAAGTCTGTAAAAATGGCAATTTTATTCACATTGAGGCTTTAAAAAGTAGTTATTCAACATGAGGCACAATCCAAGTGACATTTTGAATCAATTTTTCTACCGTCAAAAAAATCAATTTTCTGATGAAAAACGATGACCCGGGACCTGTTGAACTTTCTCCAGATGGTCAGAAATGGTAATTTTTTTATTTTTAATTTTTTGACTGTAAATGACTAATGCATGTGAATTATCACTTTTGGAACAAAAATAAGTGTGTTTAAAGTCATTTTAATGCGTGAAATTGGTTGAAATAGAAGCTTCTGAGTAGGAGAAAAAGTCTGTAAAAATGGCAATTTTGGTCACATTGAGGCTTTAAAAAGTAGTTATTCAACATGAGGCACAATCCAAGTGACATTTTGAATCAATTTTTCTACAGTCAAAAAAATCAATTTTCTGATGAAAAACGATGACCCGGGACCTGTCGAACCTTCTCTAGATGGTCAGAAATGGTATTTTTTTAATGATTAATTTTTTTACTGTAAATGACTATTGCATGTGAATTATCACTTTTGGAACAAAAATAAGTGTGTTTAGAGTCATTTTAATGTCTGAAATTGGTTGAAATAGAAGCTTCTGAGTAGGAGAAAAAGTCTGTAAAAATGGCAATTTTGGTCACATTGAGGCTTTAAAAAGTAGTTATTCAACATGAGGCACAATCCAAGTGACATTTTGAATCAATTTTTCTACAGTCAAAATAAACTCAATTTTCTGATGAAAAACGATGACCCGGGACCTGTTGGACTTTCTCCAGATGGTCAGAAATGGTAATTTTTTAATTTTTAATTTTTTGACTGTAAATGACTATTGCATGTGAATTATCACTTTTGGAACAAAAATAAGTTTGTTTAGAGTCATTTTAATGCCTGAAATTGGTCAAAATAGAAGCTTCTGAGTAGGAGAAAAAGTCTGTAAAAATGGCAATTTTGGTCACGTTGAGGATTTAAAAAGTAGTTATTCAACATGAGGCACAATCCAAGCGACATTTTGAATCAATTTTTCTACAGTCAAAAAAATCAATTTTCTGATGAAAAACGATGACCCGGGACCTGTTGGACTTTCTCCAGATGGTCAGAAATGGTAATTTTTTAATGTTTAATTTTTTGACTGTAAAAGACTGTAAAAGATTATCACTTTTGGAACAAAAATAAGTTTGTTTAGAGTCATTTTAATGCCTGAAATTGTTCGAAATAGAAGCTTCTGAGTAGGAGTAAAAGTCTGTAAAAATGGCAATTTTGGTCACATTGAGGCTTTAAAAAGTAGTTATTCAACATGAGGCACAATCCAAGTGACATTTTGAATCAATTTTTCTACAGTCAAAAAAATCAATTTTCTGACGAAAAACGATGACCCGGGACCTGTTGAACTTTCTCCAGATGGTCAGAAATGGTAATTTTTTAATTTTTAATTTTTTGACTGTAAATGACTATTGCATGTGAATTATCACTTTTGGAACAAAAATAAGTATGTTTAGAGTAATTTTAATGCCTGAAATTGGTCGAAATTGAAGCTTCTGAGTAGGAGAAAAAGTCTGTAAAAATGGCAATTTTGGTCACATTGAGGCTTTAAAAAGTAGTTATTCAACATGAGGCACAATCCAAGTGACATTTTGAATCAATTTTTCTACAGTCAAAAAATTTATTTTCCGATGAAAAACGATGACCCGTGACCTGTCGAACCTTCTCCAGATGGTCAGAAATGGTAATTTTTTAATTTTTAATTTTTTGACTGTAAATGACTATTGCATGTGAATTATCACTTTTGGAACAAAAATAAGTTTGTTTAGAGTCATTTTACTGCCTGAAATTGGTCGAAATAGAAGCTTCTGAGTAGGAGAAAAAGTCTGTAAAAATGGCAATTTTGGTCACATTGAGGCTTTAAAAAGTAGTTATTCAACATGAGGCACAATCCAAGTGACATTTTGAATCAATTTTTCTACAGTCAAAAAAATCAATTTTCTGATGAAAAACGATGACCCGGGACCTGTTGAACTTTCTCCAGATGGTCAGAAATGGCAATTTTTTAATTTTTAATTTTTTGACTGTAAATGACTATAGCATGTGAATTATCACTTTTGGAAGAAAAATAAGTGTGTTTAGAGTCATTTTAATGCCTGAAATTGGTCGAAATAGAAGCTTCTGAGTAGGAGAAAAAGTCTGTAAAAATGGCAATTTTGGTCACATTGAGGCTTTAAAAAGTAGTTATTCAACATGAGGCACAATCCAAGTGACATTTTGAATCAATTTTTCTACAGTCCAAAAAATTTCTTTTCTGATGAAAAACGATGACCCATGACCTGTCGAACCTTCTCCAGATGGTCAGAAATGGTAATTTTTTAATGTTTAATTTTTTGACTGTAAATGACTATTGCATGTGAATTATCACTTTTGGAACAAAAATAAGTGTGTTTAGAGTCATTTTAATGTCTGAAATTGGTCGAAATAGAAGCTTCTGAGTAGGAGAAAAAGTCTGTAAAAATGGCAATTTTGGTCACATTGAGGCTTTAAAAAGTAGTTATTCAACAGGAGGCACAATCCAAGTGACATTTTGAATCAATTTTTCTACACTCAAAAAAATCAATTTTCTGATGAAAAACGATGACCCGGGACCTGTCGAACCTGCTCTAGATGGTCAGAAATTGTATTTTTTTAATGATTAATTTTTTTACTGTAAATGACTATTGCATGTGAATTATCACTTTTGGAACAAAAATAAGTGTGTTTAGAGTCATTTTAATGCCTGAAATTGGTTGAAATAGAAGCTTCTGAGTATAAGAAAAAGTCTGTAAAAATGGCAATTTTATTCACATTGAGGCTTTAAAAAGTAGTTATTCAACATGAGGCACAATCCAAGTGACATTTTGAATCAATTTGTCTACCATCAAAAAAATCAATTTTCTGATGAAAAACGATGACCCGGGACCTGTTGAACTTTCTCCAGATGGTCAGAAATGGTAATTTTTTGATTTTTAATTTTTTGACTGTAAATGACTATAGCATGTGAATTATCACTTTTGGAAGAAAAATAAGTGTGTTTAGAGTCATTTTAATGCCTGAAATTGGTCGAAATAGAAGCTTCTGAGTAGGAGAAAAAGTCTGTAAAAATGGCAATTTTGGTCACATTGAGGCTTTAAAAAGTAGTTATTCAACATGAGGCACAATCCAAGTGACATTTTGAATCAATTTTTCTACAGTCAAAAAAATCAATTTTCTGATGAAAAAAGATGACCCGGGACCTGTTGAACCTTCTCCAGATGGTCAGAAATGGTAATTTTTTTATTTTTAAGTTTTTTTACTGTAAATGACTATTGCATGTGAATTATCACTTTTGGAACAAAAATAAGTGTGTTTAGAGTCATTTTAATGCCTGAAATTGGTTGAAATAGAAGCTTCTGAGTATAAGAAAGAATCTGTAAAAATGGCAATTTTATTCACATTGAGGCTTTAAAAAGTAGTTATTCAACATGAGGCACAATCCAAGTGACATTTTGAATCAATTTTTCTACAGTCAAAAAAATCAATTTTCTGATGAAAAAAGATGACCCGGGACCTGTTGAACCTTCTCCAGATGGTCAGAAATGGTAATTTTTTAATGTTTAATTTTTTGACTGTAAATGACTATTGCATGTGAATTATCACTTTTGGAACAAAAATAAGTTTGTTTAGAGTCATTTTAATGCCTGAAATTGGTCGAAATAGAAGCTTCTGAGTAGGAGAAAAAGTCTGTAAAAATGGCAATTTTGGTCACATTGAGGCTTTAAAAAGTAGTTATTCAACATGAGGCACAATCCAAGTGACATTTTGAATCAATTTTTCTACAGTCAAAAAAATCAATTTTCTGATGAAAAACGATGACCCGGGACCTGTTGAACTTTCTCCAGATGGTCAGAAATGGCAATTTTTTAATTTTTAATTTTTTGACTGTAAATGACTATAGCATGTGAATTATCACTTTTGGAAGAAAAATAAGTGTGTTTAGAGTCATTTTAATGCCTGAAATTGGTCGAAATAGAAGCTTCTGAGTAGGAGAAAAAGTCTGTAAAAATGGCAATTTTGGTCACATTGAGGCTTTAAAAAGTAGTTATTCAACATGAGGCACAATCCAAGTGACATTTTGAATCAATTTTTCTACAGTCCAAAAAATTTCTTTTCTGATGAAAAACGATGACCCATGACCTGTCGAACCTTCTCCAGATGGTCAGAAATGGTAATTTTTTAATGTTTAATTTTTTGACTGTAAATGACTATTGCATGTGAATTATCACTTTTGGAACAAAAATAAGTGTGTTTAGAGTCATTTTAATGTCTGAAATTGGTCGAAATAGAAGCTTCTGAGTAGGAGAAAAAGTCTGTAAAAATGGCAATTTTGGTCACATTGAGGCTTTAAAAAGTAGTTATTCAACAGGAGGCACAATCCAAGTGACATTTTGAATCAATTTTTCTACACTCAAAAAAATCAATTTTCTAATGAAAAACGATGACCCGGGACCTGTCGAACCTGCTCTAGATGGTCAGAAATTGTATTTTTTTAATGATTAATTTTTTTACTGTAAATGACTATTGCATGTGAATTATCACTTTTGGAACAAAAATAAGTGTGTTTAGAGTCATTTTAATACCTGAAATTGGTTGAAATAGAAGCTTCTGAGTATAAGAAAAAGTCTGTAAAAATGGCAATTTTATTCACATTGAGGCTTTAAAAAGTAGTTATTCAACATGAGGCACAATCCAAGTGACATTTTGAATCAATTTTTCTACCATCAAAAAAATCAATTTTCTGATGAAAAACGATGACCCGGGACCTGTTGAACTTTCTCCAGATGGTCAGAAATGGTAATTTTTTGATTTTTAATTTTTTGACTGTAAATGACTATAGCATGTGAATTATCACTTTTGGAAGAAAAATAAGTGTGTTTAGAGTCATTTTAATGCCTGAAATTGGTCGAAATAGAAGCTTCTGAGTAGGAGAAAAAGTCTGTAAAAATGGCAATTTTGGTCACATTGAGGCTTTAAAAAGTAGTTATTCAACATGAGGCACAATCCAAGTGACATTTTGAATCAATTTTTCTACAGTCAAAAAAATCAATTTTCTGATGAAAAAAGATGACCCGGGACCTGTTGAACCTTCTCCAGATGGTCAGAAATGGTAATTTTTTTATTTTTAAGTTTTTTTACTGTAAATGACTATTGCATGTGAATTATCACTTTTGGAACAAAAATAAGTGTGTTTAGAGTCATTTTAATGCCTGAAATTGGTTGAAATAGAAGCTTCTGAGTATAAGAAAGAATCTGTAAAAATGGCAATTTTATTCACATTGAGGCTTTAAAAAGTAGTTATTCAACATGAGGCACAATCCAAGTGACATTTTGAATCAATTTTTCTACAGTCAAAAAAATCAATTTTCTGATGAAAAAAGATGACCCGGGACCTGTTGAACCTTCTCCAGATGGTCAGAAATGGTAATTTTTTAATGTTTAATTTTTTGACTGTAAATGACTATTGCATGTGAATTATCACTTTTGGAACAAAAAAAAGTGTGTTTAGAGTCATTTTAATGTCTGAAATTGGTCGAAATAGAAGCTTCTGAGTAGGAGAAAAAGTCTGTAAAAATGGCAATTTTGGTCACATTGAGGCTTTAAAAAGTAGTTATTCAACATGAGGCACAATCCAAGTGACATTTTGAATCAATTTTTCTACAGTCAAAAAAACTCAATTTTCTGATGAAAAATGATGACCCGGGACCTGTTGGACTTTCTCCAGATGGTCAGAAATGGTAATTTTTTAATTTTTAATTTTTTGACTGTAAATGACTATTGCATGTGAATTAACACTTTTGGAACAAAAATAAGTTTGTTTAGAGTCATTTTAATGCCTGAAATTGGTCAAAATAGAAGCTTCTGAGTAGGAGAAAAAGTCTGTAAAAATGGCAATTTTGGTCACGTTGAGGCTTTAAAAAGTAGTTATTCAACATAAGGCACAATCCAAGTGACATTTTGAATCAATTTTCTACAGTCCAAAAAATTTATTTTCTGATGGAAAACGATGACCCGTGACCTGTCGAACCTTCTCCAGATGGTCAGAAATGGTATTTTTTTAATGTTTAATTTTTTGACTGTAAAAGACTATTGCATGTGAATTATCACTTTTGGAACAAAAATAAGTGTTTTTAGAGTCATTTTAATGCCTGAAATTGTTCGAAATAGAAGCTTCTGAGTAGGAGAAAAAGTCTGTAAAAATGGCAATTTTGGTCACATTGAGGCTTTAAAAAGTAATTATTCAACATGAGGCACAATCCAAGTGACATTTTGAATCAATTTTTCTACAGTCAAAAAAATCAATTTTCTGATGAAAAACGATGACCCGGGACCTGTTGAACTTTCTCCAGATGGTCAGAAATGGAAATTTTTTAATTTTTAATTTTTTGACTGTAAATGACTATTGCATGTGAATTATCACTTTTGGAACAAAAATAAGTATGTTTAGAGTCATTTTAATGCCTGAAATTGGTCGAAATTGAAGCTTCTGAGTAGGAGAAAAAGTCTGTAAAAATGGCAATTTTGGTCACATTGAGGCTTTAAAAAGTAGTTATTCAACATGAGGCACAATCCAAGTGACATTTTGAATCAATTTTTCTACAGTCCAAAAAATTAATTTTCCGATGAAAAACGATGACCCGTGACCTGTCGAACCTTCTCCAGATGGTCAGAAATGGTAATTTTTTAATGTTTAGTTTTTTTACTGTAAATGACTATTGCATGTGAATTATCACTTTTGGAACAAAAATAAGTGTGTTTAGAGTCATTTTAATGCCTGAAATTGGTTGAAATAGAAGCTTCTGAGTATAAGAAAAAGTCTGTAAAAATGGCAATTTTATTCACATTGAGGCTTTAAAAAGTAGTTATTCAACATGAGGCACAATCCAAGTGACATTTTGAAACAATTTTTCTACAGTCAAAAAAATCAATTTTCTGATGAAAAAAGATGACCCGGGACCTGTTGAACCTTCTCCAGATGGTCAGAAATGGTAATTTTTTAATGTTTAATTTTTTGACTGTAAATGACTATTGCATGTGAATTATCACTTTTGGAACAAAAAAAAGTGTGTTTAGAGTCATTTTAATGTCTGAAATTGGTCGAAATAGAAGCTTCTGAGTAGGAGAAAAAGTCTGTAAAAATGGCAATTTTGGTCACATTGAGGCTTTAAAAAGTAGTTATTCAACATGAGGCACAATCCAAGTGACATTTTGAATCAATTTTTCTACAGTCAAAAAAATCAATTTTCTGATGAAAAACGATGACCCGGGACCTGTTGAACTTTCTCCAGATGGTCAGAAATGGCAATTTTTTAATTTTTAATTTTTTGACTGTAAATGACTATAGCATGTGAATTATCACTTTTGGAACAAAAATAAGTTTGTTTAGAGTCATTTTAATGCCTGAAATTGGTCGAAATAGAAGCTTCTGAGTAGGAGAAAAAGTCTGTAAAAATGGCAATTTTGGTCACATTGAGGCTTTAAAAAGTAGTTATTCAACATGAGGCACAATCCAAGTGACATTTTGAATCAATTTTTCTACAGTCCAAAAAATTTCTTTTCTGATGAAAAACGATGACCCATGACCTGTCGAACCTTCTCCAGATGGTCAGAAATGGTAATTTTTTAATGTTTAATTTTTTGATTGTAAATGACTATTGCATGTGAATTATCACTTTTGGAACAAAAATAAGTGTGTTTAGAGTCATTTTAATGTCTGAAATTGGTCGAAATAGAAGCTTCTGAGTAGGAGAAAAAGTCTGTAAAAATGGCAATTTTGGTCACATTGAGGCTTTAAAAAGTAGTTATTCAACAGGAGGCACAATCCAAGTGACATTTTGAATCAATTTTTCTACACTCAAAAAAATCAATTTTCTGATGAAAAACGATGACCCGGGACCTGTCGAACCTGCTCTAGATGGTCAGAAATTGTATTTTTTTAATGATTAATTTTTTTACTGTAAATGACTATTGCATGTGAATTATCACTTTTGGAACAAAAATAAGTGTGTTTAGAGTCATTTTAATGCCTGAAATTGGTTGAAATAGAAGCTTCTGAGTATAAGAAAAAGTCTGTAAAAATGGCAATTTTATTCACATTGAGGCTTTAAAAAGTAGTTATTCAACATGAGGCACAATCCAAGTGACATTTTGAATCAATTTTTCTACCATCAAAAAAATCAATTTTCTGATGAAAAACGATGACCCGGGACCTGTTGAACTTTCTCCAGATGGTCAGAAATGGTAATTTTTTGATTTTTAATTTTTTGACTGTAAATGACTATAGCATGTGAATTATCACTTTTGGAAGAAAAATAAGTGTGTTTAGAGTCATTTTAATGCCTGAAATTGGTCGAAATAGAAGCTTCTGAGTAGGAGAAAAAGTCTGTAAAAATGGCAATTTTGGTCACATTGAGGCTTTAAAAAGTAGTTATTCAACATGAGGCACAATCCAAGTGACATTTTGAATCAATTTTTCTACAGTCAAAAAAATCAATTTTCTGATGAAAAAAGATGACCCGGGACCTGTTGAACCTTCTCCAGATGGTCAGAAATGGTAATTTTTTTATTTTTAAGTTTTTTTACTGTAAATGACTATTGCATGTGAATTATCACTTTTGGAACAAAAATAAGTGTGTTTAGAGTCATTTTAATGCCTGAAATTGGTTGAAATAGAAGCTTCTGAGTATAAGAAAGAATCTGTAAAAATGGCAATTTTATTCACATTGAGGCTTTAAAAAGTAGTTATTCAACATGAGGCACAATCCAAGTGACATTTTGAATCAATTTTTCTACAGTCAAAAAAATCAATTTTCTGATGAAAAAAGATGACCCCGGACCTGTTGAACCTTCTCCAGATGGTCAGAAATGGTAATTTTTTAATGTTTAATTTTTTGACTGTAAATGACTATTGCATGTGAATTATTTCTTTTGGAACAAAAAAAAGTGTGTTTAGAGTCATTTTAATGTCTGAAATTGGTCGAAATAGAAGCTTCTGAGTAGGAGAAAAAGTCTGTAAAAATGGCAATTTTGGTCACATTGAGGCTTTAAAAAGTAGTTATTCAACATGAGGCACAATCCAAGTGACATTTTGAATCAATTTTTCTACAGTCAAAAAAACTCAATTTTCTGATGAAAAATGATGACCCGGGACCTGTTGGACTTTCTCCAGATGGTCAGAAATGGTAATTTTTTAATTTTTAATTTTTTGACTGTAAATGACTATTGCATGTGAATTAACACTTTTGGAACAAAAATAAGTTTGTTTAGAGTCATTTTAATGCCTGAAATTGGTCAAAATAGAAGCTTCTGAGTAGGAGAAAAAGTCTGTAAAAATGGCAATTTTGGTCACGTTGAGGCTTTAAAAAGTAGTTATTCAACATAAGGCACAATCCAAGTGACATTTTGAATCAATTTTCTACAGTCCAAAAAATTTATTTTCTGATGGAAAACGATGACCCGTGACCTGTCGAACCTTCTCCAGATGGTCAGAAATGGTATTTTTTTAATGTTTAATTTTTTGACTGTAAAAGACTATTGCATGTGAATTATCACTTTTGGAACAAAAATAAGTGTTTTTAGAGTCATTTTAATGCCTGAAATTGTTCGAAATAGAAGCTTCTGAGTAGGAGAAAAAGTCTGTAAAAATGGCAATTTTGGTCACATTGAGGCTTTAAAAAGTAATTATTCAACATGAGGCACAATCCAAGTGACATTTTGAATCAATTTTTCTACAGTCAAAAAAATCAATTTTCTGATGAAAAACGATGACCCGGGACCTGTTGAACTTTCTCCAGATGGTCAGAAATGGTAATTTTTTAATTTTAAATTTTTTGACTGTAAATGACTATTGCATGTGAATTATCACTTTTGGAACAAAAATAAGTGTGTTTAGAGTCATTTAATGCCTGAAATTGGTTGAAATAGAAGCTTCTGAGTAGGAGAAACAGTCTGTAAAAATGGCAATTTTGGTCACATTGAGGCTTTAAAAAGTAGTTATTCAACATGAGGCACAATCCAAGTGACATTTTGAATCAATTTTCTACAGTAAAAAAAATCAATTTTCTGATGAAAAACGATGACCCGGGACCTGTTGAACTTTCTCCAGATGGTCAGAAATGGTAGTTTTTTAATTTTTAATTTTTTGACTGTAAATGACTATTGCATGTGAATTATCACTTTTGGAACAAAAATACGTTTGTTTAGAGTCATTTTAATGCCTGAAATTGGTCGAAATAGAAGCTTCTGAGTAGGAGAAAAAGTCTGTAAAAATGGCAATTTTGGTCACATTGAGGCTTTAAAAAGTAGTTATTCAACATGAGGCACAATCCAAGTGACATTTTGAATCAATTTTTCTACAGTCAAAAAAATCAATTTTCTGATGAAAAACGATGACCCGGGACCTGTTGAACTTTCTCCAGATGGTCAGAAATGGTAATTTTTTAATTTTTAATTTTTTGACTGTAAATGACTATTGCATGTGAATTATCACTTTTGGAACAAAAATAAGTATGTTTAGAGTCATTTTAATGCCTGAAATTGGTCGAAATTGAAGCTTCTGAGTAGGAGAAAAAGTCTGTAAAAATGGCAATTTTGGTCACATTGAGGCTTTAAAAAGTAGTTATTCAACATGAGGCACAATCCAAGTGACATTTTGAATCAATTTTTCTACAGTCAAAAAATTTATTTTCCGATGAAAAACGATGACCCGGGACCTGTTGAACTTTCTCCAGATGGTCAGAAATGGTAATTTTTTAATTTTTAATTTTTTGACTGTAAATGACTATTGCATGTGAATTATCACTTTTGGAACAAAAATAAGTTTGTTTAGAGTCATTTTAATGCCTGAAATTGGTCGAAATAGAAGCTTCTGAGTAGGAGAAAAAGTCTGTAAAAATGGCAATTTTGGTCACATTGAGGCTTTAAAAAGTAGTTATTCAACATGAGGCACAATCCAAGTGACATTTTGAATCAATTTTTCTACAGTCAAAAAAATCTATTTTCTGATGAAAAACGATGACCCGGGACCTGTTGAACTTTCTCCAGATGGTCAGAAATGGCAATTTTTTAATTTTTAATTTTTTGACTGTAAATGACTATAGCATGTGAATTATCACTTTTGGAAGAAAAATAAGTGTGTTTAGAGTCATTTTAATGCCTGAAATTGGTCGAAATAGAAGCTTCTGAGTAGGAGAAAAAGTCTGTAAAAATGGCAATTTTGGTCACATTGAGGCTTTAAAAAGTAGTTATTCAACATGAGGCACAATCCAAGTGACATTTTGAATCAATTTTTCTACAGTCCAAAAAATTTCTTTTCTGATGAAAAACGATGACCCATGACCTGTCGAACCTTCTCCAGATGGTCAGAAATGGTAATTTTTTAATGTTTAATTTTTTGACTGTAAATGACTATTGCATGTGAATTATCACTTTTGGAACAAAAATAAGTGTGTTTAGAGTCATTTTAATGTCTGAAATTGGTCGAAATAGAAGCTTCTGAGTAGGAGAAAAAGTCTGTAAAAATGGCAATTTTGGTCACATTGAGGCTTTAAAAAGTAGTTATTCAACAGGAGGCACAATCCAAGTGACATTTTGAATCAATTTTTCTACACTCAAAAAAATCAATTTTCTGATGAAAAACGATGACCCGGGACCTGTCGAACCTGCTCTAGATGGTCAGAAATTGTATTTTTTTAATGATTAATTTTTTTACTGTAAATGACTATTGCATGTGAATTATCACTTTTGGAACAAAAATAAGTGTGTTTAGAGTCATTTTAATGCCTGAAATTGGTTGAAATAGAAGCTTCTGAGTATAAGAAAAAGTCTGTAAAAATGGCAATTTTATTCACATTGAGGCTTTAAAAAGTAGTTATTCAACATGAGGCACAATCCAAGTGACATTTTGAATCAATTTTTCTACCATCAAAAAAATCAATTTTCTGATGAAAAACGATGACCCGGGACCTGTTGAACTTTCTCCAGATGGTCAGAAATGGTAATTTTTTGATTTTTAATTTTTTGACTGTAAATGACTATAGCATGTGAATTATCACTTTTGGAAGAAAAATAAGTGTGTTTAGAGTCATTTTAATGCCTGAAATTGGTCGAAATAGAAGCTTCTGAGTAGGAGAAAAAGTCTGTAAAAATGGCAATTTTGGTCACATTGAGGCTTTAAAAAGTAGTTATTCAACATGAGGCACAATCCAAGTGACATTTTGAATCAATTTTTCTACAGTCAAAAAAATCAATTTTCTGATGAAAAAAGATGACCCGGGACCTGTTGAACCTTCTCCAGATGGTCAGAAATGGTAATTTTTTTATTTTTAAGTTTTTTTACTGTAAATGACTATTGCATGTGAATTATCACTTTTGGAACAAAAATAAGTGTGTTTAGAGTCATTTTAATGCCTGAAATTGGTTGAAATAGAAGCTTCTGAGTATAAGAAAGAATCTGTAAAAATGGCAATTTTATTCACATTGAGGCTTTAAAAAGTAGTTATTCAACATGAGGCACAATCCAAGTGACATTTTGAATCAATTTTTCTACAGTCAAAAAAATCAATTTTCTGATGAAAAAAGATGACCCGGGACCTGTTGAACCTTCTCCAGATGGTCAGAAATGGTAATTTTTTAATGTTTAATTTTTTGACTGTAAATGACTATTGCATGTGAATTATCACTTTTGGAACAAAAAAAAGTGTGTTTAGAGTCATTTTAATGTCTGAAATTGGTCGAAATAGAAGCTTCTGAGTAGGAGAAAAAGTCTGTAAAAATGGCAATTTTGGTCACATTGAGGCTTTAAAAAGTAGTTATTCAACATGAGGCACAATCCAAGTGACATTTTGAATCAATTTTTCTACAGTCAAAAAAACTCAATTTTCTGATGAAAAATGATGACCCGGGACCTGTTGGACTTTCTCCAGATGGTCAGAAATGGTAATTTTTTAATTTTTAATTTTTTGACTGTAAATGACTATTGCATGTGAATTAACACTTTTGGAACAAAAATAAGTTTGTTTAGAGTCATTTTAATGCCTGAAATTGGTCAAAATAGAAGCTTCTGAGTAGGAGAAAAAGTCTGTAAAAATGGCAATTTTGGTCACGTTGAGGCTTTAAAAAGTAGTTATTCAACATAAGGCACAATCCAAGTGACATTTTGAATCAATTTTCTACAGTCCAAAAAATTTATTTTCTGATGGAAAACGATGACCCGTGACCTGTCGAACCTTCTCCAGATGGTCAGAAATTGTATTTTTTTAATGTTTAATTTTTTGACTGTAAAAGACTATTGCATGTGAATTATCACTTTTGGAACAAAAATAAGTGTTTTTAGAGTCATTTTAATGCCTGAAATTGTTCGAAATAGAAGCTTCTGAGTAGGAGAAAAAGTCTGTAAAAATGGCAATTTTGGTCACATTGAGGCTTTAAAAAGTAATTATTCAACATGAGGCACAATCCAAGTGACATTTTGAATCAATTTTTCTACAGTGAAAAAAATCAATTTTCTGATGAAAAACGATGACCCGGGACCTGTTGAACTTTCTCCAGATGGTCAGAAATGGAAATTTTTTAATTTTTAATTTTTTGACTGTAAATGACTATTGCATGTGAATTATCACTTTTGGAACAAAAATAAGTATGTTTAGAGTCATTTTAATGCCTGAAATTGGTCGAAATTGAAGCTTCTGAGTAGGAGAAAAAGTCTGTAAAAATGGCAATTTTGGTCACATTGAGGCTTTAAAAAGTAGTTATTCAACATAAGGCACAATCCAAGTGACATTTTGAATCAATTTTTCTACAGTCCAAAAAATTAATTTTCCGATGAAAAACGATGACCCGTGACCTGTCGAACCTTCTCCAGATGGTCAGAAATGGTAATTTTTTAATGTTTAGTTTTTTTACTGTAAATGACTATTGCATGTGAATTATCACTTTTGGAACAAAAATAAGTGTGTTTAGAGTCATTTTAATGCCTGAAATTGGTTGAAATAGAAGCTTCTGAGTATAAGAAAAAGTCTGTAAAAATGGCAATTTTATTCACATTGAGGCTTTAAAAAGTAGTTATTCAACATGAGGCACAATCCAAGTGACATTTTGAATCAATTTTTCTACAGTCAAAAAAATCAATTTTCTGATGAAAAACGATGACCCAGGACCTGTTGAACTTTCTCCAGATGGTCAGAAATGGTAATTTTTTAATTTTTAATTTTTTGACTGTAAAAGACTATTGCATGTGAATTATCACTTTTGGAACAAAAATAAGTTTGTTTGGAGTCATTTTAATGCCTGGAATTGGTCGAAATAGAAGCTTCTGAGTAGGAGAAACAGTCTGTAAAAATGGCAATTTTGGTCACATTGAGGCTTTAAAAAGTAGTTATTCAACATGAGGCACAATCCAAGTGACATTTTAAATCAATTTTTCTACAGTCAAAAAAATCAATTTTCTGATGAAAAACGATGACCCGGGACCTGTTGAACTTTCTCCAGATGGTCAGAAATGGTAATTTTTTAATTTTAAATTTTTTGACTGTAAATGACTATTGCATGTGAATTATCACTTTTGGAACAAAAATAAGTGTGTTTAGAGTCATTTAATGCCTGAAATTGGTTGAAATAGAAGCTTCTGAGTAGGAGAAACAGTCTGTAAAAATGGCAATTTTGGTCACATTGAGGCTTTAAAAAGTAGTTATTCAACATGAGGCACAATCCAAGTGACATTTTGAATCAATTTTCTACAGTCAAAAAAATCAATTTTCTGATGAAAAACGATGACCCGGGACCTGTTGAACTTTCTCCAGATGGTCAGAAATGGTAGTTTTTTAATTTTTAATTTTTTGACTGTAAATGACTATTGCATGTGAATTATCACTTTTGGAACAAAAATACGTTTGTTTAGAGTCATTTTAATGCCTGAAATTGGTCGAAATAGAAGCTTCTGAGTAGGAGAAAAAGTCTGTAAAAATGGCAATTTTGGTCACATTGAGGCTTTAAAAAGTAGTTATTCAACATGAGGCACAATCCAAGTGACATTTTGAATCAATTTTTCTACAGTCAAAAAAATCAATTTTCTGATGAAAAAAGATGACCCGGGACCTGTTGAACCTTCTCCAGATGGTCAGAAATGGTAATTTTTTAATTTTTAAGTTTTTTTACTGTAAATGACTATTGCATGTGAATTATCACTTTTGGAACAAAAATAAGTGTGTTTAGAGTCATTTTAATGCCTGAAATTGGTTGAAATAGAAGCTTCTGAGTATAAGAAAAAGTCTGTAAAAATGGCAATTTTATTCACATTGAGGCTTTAAAAAGTAGTTATTCAACATGAGGCACAATCCAAGTGACATTTTGAAACAATTTTTCTACAGTCAAAAAAATCAATTTTCTGATGAAAAAAGATGACCCGGGACCTGTTGAACCTTCTCCAGATGGTCAGAAATGGTAATTTTTTAATGTTTAATTTTTTGACTGTAAATGACTATTGCATGTGAATTATCACTTTTGGAACAAAAAAAAGTGTGTTTAGAGTCATTTTAATGTCTGAAATTGGTCGAAATAGAAGCTTCTGAGTAGGAGAAAAAGTCTGTAAAAATGGCAATTTTGGTCACATTGAGGCTTTAAAAAGTAGTTATTCAACATGAGGCACAATCCAAGTGACATTTTGAATCAATTTTTCTACAGTCAAAATAAACTCAATTTTCTGATGAAAAACGATGACCCGGGACCTGTTGGACTTTCTCCAGATGGTCAGAAATGGTAATTTTTTAATTTTTAATTTTTTGACTGTAAATTACTATTGCATGTGAATTATCACTTTTGGAACAAAAATAAGTTTGTTTAGAGTCATTTTAATGCCTGAAATTGGTCAAAATAGAAGCTTCTGAGTAGGAGAAAAAGTCTGTAAAAATGGCAATTTTGGTCACGTTGAGGATTTAAAAAGTAGTTATTCAACATGAGGCACAATCCAAGCGACATTTTGAATCAATTTTTCTACAGTCAAAAAAATCAATTTTCTGATGAAAAACGATGACCCGGGACCTGTTGGACTTTCTCCAGATGGTCAGAAATGGTAATTTTTTAATGTTTAATTTTTTGACTGTAAAAGACTGTAAAAGATTATCACTTTTGGAACAAAAATACGTTTGTTTAGAGTCATTTTAATGCCTGAAATTGTTCGAAATAGAAGCTTCTGAGTAGGAGTAAAAGTCTGTAAAAATGGCAATTTTGGTCACATTGAGGCTTTAAAAAGTAGTTATTCAACATGAGGCACAATCCAAGTGACATTTTGAATCAATTTTTCTACAGTCAAAAAAATCAATTTTCTGATGAAAAACGATGACCCGGGACCTGTTGAACTTTCTCCAGATGGTCAGAAATGGTAATTTTTTAATTTTTAATTTTTTGACTGTAAATGACTATTGCATGTGAATTATCACTTTTGGAACAAAAATAAGTATGTTTAGAGTAATTTTAATGCCTGAAATTGGTCGAAATTGAAGCTTCTGAGTAGGAGAAAAAGTCTGTAAAAATGGCAATTTTGGTCACATTGAGGCTTTAAAAAGTAGTTATTCAACATGAGGCACAATCCAAGTGACATTTTGAATCAATTTTTCTACAGTCAAAAAATTTATTTTCCGATGAAAAACGATGACCCGTGACCTGTCGAACCTTCTCCAGATGGTCAGAAATGGTAATTTTTTAATTTTTAATTTTTTGACTGTAAATGACTATTGCATGTGAATTATCACTTTTGGAACAAAAATAAGTTTGTTTAGAGTCATTTTAATGCCTGAAATTGGTCGAAATAGAAGCTTCTGAGTAGGAGAAAAAGTCTGTAAAAATGGCAATTTTGGTCACATTGAGGCTTTAAAAAGTAGTTATTCAACATGAGGCACAATCCAAGTGACATTTTGAATCAATTTTTCTACAGTCAAAAAAATCAATTTTCTGATGAAAAACGATGACCCGGGACCTGTTGAACTTTCTCCAGATGGTCAGAAATGGCAATTTTTTAATTTTTAATTTTTTGACTGTAAATGACTATAGCATGTGAATTATCACTTTTGGAAGAAAAATAAGTGTGTTTAGAGTCATTTTAATGCCTGAAATTGGTCGAAATAGAAGCTTCTGAGTAGGAGAAAAAGTCTGTAAAAATGGCAATTTTGGTCACATTGAGGCTTTAAAAAGTAGTTATTCAACATGAGGCACAATCCAAGTGACATTTTGAATCAATTTTTCTACAGTCCAAAAAATTTTTTTCTGATGAAAAACGATGACCCATGACCTGTCGAACCTTCTCCAGATGGTCAGAAATGGTAATTTTTTAATGTTTAATTTTTTGACTGTAAATGACTATTGCATGTGAATTATCACTTTTGGAACAAAAATAAGTGTGTTTAGAGTCATTTTAATGTCTGAAATTGGTCGAAATAGAAGCTTCTGAGTAGGAGAAAAAGTCTGTAAAAATGGCAATTTTGGTCACATTGAGGCTTTAAAAAGTAGTTATTCAACAGGAGGCACAATCCAAGTGACATTTTGAATCAATTTTTCTACACTCAAAAAAATCAATTTTCTGATGAAAAACGATGACCCGGGACCTGTCGAACCTGCTCTAGATGGTCAGAAATTGTATTTTTTTAATGATTAATTTTTTTACTGTAAATGACTATTGCATGTGAATTATCACTTTTGGAACAAAAATAAGTGTGTTTAGAGTCATTTTAATGCCTGAAATTGGTTGAAATAGAAGCTTCTGAGTATAAGAAAAAGTCTGTAAAAATGGCAATTTTATTCACATTGAGGCTTTAAAAAGTAGTTATTCAACATGAGGCACAATCCAAGTGACATTTTGAATCAATTTTTCTACCATCAAAAAAATCAATTTTCTGATGAAAAACGATGACCCGGGACCTGTTGAACTTTCTCCAGATGGTCAGAAATGGTAATTTTTTGATTTTTAATTTTTTGACTGTAAATGACTATAGCATGTGAATTATCACTTTTGGAAGAAAAATAAGTGTGTTTAGAGTCATTTTAATGCCTGAAATTGGTCGAAATAGAAGCTTCTGAGTAGGAGAAAAAGTCTGTAAAAATGGCAATTTTGGTCACATTGAGGCTTTAAAAAGTAGTTATTCAACATGAGGCACAATCCAAGTGACATTTTGAATCAATTTTTCTACAGTCAAAAAAATCAATTTTCTGATGAAAAAAGATGACCCGGGACCTGTTGAACCTTCTCCAGATGGTCAGAAATGGTAATTTTTTTATTTTTAAGTTTTTTTACTGTAAATGACTATTGCATGTGAATTATCACTTTTGGAACAAAAATAAGTGTGTTTAGAGTCATTTTAATGCCTGAAATTGGTTGAAATAGAAGCTTCTGAGTATAAGAAAGAATCTGTAAAAATGGCAATTTTATTCACATTGAGGCTTTAAAAAGTAGTTATTCAACATGAGGCACAATCCAAGTGACATTTTGAATCAATTTTTCTACAGTCAAAAAAATCAATTTTCTGATGAAAAAAGATGACCCGGGACCTGTTGAACCTTCTCCAGATGGTCAGAAATGGTAATTTTTTAATGTTTAATTTTTTGACTGTAAATGACTATTGCATGTGAATTATCACTTTTGGAACAAAAAAAAGTGTGTTTAGAGTCATTTTAATGTCTGAAATTGGTCGAAATAGAAGCTTCTGAGTAGGAGAAAAAGTCTGTAAAAATGGCAATTTTGGTCACATTGAGGCTTTAAAAAGTAGTTATTCAACATGAGGCACAATCCAAGTGACATTTTGAATCAATTTTTCTACAGTCAAAAAAACTCAATTTTCTGATGAAAAATGATGACCCGGGACCTGTTGGACTTTCTCCAGATGGTCAGAAATGGTAATTTTTTAATTTTTAATTTTTTGACTGTAAATGACTATTGCATGTGAATTAACACTTTTGGAACAAAAATAAGTTTGTTTAGAGTCATTTTAATGCCTGAAATTGGTCAAAATAGAAGCTTCTGAGTAGGAGAAAAAGTCTGTAAAAATGGCAATTTTGGTCACGTTGAGGCTTTAAAAAGTAGTTATTCAACATAAGGCACAATCCAAGTGACATTTTGAATCAATTTTCTACAGTCCAAAAAATTTATTTTCTGATGGAAAACGATGACCCGTGACCTGTCGAACCTTCTCCAGATGGTCAGAAATGGTATTTTTTTAATGTTTAATTTTTTGACTGTAAAAGACTATTGCATGTGAATTATCACTTTTGGAACAAAAATAAGTGTTTTTAGAGTCATTTTAATGCCTGAAATTGTTCGAAATAGAAGCTTCTGAGTAGGAGAAAAAGTCTGTAAAAATGGCAATTTTGGTCACATTGAGGCTTTAAAAAGTAATTATTCAACATGAGGCACAATCCAAGTGACATTTTGAATCAATTTTTCTACAGTCAAAAAAATCAATTTTCTGATGAAAAACGATGACCCGGGACCTGTTGAACTTTCTCCAGATGGTCAGAAATGGAAATTTTTTATTTTTTAATTTTTTGACTGTAAATGACTATTGCATGTGAATTATCACTTTTGGAACAAAAATAAGTATGTTTAGAGTCATTTTAATGCCTGAAATTGGTCGAAATTGAAGCTTCTGAGTAGGAGAAAAAGTCTGTAAAAATGGCAATTTTGGTCACATTGAGGCTTTAAAAAGTAGTTATTCAACATGAGGCACAATCCAAGTGACATTTTGAATCAATTTTTCTACAGTCCAAAAAATTAATTTTCCGATGAAAAACGATGACCCGTGACCTGTCGAACCTTCTCCAGATGGTCAGAAATGGTAATTTTTTAATGTTTAGTTTTTTTACTGTAAATGACTATTGCATGTGAATTATCACTTTTGGAACAAAAATAAGTGTGTTTAGAGTCATTTTAATGCCTGAAATTGGTTGAAATAGAAGCTTCTGAGTATAAGAAAAAGTCTGTAAAAATGGCAATTTTATTCACATTGAGGCTTTAAAAAGTAGTTATTCAACATGAGGCACAATCCAAGTGACATTTTGAATCAATTTTTCTACAGTCAAAAAAATCAATTTTCTGATGAAAAACGATGACCCAGGACCTGTTGAACTTTCTCCAGATGGTCAGAAATGGTAATTTTTTAATTTTTAATTTTTTGACTGTAAAAGACTATTGCATGTGAATTATCACTTTTGGAACAAAAATAAGTTTGTTTGGAGTCATTTTAATGCCTGGAATTGGTCGAAATAGAAGCTTCTGAGTAGGAGAAACAGTCTGTAAAAATGGCAATTTTGGTCACATTGAGGCTTTAAAAAGTAGTTATTCAACATGAGGCACAATCCAAGTGACATTTTAAATCAATTTTTCTACAGTCAAAAAAATCAATTTTCTGATGAAAAACGATGACCCGGGACCTGTTGAACTTTCTCCAGATGGTCAGAAATGGTAATTTTTTAATTTTAAATTTTTTGACTGTAAATGACTATTGCATGTGAATTATCACTTTTGGAACAAAAATAAGTGTGTTTAGAGTCATTTAATGCCTGAAATTGGTTGAAATAGAAGCTTCTGAGTAGGAGAAACAGTCTGTAAAAATGGCAATTTTGGTCACATTGAGGCTTTAAAAAGTAGTTATTCAACATGAGGCACAATCCAAGTGACATTTTGAATCAATTTTCTACAGTAAAAAAAATCAATTTTCTGATGAAAAACGATGACCCGGGACCTGTTGAACTTTCTCCAGATGGTCAGAAATGGTAGTTTTTTAATTTTTAATTTTTTGACTGTAAATGACTATTGCATGTGAATTATCACTTTTGGAACAAAAATACGTTTGTTTAGAGTCATTTTAATGCCTGAAATTGGTCGAAATAGAAGCTTCTGAGTAGGAGAAAAAGTCTGTAAAAATGGCAATTTTGGTCACATTGAGGCTTTAAAAAGTAGTTATTCAACATGAGGCACAATCCAAGTGACATTTTGAATCAATTTTTCTACAGTCAAAAAAATAAATTTTCTGATGAAAAACGATGACCCAGGACCTGTTGAACTTTCTCCAGATGGTCAGAAATGGTAATTTTTTAATGTTTAATTTTTTGACTGTAAAAGACTGTAAAAGATTATCACTTTTGGAACAAAAATAAGTTTGTTTAGAGTCATTTTAATGCCTGAAATTGTTCGAAATAGAAGCTTCTGAGTAGGAGTAAAAGTCTGTAAAAATGGCAATTTTGGTCACATTGAGGCTTTAAAAAGTAGTTATTCAACATGAGGCACAATCCAAGTAACATTTTGAATCAATTTTTCTACAGTCAAAAAAATCAATTTTCTGATGAAAAACGATGACCCGGGACCTGTTGAACTTTCTCCAGATGGTCAGAAATGGTAATTTTTTAATTTTTAATTTTTTGACTGTAAATGACTATTGCATGTGAATTATCACTTTTGGAACAAAAATAAGTATGTTTAGAGTCATTTTAATGCCTGAAATTGGTCGAAATTGAAGCTTCTGAGTAGGAGAAAAAGTCTGTAAAAATGGCAATTTTGGTCACATTGAGGCTTTAAAAAGTAGTTATTCAACATGAGGCACAATCCAAGTGACATTTTGAATCAATTTTTCTACAGTCAAAAAATTTATTTTCCGATGAAAAACGATGACCCGTGACCTGTCGAACCTTCTCCAGATGGTCAGAAATGGTAATTTTTTAATTTTTAATTTTTTGACTGTAAATGACTATTGCATGTGAATTATCACTTTTGGAACAAAAATAAGTTTGTTTAGAGTCATTTTAATGCCTGAAATTGGTCGAAATAGAAGCTTCTGAGTAGGAGAAAAAGTCTGTAAAAATGGCAATTTTGGTCACATTGAGGCTTTAAAAAGTAGTTATTCAACATGAGGCACAATCCAAGTGACATTTTGAATCAATTTTTCTACAGTCAAAAAAATCAATTTTCTGATGAAAAACGATGACCCGGGACCTGTTGAACTTTCTCCAGATGGTCAGAAATGGTAATTTTTTAATTTTTAATTTTTTGACTGTAAATGACTATTGCATGTGAATTATCACTTTTGGAACAAAAATAAGTATGTTTAGAGTCATTTTAATGCCTGAAATTGGTCGAAATTGAAGCTTCTGAGTAGGAGAAAAAGTCTGTAAAAATGGCAATTTTGGTCACATTGAGGCTTTAAAAAGTAGTTATTCAACATGAGGCACAATCCAAGTGACATTTTGAATCAATTTTTCTACAGTCAAAAAATTTATTTTCCGATGAAAAACGATGACCCGTGACCTGTCGAACCTTCTCCAGATGGTCAGAAATGGTAATTTTTTAATTTTTAATTTTTTGACTGTAAATGACTATTGCATGTGAATTATCACTTTTGGAACAAAAATAAGTTTGTTTAGAGTCATTTTAATGCCTGAAATTGGTCGAAATAGAAGCTTCTGAGTAGGAGAAAAAGTCTGTAAAAATGGCAATTTTGGTCACATTGAGGCTTTAAAAAGTAGTTATTCAACATGAGGCACAATCCAAGTGACATTTTGAATCAATTTTTCTACAGTCAAAAAAATCTATTTTCTGATGAAAAACGATGACCCGGGACCTGTTGAACTTTCTCCAGATGGTCAGAAATGGCAATTTTTTAATTTTTAATTTTTTGACTGTAAATGACTATAGCATGTGAATTATCACTTTTGGAAGAAAAATAAGTGTGTTTAGAGTCATTTTAATGCCTTTAATTGGTCGAAATAGAAGCTTCTGAGTAGGAGAAAAAGTCTGTAAAAATGGCAATTTTGGTCACATTGAGGCTTTAAAAAGTAGTTATTCAACATGAGGCACAATCCAAGTGACATTTTGAATCAATTTTTCTACAGTCCAAAAAATTTCTTTTCTGATGAAAAACGATGACCCATGACCTGTCGAACCTTCTCCAGATGGTCAGAAATGGTAATTTTTTAATGTTTAATTTTTTGACTGTAAATGACTATTGCATGTGAATTATCACTTTTGGAACAAAAATAAGTGTGTTTAGAGTCATTTTAATGTCTGAAATTGGTCGAAATAGAAGCTTCTGAGTAGGAGAAAAAGTCTGTAAAAATGGCAATTTTGGTCACATTGAGGCTTTAAAAAGTAGTTATTCAACAGGAGGCACAATCGAAGTGACATTTTGAATCAATTTTTCTACACTCAAAAAAATCAATTTTCTGATGAAAAACGATGACCCGGGACCTGTCGAACCTGCTCTAGATGGTCAGAAATTGTATTTTTTTAATGATTAATTTTTTTACTGTAAATGACTATTGCATGTGAATTATCACTTTTGGAACAAAAATAAGTGTGTTTAGAGTCATTTTAATGCCTGAAATTGGTTGAAGTAGAAGCTTCTGAGTATAAGAAAAAGTCTGTAAAAATGGCAATTTTATTCACATTGAGGCTTTAAAAAGTAGTTATTCAACATGAGGCACAATCCAAGTGACATTTTGAATCAATTTTTCTACCATCAAAAAAATCAATTTTCTGATGAAAAACGATGACCCGGGACCTGTTGAACTTTCTCCAGATGGTCAGAAATGGTAATTTTTTGATTTTTAATTTTTTGACTGTAAATGACTATAGCATGTGAATTATCACTTTTGGAAGAAAAATAAGTGTGTTTAGAGTCATTTTAATGCCTGAAATTGGTCGAAATAGAAGCTTCTGAGTAGGAGAAAAAGTCTGTAAAAATGGCAATTTTGGTCACATTGAGGCTTTAAAAAGTAGTTATTCAACATGAGGCACAATCCAAGTGACATTTTGAATCAATTTTTCTACAGTCAAAAAAATCAATTTTCTGATGAAAAAAGATGACCCGGGACCTGTTGAACCTTCTCCAGATGGTCAGAAATGGTAATTTTTTTATTTTTAAGTTTTTTTACTGTAAATGACTATTGCATGTGAATTATCACTTTTGGAACAAAAATAAGTGTGTTTAGAGTCATTTTAATGCCTGAAATTGGTTGAAATAGAAGCTTCTGAGTATAAGAAAGAATCTGTAAAAATGGCAATTTTATTCACATTGAGGCTTTAAAAAGTAGTTATTCAACATGAGGCACAATCCAAGTGACATTTTGAATCAATTTTTCTACAGTCAAAAAAATCAATTTTCTGATGAAAAAAGATGACCCGGGACCTGTTGAACCTTCTCCAGATGGTCAGAAATGGTAATTTTTTAATGTTTAATTTTTTGACTGTAAATGACTATTGCATGTGAATTATCACTTTTGGAACAAAAAAAAGTGTGTTTAGAGTCATTTTAATGTCTGAAATTGGTCGAAATAGAAGCTTCTGAGTAGGAGAAAAAGTCTGTAAAAATGGCAATTTTGGTCACATTGAGGCTTTAAAAAGTAGTTATTCAACATGAGGCACAATCCAAGTGACATTTTGAATCAATTTTTCTACAGTCAAAAAAACTCAATTTTCTGATGAAAAATGATGACCCGGGACCTGTTGGACTTTCTCCAGATGGTCAGAAATGGTAATTTTTTAATTTTTAATTTTTTGACTGTAAATGACTATTGCATGTGAATTAACACTTTTGGAACAAAAATAAGTTTGTTTAGAGTCATTTTAATGCCTGAAATTGGTCAAAATAGAAGCTTCTGAGTAGGAGAAAAAGTCTGTAAAAATGGCAATTTTGGTCACGTTGAGGCTTTAAAAAGTAGTTATTCAACATAAGGCACAATCCAAGTGACATTTTGAATCAATTTTCTACAGTCCAAAAAATTTATTTTCTGATGGAAAACGATGACCCGTGACCTGTCGAACCTTCTCCAGATGGTCAGAAATTGTATTTTTTTAATGTTTAATTTTTTGACTGTAAAAGACTATTGCATGTGAATTATCACTTTTGGAACAAAAATAAGTGTTTTTAGAGTCATTTTAATGCCTGAAATTGTTCGAAATAGAAGCTTCTGAGTAGGAGAAAAAGTCTGTAAAAATGGCAATTTTGGTCACATTGAGGCTTTAAAAAGTAATTATTCAACATGAGGCACAATCCAAGTGACATTTTGAATCAATTTTTCTACAGTGAAAAAAATCAATTTTCTGATGAAAAACGATGACCCGGGACCTGTTGAACTTTCTCCAGATGGTCAGAAATGGAAATTTTTTAATTTTTAATTTTTTGACTGTAAATGACTATTGCATGTGAATTATCACTTTTGGAACAAAAATAAGTATGTTTAGAGTCATTTTAATGCCTGAAATTGGTCGAAATTGAAGCTTCTGAGTAGGAGAAAAAGTCTGTAAAAATGGCAATTTTGGTCACATTGAGGCTTTAAAAAGTAGTTATTCAACATAAGGCACAATCCAAGTGACATTTTGAATCAATTTTTCTACAGTCCAAAAAATTAATTTTCCGATGAAAAACGATGACCCGTGACCTGTCGAACCTTCTCCAGATGGTCAGAAATGGTAATTTTTTAATGTTTAGTTTTTTTACTGTAAATGACTATTGCATGTGAATTATCACTTTTGGAACAAAAATAAGTGTGTTTAGAGTCATTTTAATGCCTGAAATTGGTTGAAATAGAAGCTTCTGAGTATAAGAAAAAGTCTGTAAAAATGGCAATTTTATTCACATTGAGGCTTTAATAAGTAGTTATTCAACATGAGGCACAATCCAAGTGACATTTTGAATCAATTTTTCTACAGTCAAAAAAATCAATTTTCTGATGAAAAACGATGACCCAGGACCTGTTGAACTTTCTCCAGATGGTCAGAAATGGTAATTTTTTAATTTTTAATTTTTTGACTGTAAAAGACTATTGCATGTGAATTATCACTTTTGGAACAAAAATAAGTTTGTTTGGAGTCATTTTAATGCCTGGAATTGGTCGAAATAGAAGCTTCTGAGTAGGAGAAACAGTCTGTAAAAATGGCAATTTTGGTCACATTGAGGCTTTAAAAAGTAGTTATTCAACATGAGGCACAATCCAAGTGACATTTTAAATCAATTTTTCTACAGTCAAAAAAATCAATTTTCTGATGAAAAACGATGACCCGGGACCTGTTGAACTTTCTCCAGATGGTCAGAAATGGTAATTTTTTAATTTTAAATTTTTTGACTGTAAATGACTATTGCATGTGAATTATCACTTTTGGAACAAAAATAAGTGTGTTTAGAGTCATTTAATGCCTGAAATTGGTTGAAATAGAAGCTTCTGAGTAGGAGAAACAGTCTGTAAAAATGGCAATTTTGGTCACATTGAGGCTTTAAAAAGTAGTTATTCAACATGAGGCACAATCCAAGTGACATTTTGAATCAATTTTCTACAGTCAAAAAAATCAATTTTCTGATGAAAAACGATGACCCGGGACCTGTTGAACTTTCTCCAGATGGTCAGAAATGGTAGTTTTTTAATTTTTAATTTTTTGACTGTAAATGACTATTGCATGTGAATTATCACTTTTGGAACAAAAATACGTTTGTTTAGAGTCATTTTAATGCCTGAAATTGGTCGAAATAGAAGCTTCTGAGTAGGAGAAAAAGTCTGTAAAAATGGCAATTTTGGTCACATTGAGGCTTTAAAAAGTAGTTATTCAACATGAGGCACAATCCAAGTGACATTTTGAATCAATTTTTCTACAGTCAAAAAAATCAATTTTCTGATGAAAAAAGATGACCCGGGACCTGTTGAACCTTCTCCAGATGGTCAGAAATGGTAATTTTTTAATTTTTAAGTTTTTTTACTGTAAATGACTATTGCATGTGAATTATCACTTTTGGAACAAAAATAAGTGTGTTTAGAGTCATTTTAATGCCTGAAATTGGTTGAAATAGAAGCTTCTGAGTATAAGAAAAAGTCTGTAAAAATGGCAATTTTATTCACATTGAGGCTTTAAAAAGTAGTTATTCAACATGAGGCACAATCCAAGTGACATTTTGAAACAATTTTTCTACAGTCAAAAAAATCAATTTTCTGATGAAAAAAGATGACCCGGGACCTGTTGAACCTTCTCCAGATGGTCAGAAATGGTAATTTTTTAATGTTTAATTTTTTGACTGTAAATGACTATTGCATGTGAATTATCACTTTTGGAACAAAAAAAAGTGTGTTTAGAGTCATTTTAATGTCTGAAATTGGTCGAAATAGAAGCTTCTGAGTAGGAGAAAAAGTCTGTAAAAATGGCAATTTTGGTCACATTGAGGCTTTAAAAAGTAGTTATTCAACATGAGGCACAATCCAAGTGACATTTTGAATCAATTTTTCTACAGTCAAAATAAACTCAATTTTCTGATGAAAAACGATGACCCGGGACCTGTTGGACTTTCTCCAGATGGTCAGAAATGGTAATTTTTTAATTTTTAATTTTTTGACTGTAAATGACTATTGCATGTGAATTATCACTTTTGGAACAAAAACAAGTTTGTTTAGAGTCATTTTAATGCCTGAAATTGGTCAAAATAGAAGCTTCTGAGTAGGAGAAAAAGTCTGTAAAAATGGCAATTTTGGTCACGTTGAGGATTTAAAAAGTAGTTATTCAACATGAGGCACAATCCAAGCGACATTTTGAATCAATTTTTCTACAGTCAAAAAAATCAATTTTCTGATGAAAAACGATGACCCGGGACCTGTTGGACTTTCTCCAGATGGTCAGAAATGGTAATTTTTTAATGTTTAATTTTTTGACTGTAAAAGACTGTAAAAGATTATCACTTTTGGAACAAAAATACGTTTGTTTAGAGTCATTTTAATGCCTGAAATTGTTCGAAATAGAAGCTTCTGAGTAGGAGTAAAAGTCTGTAAAAATGGCAATTTTGGTCACATTGAGGCTTTAAAAAGTAGTTATTCAACATGAGGCACAATCCAAGTGACATTTTGAATCAATTTTTCTACAGTCAAAAAAATCAATTTTCTGATGAAAAACGATGACCCGGGACCTGTTGAACTTTCTCCAGATGGTCAGAAATGGTAATTTTTTAATTTTTAATTTTTTGACTGTAAATGACTATTGCATGTGAATTATCACTTTTGGAACAAAAATAAGTATGTTTAGAGTAATTTTAATGCCTGAAATTGGTCGAAATTGAAGCTTCTGAGTAGGAGAAAAAGTCTGTAAAAATGGCAATTTTGGTCACATTGAGGCTTTAAAAAGTAGTTATTCAACATGAGGCACAATCCAAGTGACATTTTGAATCAATTTTTCTACAGTCAAAAAATTTATTTTCCGATGAAAAACGATGACCCGTGACCTGTCGAACCTTCTCCAGATGGTCAGAAATGGTAATTTTTTAATTTTTAATTTTTTGACTGTAAATGACTATTGCATGTGAATTATCACTTTTGGAACAAAAATAAGTTTGTTTAGAGTCATTTTAATGCCTGAAATTGGTCGAAATAGAAGCTTCTGAGTAGGAGAAAAAGTCTGTAAAAATGGCAATTTTGGTCACATTGAGGCTTTAAAAAGTAGTTATTCAACATGAGGCACAATCCAAGTGACATTTTGAATCAATTTTTCTACAGTCAAAAAAATCAATTTTCTGATGAAAAACGATGACCCGGGACCTGTTGAACTTTCTCCAGATGGTCAGAAATGGCAATTTTTTAATTTTTAATTTTTTGACTGTAAATGACTATAGCATGTGAATTATCACTTTTGGAAGAAAAATAAGTGTGTTTAGAGTCATTTTAATGCCTGAAATTGGTCGAAATAGAAGCTTCTGAGTAGGAGAAAAAGTCTGTAAAAATGGCAATTTTGGTCACATTGAGGCTTTAAAAAGTAGTTATTCAACATGAGGCACAATCCAAGTGACATTTTGAATCAATTTTTCTACAGTCCAAAAAATTTTTTTCTGATGAAAAACGATGACCCATGACCTGTCGAACCTTCTCCAGATGGTCAGAAATGGTAATTTTTTAATGTTTAATTTTTTGACTGTAAATGACTATTGCATGTGAATTATCACTTTTGGAACAAAAATAAGTGTGTTTAGAGTCATTTTAATGTCTGAAATTGGTCGAAATAGAAGCTTCTGAGTAGGAGAAAAAGTCTGTAAAAATGGCAATTTTGGTCACATTGAGGCTTTAAAAAGTAGTTATTCAACAGGAGGCACAATCCAAGTGACATTTTGAATCAATTTTTCTACACTCAAAAAAATCAATTTTCTGATGAAAAACGATGACCCGGGACCTGTCGAACCTGCTCTAGATGGTCAGAAATTGTATTTTTTTAATGATTAATTTTTTTACTGTAAATGACTATTGCATGTGAATTATCACTTTTGGAACAAAAATAAGTGTGTTTAGAGTCATTTTAATGCCTGAAATTGGTTGAAATAGAAGCTTCTGAGTATAAGAAAAAGTCTGTAAAAATGGCAATTTTATTCACATTGAGGCTTTAAAAAGTAGTTATTCAACATGAGGCACAATCCAAGTGACATTTTGAATCAATTTTTCTACCATCAAAAAAATCAATTTTCTGATGAAAAACGATGACCCGGGACCTGTTGAACTTTCTCCAGATGGTCAGAAATGGTAATTTTTTGATTTTTAATTTTTTGACTGTAAATGACTATAGCATGTGAATTATCACTTTTGGAAGAAAAATAAGTGTGTTTAGAGTCATTTTAATGCCTGAAATTGGTCGAAATAGAAGCTTCTGAGTAGGAGAAAAAGTCTGTAAAAATGGCAATTTTGGTCACATTGAGGCTTTAAAAAGTAGTTATTCAACATGAGGCACAATCCAAGTGACATTTTGAATCAATTTTTCTACAGTCAAAAAAATCAATTTTCTGATGAAAAAAGATGACCCGGGACCTGTTGAACCTTCTCCAGATGGTCAGAAATGGTAATTTTTTTATTTTTAAGTTTTTTTACTGTAAATGACTATTGCATGTGAATTATCACTTTTGGAACAAAAATAAGTGTGTTTAGAGTCATTTTAATGCCTGAAATTGGTTGAAATAGAAGCTTCTGAGTATAAGAAAGAATCTGTAAAAATGGCAATTTTATTCACATTGAGGCTTTAAAAAGTAGTTATTCAACATGAGGCACAATCCAAGTGACATTTTGAATCAATTTTTCTACAGTCAAAAAAATCAATTTTCTGATGAAAAAAGATGACCCGGGACCTGTTGAACCTTCTCCAGATGGTCAGAAATGGTAATTTTTTAATGTTTAATTTTTTGACTGTAAATGACTATTGCATGTGAATTATCACTTTTGGAACAAAAAAAAGTGTGTTTAGAGTCATTTTAATGTCTGAAATTGGTCGAAATAGAAGCTTCTGAGTAGGAGAAAAAGTCTGTAAAAATGGCAATTTTGGTCACATTGAGGCTTTAAAAAGTAGTTATTCAACATGAGGCACAATCCAAGTGACATTTTGAATCAATTTTTCTACAGTCAAAAAAACTCAATTTTCTGATGAAAAATGATGACCCGGGACCTGTTGGACTTTCTCCAGATGGTCAGAAATGGTAATTTTTTAATTTTTAATTTTTTGACTGTAAATGACTATTGCATGTGAATTAACACTTTTGGAACAAAAATAAGTTTGTTTAGAGTCATTTTAATGCCTGAAATTGGTCAAAATAGAAGCTTCTGAGTAGGAGAAAAAGTCTGTAAAAATGGCAATTTTGGTCACGTTGAGGCTTTAAAAAGTAGTTATTCAACATAAGGCACAATCCAAGTGACATTTTGAATCAATTTTCTACAGTCCAAAAAATTTATTTTCTGATGGAAAACGATGACCCGTGACCTGTCGAACCTTCTCCAGATGGTCAGAAATGGTATTTTTTTAATGTTTAATTTTTTGACTGTAAAAGACTATTGCATGTGAATTATCACTTTTGGAACAAAAATAAGTGTTTTTAGAGTCATTTTAATGCCTGAAATTGTTCGAAATAGAAGCTTCTGAGTAGGAGAAAAAGTCTGTAAAAATGGCAATTTTGGTCACATTGAGGCTTTAAAAAGTAATTATTCAACATGAGGCACAATCCAAGTGACATTTTGAATCAATTTTTCTACAGTCAAAAAAATCAATTTTCTGATGAAAAACGATGACCCGGGACCTGTTGAACTTTCTCCAGATGGTCAGAAATGGAAATTTTTTATTTTTTAATTTTTTGACTGTAAATGACTATTGCATGTGAATTATCACTTTTGGAACAAAAATAAGTATGTTTAGAGTCATTTTAATGCCTGAAATTGGTCGAAATTGAAGCTTCTGAGTAGGAGAAAAAGTCTGTAAAAATGGCAATTTTGGTCACATTGAGGCTTTAAAAAGTAGTTATTCAACATGAGGCACAATCCAAGTGACATTTTGAATCAATTTTTCTACAGTCCAAAAAATTAATTTTCCGATGAAAAACGATGACCCGTGACCTGTCGAACCTTCTCCAGATGGTCAGAAATGGTAATTTTTTAATGTTTAGTTTTTTTACTGTAAATGACTATTGCATGTGAATTATCACTTTTGGAACAAAAATAAGTGTGTTTAGAGTCATTTTAATGCCTGAAATTGGTTGAAATAGAAGCTTCTGAGTATAAGAAAAAGTCTGTAAAAATGGCAATTTTATTCACATTGAGGCTTTAAAAAGTAGTTATTCAACATGAGGCACAATCCAAGTGACATTTTGAATCAATTTTTCTACAGTCAAAAAAATCAATTTTCTGATGAAAAACGATGACCCAGGACCTGTTGAACTTTCTCCAGATGGTCAGAAATGGTAATTTTTTAATTTTTAATTTTTTGACTGTAAAAGACTATTGCATGTGAATTATCACTTTTGGAACAAAAATAAGTTTGTTTGGAGTCATTTTAATGCCTGGAATTGGTCGAAATAGAAGCTTCTGAGTAGCAGAAACAGTCTGTAAAAATGGCAATTTTGGTCACATTGAGGCTTTAAAAAGTAGTTATTCAACATGAGGCACAATCCAAGTGACATTTTAAATCAATTTTTCTACAGTCAAAAAAATCAATTTTCTGATGAAAAACGATGACCCGGGACCTGTTGAACTTTCTCCAGATGGTCAGAAATGGTAATTTTTTAATTTTAAATTTTTTGACTGTAAATGACTATTGCATGTGAATTATCACTTTTGGAACAAAAATAAGTGTGTTTAGAGTCATTTAATGCCTGAAATTGGTTGAAATAGAAGCTTCTGAGTAGGAGAAACAGTCTGTAAAAATGGCAATTTTGGTCACATTGAGGCTTTAAAAAGTAGTTATTCAACATGAGGCACAATCCAAGTGACATTTTGAATCAATTTTCTACAGTAAAAAAAATCAATTTTCTGATGAAAAACGATGACCCGGGACCTGTTGAACTTTCTCCAGATGGTCAGAAATGGTAGTTTTTTAATTTTTAATTTTTTGACTGTAAATGACTATTGCATGTGAATTATCACTTTTGGAACAAAAATACGTTTGTTTAGAGTCATTTTAATGCCTGAAATTGGTCGAAATAGAAGCTTCTGAGTAGGAGAAAAAGTCTGTAAAAATGGCAATTTTGGTCACATTGAGGCTTTAAAAAGTAGTTATTCAACATGAGGCACAATCCAAGTGACATTTTGAATCAATTTTTCTACAGTCAAAAAAATAAATTTTCTGATGAAAAACGATGACCCAGGACCTGTTGAACTTTCTCCAGATGGTCAGAAATGGTAATTTTTTAATGTTTAATTTTTTGACTGTAAAAGACTGTAAAAGATTATCACTTTTGGAACAAAAATAAGTTTGTTTAGAGTCATTTTAATGCCTGAAATTGTTCGAAATAGAAGCTTCTGAGTAGGAGTAAAAGTCTGTAAAAATGGCAATTTTGGTCACATTGAGGCTTTAAAAAGTAGTTATTCAACATGAGGCACAATCCAAGTAACATTTTGAATCAATTTTTCTACAGTCAAAAAAATCAATTTTCTGATGAAAAACGATGACCCGGGACCTGTTGAACTTTCTCCAGATGGTCAGAAATGGTAATTTTTTAATTTTTAATTTTTTGACTGTAAATGACTATTGCATGTGAATTATCACTTTTGGAACAAAAATAAGTATGTTTAGAGTCATTTTAATGCCTGAAATTGGTCGAAATTGAAGCTTCTGAGTAGGAGAAAAAGTCTGTAAAAATGGCAATTTTGGTCACATTGAGGCTTTAAAAAGTAGTTATTCAACATGAGGCACAATCCAAGTGACATTTTGAATCAATTTTTCTACAGTCAAAAAATTTATTTTCCGATGAAAAACGATGACCCGTGACCTGTCGAACCTTCTCCAGATGGTCAGAAATGGTAATTTTTTAATTTTTAATTTTTTGACTGTAAATGACTATTGCATGTGAATTATCACTTTTGGAACAAAAATAAGTTTGTTTAGAGTCATTTTAATGCCTGAAATTGGTCGAAATAGAAGCTTCTGAGTAGGAGAAAAAGTCTGTAAAAATGGCAATTTTGGTCACATTGAGGCTTTAAAAAGTAGTTATTCAACATGAGGCACAATCCAAGTGACATTTTGAATCAATTTTTCTACAGTCAAAAAAATCTATTTTCTGATGAAAAACGATGACCCGGGACCTGTTGAACTTTCTCCAGATGGTCAGAAATGGCAATTTTTTAATTTTTAATTTTTTGACTGTAAATGACTATAGCATGTGAATTATCACTTTTGGAAGAAAAATAAGTGTGTTTAGAGTCATTTTAATGCCTGAAATTGGTCGAAATAGAAGCTTCTGAGTAGGAGAAAAAGTCTGTAAAAATGGCAATTTTGGTCACATTGAGGCTTTAAAAAGTAGTTATTCAACATGAGGCACAATCCAAGTGACATTTTGAATCAATTTTTCTACAGTCCAAAAAATTTCTTTTCTGATGAAAAACGATGACCCATGACCTGTCGAACCTTCTCCAGATGGTCAGAAATGGTAATTTTTTAATGTTTAATTTTTTGACTGTAAATGACTATTGCATGTGAATTATCACTTTTGGAACAAAAATAAGTGTGTTTAGAGTCATTTTAATGTCTGAAATTGGTCGAAATAGAAGCTTCTGAGTAGGAGAAAAAGTCTGTAAAAATGGCAATTTTGGTCACATTGAGGCTTTAAAAAGTAGTTATTCAACAGGAGGCACAATCCAAGTGACATTTTGAATCAATTTTTCTACACTCAAAAAAATCAATTTTCTGATGAAAAACGATGACCCGGGACCTGTCGAACCTGCTCTAGATGGTCAGAAATTGTATTTTTTTAATGATTAATTTTTTTACTGTAAATGACTATTGCATGTGAATTATCACTTTTGGAACAAAAATAAGTGTGTTTAGAGTCATTTTAATGCCTGAAATTGGTTGAAATAGAAGCTTCTGAGTATAAGAAAAAGTCTGTAAAAATGGCAATTTTATTCACATTGAGGCTTTAAAAAGTAGTTATTCAACATGAGGCACAATCCAAGTGACATTTTGAATCAATTTTTCTACCATCAAAAAAATCAATTTTCTGATGAAAAACGATGACCCGGGACCTGTTGAACTTTCTCCAGATGGTCAGAAATGGTAATTTTTTGATTTTTAATTTTTTGACTGTAAATGACTATAGCATGTGAATTATCACTTTTGGAAGAAAAATAAGTGTGTTTAGAGTCATTTTAATGCCTGAAATTGGTCGAAATAGAAGCTTCTGAGTAGGAGAAAAAGTCTGTAAAAATGGCAATTTTGGTCACATTGAGGCTTTAAAAAGTAGTTATTCAACATGAGGCACAATCCAAGTGACATTTTGAATCAATTTTTCTACAGTCAAAAAAATCAATTTTCTGATGAAAAAAGATGACCCGGGACCTGTTGAACCTTCTCCAGATGGTCAGAAATGGTAATTTTTTTATTTTTAAGTTTTTTTACTGTAAATGACTATTGCATGTGAATTATCACTTTTGGAACAAAAATAAGTGTGTTTAGAGTCATTTTAATGCCTGAAATTGGTTGAAATAGAAGCTTCTGAGTATAAGAAAGAATCTGTAAAAATGGCAATTTTATTCACATTGAGGCTTTAAAAAGTAGTTATTCAACATGAGGCACAATCCAAGTGACATTTTGAATCAATTTTTCAACAGTCAAAAAAATCAATTTTCTGATGAAAAAAGATGACCCGGGACCTGTTAAACCTTCTCCAGATGGTCAGAAATGGTAATTTTTTAATGTTTAATTTTTTGACTGTAAATGACTATTGCATGTGAATTATCACTTTTGGAACAAAAAAAAGTGTGTTTAGAGTCATTTTAATGTCTGAAATTGGTCGAAATAGAAGCTTCTGAGTAGGAGAAAAAGTCTGTAAAAATGGCAATTTTGGTCACATTGAGGCTTTAAAAAGTAGTTATTCAACATGAGGCACAATCCAAGTGACATTTTGAATCAATTTTTCTACAGTCAAAAAAACTCAATTTTCTGATGAAAAATGATGACCCGGGACCTGTTGGACTTTCTCCAGATGGTCAGAAATGGTAATTTTTTAATTTTTAATTTTTTGACTGTAAATGACTATTGCATGTGAATTAACACTTTTGGAACAAAAATAAGTTTGTTTAGAGTCATTTTAATGCCTGAAATTGGTCAAAATAGCAGCTTCTGAGTAGGAGAAAAAGTCTGTAAAAATGGCAATTTTGGTCACGTTGAGGCTTTAAAAAGTAGTTATTCAACATAAGGCACAATCCAAGTGACATTTTGAATCAATTTTCTACAGTCCAAAAAATTTATTTTCTGATGGAAAACGATGACCCGTGACCTGTCGAACCTTCTCCAGATGGTCAGAAATTGTATTTTTTTAATGTTTAATTTTTTGACTGTAAAAGACTATTGCATGTGAATTATCACTTTTGGAACAAAAATAAGTGTTTTTAGAGTCATTTTAATGCCTGAAATTGTTCGATATAGAAGCTTCTGAGTAGGAGAAAAAGTCTGTAAAAATGGCAATTTTGGTCACATTGAGGCTTTAAAAAGTAATTATTCAACATGAGGCACAATCCAAGTGACATTTTGAATCAATTTTTCTACAGTCAAAAAAATCAATTTTCTGATGAAAAACGATGACCCGGGACCTGTTGAACTTTCTCCAGATGGTCAGAAATGGAAATTTTTTAATTTTTAATTTTTTGACTGTAAATGACTATTGCATGTGAATTATCACTTTTGGAACAAAAATAAGTATGTTTAGAGTCATTTTAATGCCTGAAATTGGTCGAAATTGAAGCTTCTGAGTAGGAGAAAAAGTCTGTAAAAATGGCAATTTTGGTCACATTGAGGCTTTAAAAAGTAGTTATTCAACATGAGGCACAATCCAAGTGACATTTTGAATCAATTTTTCTACAGTCCAAAAAATTAATTTTCCGATGAAAAACGATGACCCGTGACCTGTCGAACCTTCTCCAGATGGTCAGAAATGGTAATTTTTTAATGTTTAGTTTTTTTACTGTAAATGACTATTGCATGTGAATTATCACTTTTGGAACAAAAATAAGTGTGTTTAGAGTCATTTTAATGCCTGAAATTGGTTGAAATAGAAGCTTCTGAGTATAAGAAAAAGTCTGTAAAAATGGCAATTTTATTCACATTGAGGCTTTAAAAAGTAGTTATTCAACATGAGGCACAATCCAAGTGACATTTTGAATCAATTTTTCTACAGTCAAAAAAATCAATTTTCTGATGAAAAACGATGACCCAGGACCTGTTGAACTTTCTCCAGATGGTCAGAAATGGTAATTTTTTAATTTTTAATTTTTTGACTGTAAAAGACTATTGCATGTGAATTATCACTTTTGGAACAAAAATAAGTTTGTTTGGAGTCATTTTAATGCCTGGAATTGGTCGAAATAGAAGCTTCTGAGTAGGAGAAACAGTCTGTAAAAATGGCAATTTTGGTCACATTGAGGCTTTAAAAAGTAGTTATTCAACATGAGGCACAATCCAAGTGACATTTTAAATCAATTTTTCTACAGTCAAAAAAATCAATTTTCTGATGAAAAACGATGACCCGGGACCTGTTGAACTTTCTCCAGATGGTCAGAAATGGTAATTTTTTAATTTTAAATTTTTTGACTGTAAATGACTATTGCATGTGAATTATCACTTTTGGAACAAAAATAAGTGTGTTTAGAGTCATTTAATGCCTGAAATTGGTTGAAATAGAAGCTTCTGAGTAGGAGAAACAGTCTGTAAAAATGGCAATTTTGGTCACATTGAGGCTTTAAAAAGTAGTTATTCAACATGAGGCACAATCCAAGTGACATTTTGAATCAATTTTCTACAGTCAAAAAAATCAATTTTCTGATGAAAAACGATGACCCGGGACCTGTTGAACTTTCTCCAGATGGTCAGAAATGGTAGTTTTTTAATTTTTAATTTTTTGACTGTAAATGACTATTGCATGTGAATTATCACTTTTGGAACAAAAATACGTTTGTTTAGAGTCATTTTAATGCCTGAAATTGGTCGAAATAGAAGCTTCTGAGTAGGAGAAAAAGTCTGTAAAAATGGCAATTTTGGTCACATTGAGGCTTTAAAAAGTAGTTATTCAACATGAGGCACAATCCAAGTGACATTTTGAATCAATTTTTCTACAGTCAAAAAAATCAATTTTCTGATGAAAAAAGATGACCCGGGACCTGTTGAACCTTCTCCAGATGGTCAGAAATGGTAATTTTTTAATTTTTAAGTTTTTTTACTGTAAATGACTATTGCATGTGAATTATCACTTTTGGAACAAAAATAAGTGTGTTTAGAGTCATTTTAATGCCTGAAATTGGTTGAAATAGAAGCTTCTGAGTATAAGAAAAAGTCTGTAAAAATGGCAATTTTATTCACATTGAGGCTTTAAAAAGTAGTTATTCAACATGAGGCACAATCCAAGTGACATTTTGAAACAATTTTTCTACAGTCAAAAAAATCAATTTTCTGATGAAAAAAGATGACCCGGGACCTGTTGAACCTTCTCCAGATGGTCAGAAATGGTAATTTTTTAATGTTTAATTTTTTGACTGTAAATGACTATTGCATGTGAATTATCACTTTTGGAACAAAAAAAAGTGTGTTTAGAGTCATTTTAATGTCTGAAATTGGTCGAAATAGAAGCTTCTGAGTAGGAGAAAAAGTCTGTAAAAATGGCAATTTTGGTCACATTGAGGCTTTAAAAAGTAGTTATTCAACATGAGGCACAATCCAAGTGACATTTTGAATCAATTTTTCTACAGTCAAAATAAACTCAATTTTCTGATGAAAAACGATGACCCGGGACCTGTTGGACTTTCTCCAGATGGTCAGAAATGGTAATTTTTTAATTTTTAATTTTTTGACTGTAAATGACTATTGCATGTGAATTATCACTTTTGGAACAAAAATAAGTTTGTTTAGAGTCATTTTAATGCCTGAAATTGGTCAAAATAGAAGCTTCTGAGTAGGAGAAAAAGTCTGTAAAAATGGCAATTTTGGTCACGTTGAGGATTTAAAAAGTAGTTATTCAACATGAGGCACAATCCAAGCGACATTTTGAATCAATTTTTCTACAGTCAAAAAAATCAATTTTCTGATGAAAAACGATGACCCGGGACCTGTTGGACTTTCTCCAGATGGTCAGAAATGGTAATTTTTTAATGTTTAATTTTTTGACTGTAAAAGACTGTAAAAGATTATCACTTTTGGAACAAAAATACGTTTGTTTAGAGTCATTTTAATGCCTGAAATTGTTCGAAATAGAAGCTTCTGAGTAGGAGTAAAAGTCTGTAAAAATGGCAATTTTGGTCACATTGAGGCTTTAAAAAGTAGTTATTCAACATGAGGCACAATCCAAGTGACATTTTGAATCAATTTTTCTACAGTCAAAAAAATCAATTTTCTGATGAAAAACGATGACCCGGGACCTGTTGAACTTTCTCCAGATGGTCAGAAATGGTAATTTTTTAATTTTTAATTTTTTGACTGTAAATGACTATTGCATGTGAATTATCACTTTTGGAACAAAAATAAGTATGTTTAGAGTCATTTTAATGCCTGAAATTGGTCGAAATTGAAGCTTCTGAGTAGGAGAAAAAGTCTGTAAAAATGGCAATTTTGGTCACATTGAGGCTTTAAAAAGTAGTTATTCAACATGAGGCACAAACCAAGTGACATTTTGAATCAATTTTTCTACAGTCAAAAAATTTATTTTCCGATGAAAAACGATGACCCGTGACCTGTCGAACCTTCTCCAGATGGTCAGAAATGGTAATTTTTTAATTTTTAATTTTTTGACTGTAAATGACTATTGCATGTGAATTATCACTTTTGGAACAAAAATAAGTTTGTTTAGAGTCATTTTAATGCCTGAAATTGGTCGAAATAGAAGCTTCTGAGTAGGAGAAAAAGTCTGTAAAAATGGCAATTTTGGTCACATTGAGGCTTTAAAAAGTAGTTATTCAACATGAGGCACAATCCAAGTGACATTTTGAATCAATTTTTCTACAGTCAAAAAAATCAATTTTCTGATGAAAAACGATGACCCGGGACCTGTTGAACTTTCTCCAGATGGTCAGAAATGGCAATTTTTTAATTTTTAATTTTTTGACTGTAAATGACTATAGCATGTGAATTATCACTTTTGGAAGAAAAATAAGTGTGTTTAGAGTCATTTTAATGCCTGAAATTGGTCGAAATAGAAGCTTCTGAGTAGGAGAAAAAGTCTGTAAAAATGGCAATTTTGGTCACATTGAGGCTTTAAAAAGTAGTTATTCAACATGAGGCACAATCCAAGTGACATTTTGAATCAATTTTTCTACAGTCCAAAAAATTTCTTTTCTGATGAAAAACGATGACCCATGACCTGTCGAACCTTCTCCAGATGGTCAGAAATGGTAATTTTTTAATGTTTAATTTTTTGACTGTAAATGACTATTGCATGTGAATTATCACTTTTGGAACAAAAATAAGTGTGTTTAGAGTCATTTTAATGTCTGAAATTGGTCGAAATAGAAGCTTCTGAGTAGGAGAAAAAGTCTGTAAAAATGGCAATTTTGGTCACATTGAGGCTTTAAAAAGTAGTTATTCAACAGGAGGCACAATCCAAGTGACATTTTGAATCAATTTTTCTACACTCAAAAAAATCAATTTTCTGATGAAAAACGATGACCCGGGACCTGTCGAACCTGCTCTAGATGGTCAGAAATTGTATTTTTTTAATGATTAATTTTTTTACTGTAAATGACTATTGCATGTGAATTATCACTTTTGGAACAAAAATAAGTGTGCTTAGAGTCATTTTAATGCCTGAAATTGGTTGAAATAGAAGCTTCTGAGTATAAGAAAAAGTCTGTAAAAATGGCAATTTTATTCACATTGAGGCTTTAAAAAGTAGTTATTCAACATGAGGCACAATCCAAGTGACATTTTGAATCAATTTTTCTACCATCAAAAAAATCAATTTTCTGATGAAAAACGATGACCCGGGACCTGTTGAACTTTCTCCAGATGGTCAGAAATGGTAATTTTTTGATTTTTAATTTTTTTACTGTAAATGACTATTGCATGTGAATTATCACTTTTGGAAGAAAAATAAGTGTGTTTAGAGTCATTTTAATGCCTGAAATTGGTCGAAATAGAAGCTTCTGAGTAGGAGAAAAAGTCTGTAAAAATGGCAATTTTGGTCACATTGAGGCTTTAAAAAGTAGTTATTCAACATGAGGCACAATCCAAGTGACATTTTGAATCAATTTTTCTACAGTCAAAAAAATCAATTTTCTGATGAAAAAGATGACCCGGGACCTGTTGAACCTTCTCCAGATGGTCAGAAATGGTAATTTTTTTATTTTTAAGTTTTTTTTACTGTAAATGACTATTGCATGTGAATTATCACTTTTGGAACAAAAATAAGTGTGTTTAGAGTCATTTTAATGCCTGAAATTGGTTGAAATAGAAGCTTCTGAGTATAAGAAAGAATCTGTAAAAATGGCAATTTTATTCACATTGAGGCTTTAAAAAGTAGTTATTCAACATGAGGCACAATCCAAGTGACATTTTGAATCAATTTTTCTACAGTCAAAAAAATCAATTTTCTGATGAAAAAAGATGACCCGGGACCTGTTGAACCTTCTCCAGATGGTCAGAAATGGTAATTTTTTAATGTTTAATTTTTTGACTGTAAATGACTATTGCATGTGAATTATCACTTTTGGAACAAAAAAAAGTGTGTTTAGAGTCATTTTAATGTCTGAAATTGGTCGAAATAGAAGCTTCTGAGTAGGAGAAAAAGTCTGTAAAAATGGCAATTTTGGTCACATTGAGGCTTTAAAAAGTAGTTATTCAACATGAGGCACAATCCAAGTGACATTTTGAATCAATTTTTCTACAGTCAAAAAAACTCAATTTTCTGATGAAAAATGATGACCCGGGACCTGTTGGACTTTCTCCAGATGGTCAGAAATGGTAATTTTTTAATTTTTAATTTTTTGACTGTAAATGACTATTGCATGTGAATTAACACTTTTGGAACAAAAATAAGTTTGTTTAGAGTAATTTTAATGCCTGAAATTGGTCAAAATAGAAGCTTCTGAGTAGGAGAAAAAGTCTGTAAAAATGGCAATTTTGGTCACGTTGAGGCTTTAAAAAGTAGTTATTCAACATAAGGCACAATCCAAGTGACATTTTGAATCAATTTTCTACAGTCCAAAAAATGTATTTTCTGATGGAAAACGATGACCCGTGACCTGTCGAACCTTCTCCAGATGGTCAGAAATGGTATTTTTTTAATGTTTAATTTTTTGACTGTAAAAGACTATTGCATGTGAATTATCACTTTTGGAACAAAAATAAGTGTTTTTAGAGTCATTTTAATGCCTGAAATTGTTCGAAATAGAAGCTTCTGAGTAGGAGAAAAAGTCTGTAAAAATGGCAATTTTGGTCACATTGAGGCTTTAAAAAGTAATTATTCAACATGAGGCACAATCCAAGTGACATTTTGAATCAATTTTTCTACAGTCAAAAAAATCAATTTTCTGATGAAAAACGATGACCCGGGACCTGTTGAACTTTCTCCAGATGGTCAGAAATGGAAATTTTTTAATTTTTAATTTTTTGACTGTAAATGACTATTGCATGTGAATTATCACTTTTGGAACAAAAATAAGTATGTTTAGAGTCATTTTAATGCCTGAAATTGGTCGAAATTGAAGCTTCTGAGTAGGAGAAAAAGTCTGTAAAAATGGCAATTTTGGTCACATTGAGGCTTTAAAAAGTAGTTATTCAACAAGAGGCACAATCCAAGTGACATTTTGAATCAATTTTTCTACAGTCCAAAAAATTAATTTTCCGATGAAAAACGATGACCCGTGACCTGTCGAACCTTCTCCAGATGGTCAGAAATGGTAATTTTTTAATGTTTAGTTTTTTTACTGTAAATGACTATTGCATGTGAATTATCACTTTTGGAACAAAAATAAGTGTGTTTAGAGTCATTTTAATGCCTGAAATTGGTTGAAATAGAAGCTTCTGAGTATAAGAAAAAGTCTGTAAAAATGGCAATTTTATCCACATTGAGGCTTTAAAAAGTAGTTATTCAACATGAGGCACAATCCAAGTGACATTTTGAATCAATTTTTCTACAGTCAAAAAAATCAATTTTCTGATGAAAAACGATGACCCAGGACCTGTTGAACTTTCTCCAGATGGTCAGAAATGGTAATTTTTTAATTTTTAATTTTTTGACTGTAAAAGACTATTGCATGTGAATTATCACTTTTGGAACAAAAATAAGTTTGTTTGGAGTCATTTTAATGCCTGGAATTGGTCGAAATAGAAGCTTCTGAGTAGGAGAAACAGTCTGTAAAAATGGCAATTTTGGTCACATTGAGGCTTTAAAAAGTAGTTATTCAACATGAGGCACAATCCAAGTGACATTTTAAATCAATTTTTCTACAGTCAAAAAAATCAATTTTCTGATGAAAAACGATGACCCGGGACCTGTTGAACTTTCTCCAGATGGTCAGAAATGGTAATTTTTTAATTTTAAATTTTTTGACTGTAAATGACTATTGCATGTGAATTATCACTTTTGGAACAAAAATAAGTGTGTTTAGAGTCATTTAATGCCTGAAATTGGTTGAAATAGAAGCTTCTGAGTAGGAGAAACAGTCTGTAAAAATGGCAATTTTGGTCACATTGAGGCTTTAAAAAGTAGTTATTCAACATGAGGCACAATCCAAGTGACATTTTGAATCAATTTTCTACAGTCAAAAAAATCAATTTTCTGATGAAAAACGATGACCCGGGACCTGTTGAACTTTCTCCAGATGGTCAGAAATGGTAGTTTTTTAATTTTTAATTTTTTGACTGTAAATGACTATTGCATGTGAATTATCACTTTTGGAACAAAAATACGTTTGTTTAGAGTCATTTTAATGCCTGAAATTGGTCGAAATAGAAGCTTCTGAGTAGGAGAAAAAGTCTGTAAAAATGGCAATTTTGGTCACATTGAGGCTTTAAAAAGTAGTTATTCAACATGAGGCACAATCCAAGTGACATTTTGAATCAATTTTTCTACAGTCAAAAAAATCAATTTTCTGATGAAAAAAGATGACCCGGGACCTGTTGAACCTTCTCCAGATGGTCAGAAATGGTAATTTTTTAATTTTTAAGTTTTTTTACTGTAAATGACTATTGCATGTGAATTATCACTTTTGGAACAAAAATAAGTGTGTTTAGAGTCATTTTAATGCCTGAAATTGGTTGAAATAGAAGCTTCTGAGTATAAGAAAAAGTCTGTAAAAATGGCAATTTTATTCACATTGAGGCTTTAAAAAGTAGTTATTCAACATGAGGCACAATCCAAGTGACATTTTGAAACAATTTTTCTACAGTCAAAAAAATCAATTTTCTGATGAAAAAAGATGACCCGGGACCTGTTGAACCTTCTCCAGATGGTCAGAAATGGTAATTTTTTAATGTTTAATTTTTTGACTGTAAATGACTATTGCATGTGAATTATCACTTTTGGAACAAAAAAAAGTGTGTTAAGAGTCATTTTAATGTCTGAAATTGGTCGAAATAGAAGCTTCTGAGTAGGAGAAAAAGTCTGTAAAAATGGCAATTTTGGTCACATTGAGGCTTTAAAAAGTAGTTATTCAACATGAGGCACAATCCAAGTGACATTTTGAATCAATTTTTCTACAGTCAAAATAAACTCAATTTTCTGATGAAAAACGATGACCCGGGACCTGTTGGACTTTCTCCAGATGGTCAGAAATGGTAATTTTTTAATTTTTAATTTTTTGACTGTAAATGACTATTGCATGTGAATTATCACTTTTGGAACAAAAATAAGTTTGTTTAGAGTCATTTTAATGCCTGAAATTGGTCAAAATAGAAGCTTCTGAGTAGGAGAAAAAGTCTGTAAAAATGGCAATTTTGGTCACGTTGAGGATTTAAAAAGTAGTTATTCAACATGAGGCACAATCCAAGCGACATTTTGAATCAATTTTTCTACAGTCAAAAAAATCAATTTTCTGATGAAAAACGATGACCCGGGACCTGTTGGACTTTCTCCAGATGGTCAGAAATGGTAATTTTTTAATGTTTAATTTTTTGACTGTAAAAGACTGTAAAAGATTATCACTTTTGGAACAAAAATAAGTTTGTTTAGAGTCATTTTAATGCCTGAAATTGTTCGAAATAGAAGCTTCTGAGTAGGAGTAAAAGTCTGTAAAAATGGCAATTTTGGTCACATTGAGGCTTTAAAAAGTAGTTATTCAACATGAGGCACAATCCAAGTGACATTTTGAATCAATTTTTCTACAGTCAAAAAAATCAATTTTCTGATGAAAAACGATGACCCGGGACCTGTTGAACTTTCTCCAGATGGTCAGAAATGGTAATTTTTTAATTTTTAATTTTTTGACTGTAAATGACTATTGCATGTGAATTATCACTTTTGGAACAAAAATAAGTATGTTTAGAGTCATTTTAATGCCTGAAATTGGTCGAAATTGAAGCTTCTGAGTAGGAGAAAAAGTCTGTAAAAATGGCAATTTTGGTCACATTGAGGCTTTAAAAAGTAGTTATTCAACATGAGGCACAATCCAAGTGACATTTTGAATCAATTTTTCTACAGTCAAAAAATTTATTTTCCGATGAAAAACGATGACCCGTGACCTGTCTAACCTTCTCCAGATGGTCAGAAATGGTAATTTTTTAATTTTTAATTTTTTGACTGTAAATGACTATTGCATGTGAATTATCACTTTTGGAACAAAAATAAGTTTGTTTAGAGTCATTTTAATGCCTGAAATTGGTCGAAATAGAAGCTTCTGAGTAGGAGAAAAAGTCTGTAAAAATGGCAATTTTGGTCACATTGAGGCTTTAAAAAGTAGTTATTCAACATGAGGCACAATCCAAGTGACATTTTGAATCAATTTTTCTACAGTCAAAAAAATCAATTTTCTGATGAAAAACGATGACCCGGGACCTGTTGAACTTTCTCCAGATGGTCAGAAATGGCAATTTTTTAATTTTTAATTTTTTGACTGTAAATGACTATAGCATGTGAATTATCACTTTTGGAAGAAAAATAAGTGTGTTTAGAGTCATTTTAATGCCTGAAATTGGTCGAAATAGAAGCTTCTGAGTAGGAGAAAAAGTCTGTAAAAATGGCAATTTTGGTCACATTGAGGCTTTAAAAAGTAGTTATTCAACATGAGGCACAATCCAAGTGACATTTTGAATCAATTTTTCTACAGTCCAAAAAATTTCTTTTCTGATGAAAAACGATGACCCATGACCTGTCGAACCTTCTCCAGATGGTCAGAAATGGTAATTTTTTAATGTTTAATTTTTTGACTGTAAATGACTATTGCATGTGAATTATCACTTTTGGAACAAAAATAAGTGTGTTTAGAGTCATTTTAATGTCTGAAATTGGTCGAAATAGAAGCTTCTGAGTAGGAGAAAAAGTCTGTAAAAATGGCAATTTTGGTCACATTGAGGCTTTAAAAAGTAGTTACTCAACAGGAGGCACAATCCAAGTGACATTTTGAATCAATTTTTCTACACTCAAAAAAATCAATTTTCTGATGAAAAACGATGACCCGGGACCTGTCGAACCTGCTCTAGATGGTCAGAAATTGTATTTTTTTAATGATTAATTTTTTTACTGTAAATGACTATTGCATGTGAATTATCACTTTTGGAACAAAAATAAGTGTGTTTAGAGTCATTTTAATGCCTGAAATTGGTTGAAATAGAAGCTTCTGAGTATAAGAAAAAGTCTGTAAAAATGGCAATTTTATTCACATTGAGGCTTTAAAAAGTAGTTATTCAACATGAGGCACAATCCAAGTGACATTTTGAATCAATTTTTCTACCATCAAAAAAATCAATTTTCTGATGAAAAACGATGACCCGGGACCTGTTGAACTTTCTCCAGATGGTCAGAAATGGTAATTTTTTGATTTTTAATTTTTTGACTGTAAATGACTATAGCATGTGAATTATCACTTTTGGAAGAAAAATAAGTGTGTTTAGAGTCATTTTAATGCCTGAAATTGGTCGAAATAGAAGCTTCTGAGTAGGAGAAAAAGTCTGTAAAAATTGCAATTTTGGTCACATTGAGGCTTTAAAAAGTAGTTATTCAACATGAGGCACAATCCAAGTGACATTTTGAATCAATTTTTCTACAGTCAAAAAAATCAATTTTCTGATTAAAAAAGATGACCCGGGACCTGTTGAACCTTCTCCAGATGGTCAGAAATGGTAATTTTTTTATTTTTAAGTTTTTTTACTGTAAATGACTATTGCATGTGAATTATCACTTTTGGAACAAAAATAAGTGTGTTTAGAGTCATTTTAATGCCTGAAATTGGTTGAAATAGAAGCTTCTGAGTATAAGAAAGAATCTGTAAAAATGGCAATTTTATTCACATTGAGGCTTTAAAAAGTAGTTATTCAACATGAGGCACAATCCAAGTGACATTTTGAATCAATTTTTCTACAGTCAAAAAAATCAATTTTCTGATGAAAAAAGATGACCCGGGACCTGTTGAACCTTCTCCAGATGGTCAGAAATGGTAATTTTTTAATGTTTAATTTTTTGACTGTAAATGACTATTGCATGTGAATTATCACTTTTGGAACAAAAAAAAGTGTGTTTAGAGTCATTTTAATGTCTGAAATTGGTCGAAATAGAAGCTTCTGAGTAGGAGAAAAAGTCTGTAAAAATGGCAATTTTGGTCACATTGAGGCTTTAAAAAGTAGTTATTCAACATGAGGCACAATCCAAGTGACATTTTGAATCAATTTTTCTACAGTCAAAAAAACTCAATTTTCTGATGAAAAATGATGACCCGGGACCTGTTGGACTTTCTCCAGATGGTCAGAAATGGTAATTTTTTAATTTTTAATTTTTTGACTGTAAATGACTATTGCATGTGAATTAACACTTTTGGAACAAAAATAAGTTTGTTTAGAGTCATTTTAATGCCTGAAATTGGTCAAAATAGAAGCTTCTGAGTAGGAGAAAAAGTCTGTAAAAATGGCAATTTTGGTCACGTTGAGGCTTTAAAAAGTAGTTATTCAACATAAGGCACAATCCAAGTGACATTTTGAATCAATTTTCTACAGTCCAAAAAATTTATTTTCTGATGGAAAACGATTACCCGTGACCTGTCGAACCTTCTCCAGATGGTCAGAAATGGTATTTTTTTAATGTTTAATTTTTTGACTGTAAAAGACTATTGCATGTGAATTATCACTTTTGGAACAAAAATAAGTGTTTTTAGAGTCATTTTAATGCCTGAAATTGTTCGAAATAGAAGCTTCTGAGTAGGAGAAAAAGTCTGTAAAAATGGCAATTTTGGTCACATTGAGGCTTTAAAAAGTAATTATTCAACATGAGGCACAATCCAAGTGACATTTTGAATCAATTTTTCTACAGTCAAAAAAATCAATTTTCTGATGAAAAACGATGACCCGGGACCTGTTGAACTTTCTCCAGATGGTCAGAAATGGAAATTTTTTAATTTTTAATTTTTTGACTGTAAATGACTATTGCATGTGAATTATCACTTTTGGAACAAAAATAAGTATGTTTAGAGTCATTTTAATGCCTGAAATTGGTCGAAATTGAAGCTTCTGAGTAGGAGAAAAAGTCTGTAAAAATGGCAATTTTGGTCACATTGAGGCTTTAAAAAGTAGTTATTCAACATGAGGCACAATCCAAGTGACATTTTGAATCAATTTTTCTACAGTCCAAAAAATTAATTTTCCGATGAAAAACGATGACCCGTGACCTGTCGAACCTTCTCCAGATGGTCAGAAATGGTAATTTTTTAATGTTTAGTTTTTTTACTGTAAATGACTATTGCATGTGAATTATCACTTTTGGAACAAAAATAAGTGTGTTTAGAGTCATTTTAATGCCTGAAATTGGTTGAAATAGAAGCTTCTGAGTATAAGAAAAAGTCTGTAAAAATGGCAATTTTATTCACATTGAGGCTTTAAAAAGTAGTTATTCAACATGAGGCACAATCCAAGTGACATTTTGAATCAATTTTTCTACAGTCAAAAAAATCAATTTTCTGATGAAAAACGATGACCCAGGACCTGTTGAACTTTCTCCAGATGGTCAGAAATGGTAATTTTTTAATTTTTAATTTTTTGACTGTAAAAGACTATTGCATGTGAATTATCACTTTTGGAACAAAAATAAGTTTGTTTGGAGTCATTTTAATGCCTGGAATTGGTCGAAATAGAAGCTTCTGAGTAGGAGAAACAGTCTGTAAAAATGGCAATTTTGGTCACGTTGAGGCTTTAAAAAGTAGTTATTCAACATAAGGCACAATCCAAGTGACATTTTGAATCAATTTTCTACAGTCCAAAAAATTTATTTTCTGATGGAAAACGATGACCCGTGACCTGTCGAACCTTCTCCAGATGGTCAGAAATGGTATTTTTTTAATGTTTAATTTTTTGACTGTAAAAGACTATTGCATGTGAATTATCACTTTTGGAACAAAAATAAGTGTTTTTAGAGTCATTTTAATGCCTGAAATTGTTCGAAATAGAAGCTTCTGAGTAGGAGAAAAAGTCTGTAAAAATGGCAATTTTGGTCACATTGAGGCTTTAAAAAGTAATTATTCAACATGAGGCACAATCCAAGTGACATTTTGAATCAATTTTTCTACAGTCAAAAAAATCAATTTTCTGATGAAAAACGATGACCCGGGACCTGTTGAACTTTCTCCAGATGGTCAGAAATGGAAATTTTTTAATTTTTAATTTTTTGACTGTAAATGACTATTGCATGTGAATTATCACTTTTGGAACAAAAATAAGTATGTTTAGAGTCATTTTAATGCCTGAAATTGGTCGAAATTGAAGCTTCTGAGTAGGAGAAAAAGTCTGTAAAAATGGCAATTTTGGTCACATTGAGGCTTTAAAAAGTAGTTATTCAACATGAGGCACAATCCAAGTGACATTTTGAATCAATTTTTCTACAGTCCAAAAAATTAATTTTCCGATGAACAACGATGACCCGTGACCTGTCGAACCTTCTCCAGATGGTCAGAAATGGTAATTTTTTAATGTTTAGTTTTTTTACTGTAAATGACTATTGCATGTGAATTATCACTTTTGGAACAAAAATAAGTGTGTTTAGAGTCATTTTAATGCCTGAAATTGGTTGAAATAGAAGCTTCTGAGTATAAGAAAAAGTCTGTAAAAATGGCAATTTTATTCACATTGAGGCTTTAAAAAGTAGTTATTCAACATGAGGCACAATCCAAGTGACATTTTGAAACAATTTTTCTACAGTCAAAAAAATCAATTTTCTGATGAAAAAAGATGACCCGGGACCTGTTGAACCTTCTCCAGATGGTCAGAAATGGTAATTTTTTAATGTTTAATTTTTTGACTGTAAATGACTATTGCATGTGAATTATCACTTTTGGAACAAAAAAAAGTGTGTTTAGAGTCATTTTAATGTCTGAAATTGGTCGAAATAGAAGCTTCTGAGTAGGAGAAAAAGTCTGTAAAAATGGCATTTTGGTCACATTGAGGCTTTAAAAAGTAGTTATTCAACATGAGGCACAATCCAAGTGACATTTTGAATCAATTTTTCTACAGTCAAAATAAACTCAATTTTCTGATGAAAAACGATGACCCGGGACCTGTTGGACTTTCTCCAGATGGTCAGAAATGGTAATTTTTTAATTTTTAATTTTTTGACTGTAAATGACTATTGCATGTGAATTATCACTTTTGGAACAAAAATAAGTTTGTTTAGAGTCATTTTAATGCCTGAAATTGGTCAAAATAGAAGCTTCTGAGTAGGAGAAAAAGTCTGTAAAAATGGCAATTTTGGTCACGTTGAGGATTTAAAAAGTAGTTATTCAACATGAGGCACAATCCAAGCGACATTTTGAATCAATTTTTCTACAGTCAAAAAAATCAATTTTCTGATGAAAAACGATGACCCGGGACCTGTTGGACTTTCTCCAGATGGTCAGAAATGGTAATTTTTTAATGTTTAAGTTTTTTGACTGTAAAAGACTGTAAAAGATTATCACTTTTGGAACAAAAATACGTTTGTTTAGAGTCATTTTAATGCCTGAAATTGTTCGAAATAGAAGCTTCTGAGTAGGAGTAAAAGTCTGTAAAAATGGCAATTTTGGTCACATTGAGGCTTTAAAAAGTAGTTATTCAACATGAGGCACAATCCAAGTGACATTTTGAATCAATTTTTCTACAGTCAAAAAAATCAATTTTCTGATGAAAAACGATGACCCGGGACCTGTTGAACTTTCTCCAGATGGTCAGAAATGGTAATTTTTTAATTTTTAATTTTTTGACTGTAAATGACTATTGCATGTGAATTATCACTTTTGGAACAAAAATAAGTATGTTTAGAGTCATTTTAATGCCTGAAATTGGTCGAAATTGAAGCTTCTGAGTAGGAGAAAAAGTCTGTAAAAATGGCAATTTTGGTCACATTGAGGCTTTAAAAAGTAGTTATTCAACATGAGGCACAATCCAAGTGACATTTTGAATCAATTTTTCTACAGTCAAAAAATTTATTTTCCGATGAAAAACGATGACCCGTGACCTGTCGAACCTTCTCCAGATGGTCAGAAATGGTAATTTTTTAATTTTTAATTTTTTGACTGTAAATGACTATTGCATGTGAATTATCACTTTTGGAACAAAAATAAGTTTGTTTAGAGTCATTTTAATGCCTGAAATTGGTCGAAATAGAAGCTTCTGAGTAGGAGAAAAAGTCTGTAAAAATGGCAATTTTGGTCACATTGAGGCTTTAAAAAGTAGTTATTCAACATGAGGCACAATCCAAGTGACATTTTGAATCAATTTTTCTACAGTCAAAAAAATCAATTTTCTGATGAAAAACGATGACCCGGGACCTGTTGAACTTTCTCCAGATGGTCAGAAATGGCAATTTTTTAATTTTTAATTTTTTGACTGTAAATGACTATAGCATGTGAATTATCACTTTTGGAAGAAAAATAAGTGTGTTTAGAGTCATTTTAATGCCTGAAATTGGTCGAAATAGAAGCTTCTGAGTAGGAGAAAAAGTCTGTAAAAATGGCAATTTTGGTCACATTGAGGCTTTAAAAAGTAGTTATTCAACATGAGGCACAATCCAAGTGACATTTTGAATCAATTTTTCTACAGTCCAAAAAATTTCTTTTCTGATGAAAAACGATGACCCATGACCTGTCGAACCTTCTCCAGATGGTCAGAAATGGTAATTTTTTAATGTTTAATTTTTTGACTGTAAATGACTATTGCATGTGAATTATCACTTTTGGAACAAAAATAAGTGTGTTTAGAGTCATTTTAATGTCTGAAATTGGTCGAAATAGAAGCTTCTGAGTAGGAGAAAAAGTCTGTAAAAATGGCAATTTTGGTCACATTGAGGCTTTAAAAAGTAGTTATTCAACAGGAGGCACAATCCAAGTGACATTTTGAATCAATTTTTCTACACTCAAAAAAATCAATTTTCTGATGAAAAACGATGACCCGGGACCTGTCGAACCTGCTCTAGATGGTCAGAAATTGTATTTTTTTAATGATTAATTTTTTTACTGTAAATGACTATTGCATGTGAATTATCACTTTTGGAACAAAAATAAGTGTGTTTAGAGTCATTTTAATGCCTGAAATTGGTTGAAATAGAAGCTTCTGAGTATAAGAAAAAGTCTGTAAAAATGGCAATTTTATTCACATTGAGGCTTTAAAAAGTAGTTATTCAACATGAGGCACAATCCAAGTGACATTTTGAATCAATTTTTCTACCATCAAAAAAATCAATTTTCTGATGAAAAACGATGACCCGGGACCTGTTGAACTTTCTCCAGATGGTCAGAAATGGTAATTTTTTGATTTTTAATTTTTTGACTGTAAATGACTATAGCATGTGAATTATCACTTTTGGAAGAAAAATAAGTGTGTTTAGAGTCATTTTAATGCCTGAAATTGGTCGAAATAGAAGCTTCTGAGTAGGAGAAAAAGTCTGTAAAAATGGCAATTTTGGTCACATTGAGGCTTTAAAAAGTAGTTATTCAACATGAGGCACAATCCAAGTGACATTTTGAATCAATTTTTCTACAGTCAAAAAAATCAATTTTCTGATGAAAAAGATGACCCGGGACCTGTTGAACCTTCTCCAGATGGTCAGAAATGGTAATTTTTTTATTTTTAAGTTTTTTTACTGTAAATGACTATTGCATGTGAATTATCACTTTTGGAACAAAAATAAGTGTGTTTAGAGTCATTTTAATGCCTGAAATTGGTTGAAATAGAAGCTTCTGAGTATAAGAAAGAATCTGTAAAAATGGCAATTTTATTCACATTGAGGCTTTAAAAAGTAGTTATTCAACATGAGGCACAATCCAAGTGACATTTTGAATCAATTTTTCTACAGTCAAAAAAATCAATTTTCTGATGAAAAAAGATGACCCGGGACCTGTTGAACCTTCTCCAGATGGTCAGAAATGGTAATTTTTTAATGTTTAATTTTTTGACTGTAAATGACTATTGCATGTGAATTATCACTTTTGGAACAAAAAAAAGTGTGTTTAGAGTCATTTTAATGTCTGAAATTGGTCGAAATAGAAGCTTCTGAGTAGGAGAAAAAGTCTGTAAAAATGGCAATTTTGGTCACATTGAGGCTTTAAAAAGTAGTTATTCAACATGAGGCACAATCCAAGTGACATTTTGAATCAATTTTTCTACAGTCAAAATAAACTCAATTTTCTGATGAAAAACGATGACCCGGGACCTGTTGGACTTTCTCCAGATGGTCAGAAATGGTAATTTTTTAATTTTTAATTTTTTGACTGTAAATGACTATTGCATGTGAATTATCACTTTTGGAACAAAAATAAGTTTGTTTAGAGTCATTTTAATGCCTGAAATTGGTCAAAATAGAAGCTTCTGAGTAGGAGAAAAAGTCTGTAAAAATGGCAATTTTGGTCACGTTGAGGATTTAAAAAGTAGTTATTCAACATGAGGCACAATCCAAGCGACATTTTGAATCAATTTTTCTACAGTCAAAAAAATCAATTTTCTGATGAAAAACGATGACCCGGGACCTGTTGGACTTTCTCCAGATGGTCAGAAATGGTAATTTTTTAATGTTTAAGTTTTTTGACTGTAAAAGACTGTAAAAGATTATCACTTTTGGAACAAAAATACGTTTGTTTAGAGTCATTTTAATGCCTGAAATTGTTCGAAATAGAAGCTTCTGAGTAGGAGTAAAAGTCTGTAAAAATGGCAATTTTGGTCACATTGAGGCTTTAAAAAGTAGTTATTCAACATGAGGCACAATCCAAGTGACATTTTGAATCAATTTTTCTACAGTCAAAAAAATCAATTTTCTGATGAAAAACGATGACCCGGGACCTGTTGAACTTTCTCCAGATGGTCAGAAATGGTAATTTTTTAATTTTTAATTTTTTGACTGTAAATGACTATTGCATGTGAATTATCACTTTTGGAACAAAAATAAGTATGTTTAGAGTCATTTTAATGCCTGAAATTGGTCGAAATTGAAGCTTCTGAGTAGGAGAAAAAGTCTGTAAAAATGGCAATTTTGGTCACATTGAGGCTTTAAAAAGTAGTTATTCAACATGAGGCACAATCCAAGTGACATTTTGAATCAATTTTTCTACAGTCAAAAAATTTATTTTCCGATGAAAAACGATGACCCGTGACCTGTCGAACCTTCTCCAGATGGTCAGAAATGGTAATTTTTTAATTTTTAATTTTTTGACTGTAAATGACTATTGCATGTGAATTATCACTTTTGGAACAAAAATAAGTTTGTTTAGAGTCATTTTAATGCCTGAAATTGGTCGAAATAGAAGCTTCTGAGTAGGAGAAAAAGTCTGTAAAAATGGCAATTTTGGTCACATTGAGGCTTTAAAAAGTAGTTATTCAACATGAGGCACAATCCAAGTGACATTTTGAATCAATTTTTCTACAGTCAAAAAAATCAATTTTCTGATGAAAAACGATGACCCGGGACCTGTTGAACTTTCTCCAGATGGTCAGAAATGGCAATTTTTTAATTTTTAATTTTTTGACTGTAAATGACTATAGCATGTGAATTATCACTTTTGGAAGAAAAATAAGTGTGTTTAGAGTCATTTTAATGCCTGAAATTGGTCGAAATAGAAGCTTCTGAGTAGGAGAAAAAGTCTGTAAAAATGGCAATTTTGGTCACATTGAGGCTTTAAAAAGTAGTTATTCAACATGAGGCACAATCCAAGTGACATTTTGAATCAATTTTTCTACAGTCCAAAAAATTTCTTTTCTGATGAAAAACGATGACCCATGACCTGTCGAACCTTCTCCAGATGGTCAGAAATGGTAATTTTTTAATGTTTAATTTTTTGACTGTAAATGACTATTGCATGTGAATTATCACTTTTGGAACAAAAATAAGTGTGTTTAGAGTCATTTTAATGTCTGAAATTGGTCGAAATAGAAGCTTCTGAGTAGGAGAAAAAGTCTGTAAAAATGGCAATTTTGGTCACATTGAGGCTTTAAAAAGTAGTTATTCAACAGGAGGCACAATCCAAGTGACATTTTGAATCAATTTTTCTACACTCAAAAAAATCAATTTTCTGATGAAAAACGATGACCCGGGACCTGTCGAACCTGCTCTAGATGGTCAGAAATTGTATTTTTTTAATGATTAATTTTTTTACTGTAAATGACTATTGCATGTGAATTATCACTTTTGGAACAAAAATAAGTGTGTTTAGAGTCATTTTAATGCCTGAAATTGGTTGAAATAGAAGCTTCTGAGTATAAGAAAAAGTCTGTAAAAATGGCAATTTTATTCACATTGAGGCTTTAAAAAGTAGTTATTCAACATGAGGCACAATCCAAGTGACATTTTGAATCAATTTTTCTACCATCAAAAAAATCAATTTTCTGATGAAAAACGATGACCCGGGACCTGTTGAACTTTCTCCAGATGGTCAGAAATGGTAATTTTTTGATTTTTAATTTTTTGACTGTAAATGACTATAGCATGTGAATTATCACTTTTGGAAGAAAAATAAGTGTGTTTAGAGTCATTTTAATGCCTGAAATTGGTCGAAATAGAAGCTTCTGAGTAGGAGAAAAAGTCTGTAAAAATGGCAATTTTGGTCACATTGAGGCTTTAAAAAGTAGTTATTCAACATGAGGCACAATCCAAGTGACATTTTGAATCAATTTTTCTACAGTCAAAAAAATCAATTTTCTGATGAAAAAGATGACCCGGGACCTGTTGAACCTTCTCCAGATGGTCAGAAATGGTAATTTTTTTATTTTTAAGTTTTTTTACTGTAAATGACTATTGCATGTGAATTATCACTTTTGGAACAAAAATAAGTGTGTTTAGAGTCATTTTAATGCCTGAAATTGGTTGAAATAGAAGCTTCTGAGTATAAGAAAGAATCTGTAAAAATGGCAATTTTATTCACATTGAGGCTTTAAAAAGTAGTTATTCAACATGAGGCACAATCCAAGTGACATTTTGAATCAATTTTTCTACAGTCAAAAAAATCAATTTTCTGATGAAAAAAGATGACCCGGGACCTGTTGAACCTTCTCCAGATGGTCAGAAATGGTAATTTTTTAATGTTTAATTTTTTGACTGTAAATGACTATTGCATGTGAATTATCACTTTTGGAACAAAAAAAAGTGTGTTTAGAGTCATTTTAATGTCTGAAATTGGTCGAAATAGAAGCTTCTGAGTAGGAGAAAAAGTCTGTAAAAATGGCAATTTTGGTCACATTGAGGCTTTAAAAAGTAGTTATTCAACATGAGGCACAATCCAAGTGACATTTTGAATCAATTTTTCTACAGTCAAAAAAACTCAATTTTCTGATGAAAAATGATGACCCGGGACCTGTTGGACTTTCTCCAGATGGTCAGAAATGGTAATTTTTTAATTTTTAATTTTTTGACTGTAAATGACTATTGCATGTGAATTAACACTTTTGGAACAAAAATAAGTTTGTTTAGAGTCATTTTAATGCCTGAAATTGGTCAAAATAGAAGCTTCTGAGTAGGAGAAAAAGTCTGTAAAAATGGCAATTTTGGTCACGTTGAGGCTTTAAAAAGTAGTTATTCAACATAAGGCACAATCCAAGTGACATTTTGAATCAATTTTCTACAGTCCAAAAAATTTATTTTCTGATGGAAAACGATGACCCGTGACCTGTCGAACCTTCTCCAGATGGTCAGAAATGGTATTTTTTTAATGTTTAATTTTTTGACTGTAAAAGACTATTGCATGTGAATTATCACTTTTGGAACAAAAATAAGTGTTTTTAGAGTCATTTTAATGCCTGAAATTGTTCGAAATAGAAGCTTCTGAGTAGGAGAAAAAGTCTGTAAAAATGGCAATTTTGGTCACATTGAGGCTTTAAAAAGTAATTATTCAACATGAGGCACAATCCAAGTGACATTTTGAATCAATTTTTCTACAGTCAAAAAAATCAATTTTCTGATGAAAAACGATGACCCGGGACCTGTTGAACTTTCTCCAGATGGTCAGAAATGGAAATTTTTTAATTTTTAATTTTTTGACTGTAAATGACTATTGCATGTGAATTATCACTTTTGGAACAAAAATAAGTATGTTTAGAGTCATTTTAATGCCTGAAATTGGTCGAAATTGAAGCTTCTGAGTAGGAGAAAAAGTCTGTAAAAATGGCAATTTTGGTCACATTGAGGCTTTAAAAAGTAGTTATTCAACAAGAGGCACAATCCAAGTGACATTTTGAATCAATTTTTCTACAGTCCAAAAAATTAATTTTCCGATGAAAAACGATGACCCGTGACCTGTCGAACCTTCTCCAGATGGTCAGAAATGGTAATTTTTTAATGTTTAGTTTTTTTACTGTAAATGACTATTGCATGTGAATTATCACTTTTGGAACAAAAATAAGTGTGTTTAGAGTCATTTTAATGCCTGAAATTGGTTGAAATAGAAGCTTCTGAGTATAAGAAAAAGTCTGTAAAAATGGCAATTTTATCCACATTGAGGCTTTAAAAAGTAGTTATTCAACATGAGGCACAATCCAAGTGACATTTTGAATCAATTTTTCTACAGTCAAAAAAATCAATTTTCTGATGAAAAACGATGACCCAGGACCTGTTGAACTTTCTCCAGATGGTCAGAAATGGTAATTTTTTAATTTTTAATTTTTTGACTGTAAAAGACTATTGCATGTGAATTATCACTTTTGGAACAAAAATAAGTTTGTTTGGAGTCATTTTAATGCCTGGAATTGGTCGAAATAGAAGCTTCTGAGTAGGAGAAACAGTCTGTAAAAATGGCAATTTTGGTCACATTGAGGCTTTAAAAAGTAGTTATTCAACATGAGGCACAATCCAAGTGACATTTTAAATCAATTTTTCTACAGTCAAAAAAATCAATTTTCTGATGAAAAACGATGACCCGGGACCTGTTGAACTTTCTCCAGATGGTCAGAAATGGTAATTTTTTAATTTTAAATTTTTTGACTGTAAATGACTATTGCATGTGAATTATCACTTTTGGAACAAAAATAAGTGTGTTTAGAGTCATTTAATGCCTGAAATTGGTTGAAATAGAAGCTTCTGAGTAGGAGAAACAGTCTGTAAAAATGGCAATTTTGGTCACATTGAGGCTTTAAAAAGTAGTTATTCAACATGAGGCACAATCCAAGTGACATTTTGAATCAATTTTCTACAGTCAAAAAAATCAATTTTCTGATGAAAAACGATGACCCGGGACCTGTTGAACTTTCTCCAGATGGTCAGAAATGGTAGTTTTTTAATTTTTAATTTTTTGACTGTAAATGACTATTGCATGTGAATTATCACTTTTGGAACAAAAATACGTTTGTTTAGAGTCATTTTAATGCCTGAAATTGGTCGAAATAGAAGCTTCTGAGTAGGAGAAAAAGTCTGTAAAAATGGCAATTTTGGTCACATTGAGGCTTTAAAAAGTAGTTATTCAACATGAGGCACAATCCAAGTGACATTTTGAATCAATTTTTCTACAGTCAAAAAAATCAATTTTCTGATGAAAAAAGATGACCCGGGACCTGTTGAACCTTCTCCAGATGGTCAGAAATGGTAATTTTTTAATTTTTAAGTTTTTTTACTGTAAATGACTATTGCATGTGAATTATCACTTTTGGAACAAAAATAAGTGTGTTTAGAGTCATTTTAATGCCTGAAATTGGTTGAAATAGAAGCTTCTGAGTATAAGAAAAAGTCTGTAAAAATGGCAATTTTATTCACATTGAGGCTTTAAAAAGTAGTTATTCAACATGAGGCACAATCCAAGTGACATTTTGAAACAATTTTTCTACAGTCAAAAAAATCAATTTTCTGATGAAAAAAGATGACCCGGGACCTGTTGAACCTTCTCCAGATGGTCAGAAATGGTAATTTTTTAATGTTTAATTTTTTGACTGTAAATGACTATTGCATGTGAATTATCACTTTTGGAACAAAAAAAAGTGTGTTTAGAGTCATTTTAATGTCTGAAATTGGTCGAAATAGAAGCTTCTGAGTAGGAGAAAAAGTCTGTAAAAATGGCAATTTTGGTCACATTGAGGCTTTAAAAAGTAGTTATTCAACATGAGGCACAATCCAAGTGACATTTTGAATCAATTTTTCTACAGTCAAAATAAACTCAATTTTCTGATGAAAAACGATGACCCGGGACCTGTTGGACTTTCTCCAGATGGTCAGAAATGGTAATTTTTTAATTTTTAATTTTTTGACTGTAAATGACTATTGCATGTGAATTATCACTTTTGGAACAAAAATAAGTTTGTTTAGAGTCATTTTAATGCCTGAAATTGGTCAAAATAGAAGCTTCTGAGTAGGAGAAAAAGTCTGTAAAAATGGCAATTTTGGTCACGTTGAGGATTTAAAAAGTAGTTATTCAACATGAGGCACAATCCAAGCGACATTTTGAATCAATTTTTCTACAGTCAAAAAAATCAATTTTCTGATGAAAAACGATGACCCGGGACCTGTTGGACTTTCTCCAGATGGTCAGAAATGGTAATTTTTTAATGTTTAATTTTTTGACTGTAAAAGACTGTAAAAGATTATCACTTTTGGAACAAAAATAAGTTTGTTTAGAGTCATTTTAATGCCTGAAATTGTTCGAAATAGAAGCTTCTGAGTAGGAGTAAAAGTCTGTAAAAATGGCAATTTTGGTCACATTGAGGCTTTAAAAAGTAGTTATTCAACATGAGGCACAATCCAAGTGACATTTTGAATCAATTTTTCTACAGTCAAAAAAATCAATTTTCTGATGAAAAACGATGACCCGGGACCTGTTGAACTTTCTCCAGATGGTCAGAAATGGTAATTTTTTAATTTTTAATTTTTTGACTGTAAATGACTATTGCATGTGAATTATCACTTTTGGAACAAAAATAAGTATGTTTAGAGTCATTTTATTGCCTGAAATTGGTCGAAATTGAAGCTTCTGAGTAGGAGAAAAAGTCTGTAAAAATGGCAATTTTGGTCACATTGAGGCTTTAAAAAGTAGTTATTCAACATGAGGCACAATCCAAGTGACATTTTGAATCAATTTTTCTACAGTCAAAAAATTTATTTTCCGATGAAAAACGATGACCCGTGACCTGTCTAACCTTCTCCAGATGGTCAGAAATGGTAATTTTTTAATTTTTAATTTTTTGACTGTAAATGACTATTGCATGTGAATTATCACTTTTGGAACAAAAATAAGTTTGTTTAGAGTCATTTTAATGCCTGAAATTGGTCAAAATAGAAGCTTCTGAGTAGGAGAAAAAGTCTGTAAAAATGGCAATTTTGGTCACGTTGAGGATTTAAAAAGTAGTTATTCAACATGAGGCACAATCCAAGCGACATTTTGAATCAATTTTTCTACAGTCAAAAAAATCAATTTTCTGATGAAAAACGATGACCCGGGACCTGTTGGACTTTCTCCAGATGGTCAGAAATGGTAATTTTTTAATGTTTAATTTTTTGACTGTAAAAGACTGTAAAAGATTATCACTTTTGGAACAAAAATAAGTTTGTTTAGAGTCATTTTAATGCCTGAAATTGTTCGAAATAGAAGCTTCTGAGTAGGAGTAAAAGTCTGTAAAAATGGCAATTTTGGTCACATTGAGGCTTTAAAAAGTAGTTATTCAACATGAGGCACAATCCAAGTGACATTTTGAATCAATTTTTCTACAGTCAAAAAAATCAATTTTCTGATGAAAAACGATGACCCGGGACCTGTTGAACTTTCTCCAGATGGTCAGAAATGGTAATTTTTTAATTTTTAATTTTTTGACTGTAAATGACTATTGCATGTGAATTATCACTTTTGGAACAAAAATAAGTATGTTTAGAGTCATTTTAATGCCTGAAATTGGTCGAAATTGAAGCTTCTGAGTAGGAGAAAAAGTCTGTAAAAATGGCAATTTTGGTCACATTGAGGCTTTAAAAAGTAGTTATTCAACATGAGGCACAATCCAAGTGACATTTTGAATCAATTTTTCTACAGTCAAAAAATTTATTTTCCGATGAAAAACGATGACCCGTGACCTGTCTAACCTTCTCCAGATGGTCAGAAATGGTAATTTTTTAATTTTTAATTTTTTGACTGTAAATGACTATTGCATGTGAATTATCACTTTTGGAACAAAAATAAGTTTGTTTAGAGTCATTTTAATGCCTGAAATTGGTCGAAATAGAAGCTTCTGAGTAGGAGAAAAAGTCTGTAAAAATGGCAATTTTGGTCACATTGAGGCTTTAAAAAGTAGTTATTCAACATGAGGCACAATCCAAGTGACATTTTGAATCAATTTTTCTACAGTCAAAAAAATCAATTTTCTGATGAAAAACGATGACCCGGGACCTGTTGAACTTTCTCCAGATGGTCAGAAATGGCAATTTTTTAATTTTTAATTTTTTGACTGTAAATGACTATAGCATGTGAATTATCACTTTTGGAAGAAAAATAAGTGTGTTTAGAGTCATTTTAATGCCTGAAATTGGTCGAAATAGAAGCTTCTGAGTAGGAGAAAAAGTCTGTAAAAATGGCAATTTTGGTCACATTGAGGCTTTAAAAAGTAGTTATTCAACATGAGGCACAATCCAAGTGACATTTTGAATCAATTTTTCTACAGTCCAAAAAATTTCTTTTCTGATGAAAAACGATGACCCATGACCTGTCGAACCTTCTCCAGATGGTCAGAAATGGTAATTTTTTAATGTTTAATTTTTTGACTGTAAATGACTATTGCATGTGAATTATCACTTTTGGAACAAAAATAAGTGTGTTTAGAGTCATTTTAATGTCTGAAATTGGTCGAAATAGAAGCTTCTGAGTAGGAGAAAAAGTCTGTAAAAATGGCAATTTTGGTCACATTGAGGCTTTAAAAAGTAGTTATTCAACAGGAGGCACAATCCAAGTGACATTTTGAATCAATTTTTCTACACTCAAAAAAATCAATTTTCTGATGAAAAACGATGACCCGGGACCTGTCGAACCTGCTCTAGATGGTCAGAAATTGTATTTTTTTAATGATTAATTTTTTTACTGTAAATGACTATTGCATGTGAATTATCACTTTTGGAACAAAAATAAGTGTGTTTAGAGTCATTTTAATGCCTGAAATTGGTTGAAATAGAAGCTTCTGAGTATAAGAAAAAGTCTGTAAAAATGGCAATTTTATTCACATTGAGGCTTTAAAAAGTAGTTATTCAACATGAGGCACAATCCAAGTGACATTTTGAATCAATTTTTCTACCATCAAAAAAATCAATTTTCTGATGAAAAACGATGACCCGGGACCTGTTGAACTTTCTCCAGATGGTCAGAAATGGTAATTTTTTGATTTTTAATTTTTTGACTGTAAATGACTATAGCATGTGAATTATCACTTTTGGAAGAAAAATAAGTGTGTTTAGAGTCATTTTAATGCCTGAAATTGGTCGAAATAGAAGCTTCTGAGTAGGAGAAAAAGTCTGTAAAAATGGCAATTTTGGTCACATTGAGGCTTTAAAAAGTAGTTATTCAACATGAGGCACAATCCAAGTGACATTTTGAATCAATTTTTCTACAGTCAAAAAAATCAATTTTCTGATGAAAAAAGATGACCCGGGACCTGTTGAACCTTCTCCAGATGGTCAGAAATGGTAATTTTTTTATTTTTAAGTTTTTTTACTGTAAATGACTATTGCATGTGAATTATCACTTTTGGAACAAAAATAAGTGTGTTTAGAGTCATTTTAATGCCTGAAATTGGTTGAAATAGAAGCTTCTGAGTATAAGAAAGAATCTGTAAAAATGGCAATTTTATTCACATTGAGGCTTTAAAAAGTAGTTATTCAACATGAGGCACAATCCAAGTGACATTTTGAATCAATTTTTCTACAGTCAAAAAAATCAATTTTCTGATGAAAAAAGATGACCCGGGACCTGTTGAACCTTCTCCAGATGGTCAGAAATGGTAATTTTTTAATGTTTAATTTTTTGACTGTAAATGACTATTGCATGTGAATTATCACTTTTGGAACAAAAAAAAGTGTGTTTAGAGTCATTTTAATGTCTGAAATTGGTCGAAATAGAAGCTTCTGAGTAGGAGAAAAAGTCTGTAAAAATGGCAATTTTGGTCACATTGAGGCTTTAAAAAGTAGTTATTCAACATGAGGCACAATCCAAGTGACATTTTGAATCAATTTTTCTACAGTCAAAAAAACTCAATTTTCTGATGAAAAATGATGACCCGGGACCTGTTGGACTTTCTCCAGATGGTCAGAAATGGTAATTTTTTAATTTTTAATTTTTTGACTGTAAATGACTATTGCATGTGAATTAACACTTTTGGAACAAAAATAAGTTTGTTTAGAGTCATTTTAATGCCTGAAATTGGTCAAAATAGAAGCTTCTGAGTAGGAGAAAAAGTCTGTAAAAATGGCAATTTTGGTCACATTGAGGCTTTAAAAAGTAGTTATTCAACATAAGGCACAATCCAAGTGACATTTTGAATCAATTTTCTACAGTCCAAAAAATTTATTTTCTGATGGAAAACGATTACCCGTGACCTGTCGAACCTTCTCCAGATGGTCAGAAATGGTATTTTTTTAATGTTTAATTTTTTGACAGTAAAAGACTATTGCATGTGAATTATCACTTTTGGAAGAAAAATAAGTGTGTTTAGAGTCATTTTAATGCCTGAAATTGGTCGAAATAGAAGCTTCTGAGTAGGAGAAAAAGTCTGTAAAAATGGCAATTTTGGTCACATTGAGGCTTTAAAAAGTAGTTATTCAACATGAGGCACAATCCAAGTGACATTTTGAATCAATTTTTCTACAGTCCAAAAAATTTCTTTTCTGATGAAAAACGATGACCCATGACCTGTCGAACCTTCTCCAGATGGTCAGAAATGGTAATTTTTTAATGTTTAATTTTTTGACTGTAAATGACTATTGCATGTGAATTATCACTTTTGGAACAAAAATAAGTGTGTTTAGAGTCATTTTAATGTCTGAAATTGGTCGAAATAGAAGCTTCTGAGTAGGAGAAAAAGTCTGTAAAAATGGCAATTTTGGTCACATTGAGGCTTTAAAAAGTAGTTATTCAACAGGAGGCACAATCCAAGTGACATTTTGAATCAATTTTTCTACACTCAAAAAAATCAATTTTCTGATGAAAAACGATGACCCACCTGTCGAACCTGCTCTAGATGGTCAGAAATTGTATTTTTTTAATGATTAATTTTTTTACTGTAAATGACTATTGCATGTGAATTATCACTTTTGGAACAAAAATAAGTGTGTTTAGAGTCATTTTAATGCCTGAAATTGGTTGAAATAGAAGCTTCTGAGTATAAGAAAAAGTCTGTAAAAATGGCAATTTTATTCACATTGAGGCTTTAAAAAGTAGTTATTCAACATGAGGCACAATCCAAGTGACATTTTGAATCAATTTTTCTACCATCAAAAAAATCAATTTTCTGATGAAAAACGATGACCCGGGACCTGTTGAACTTTCTCCAGATGGTCAGAAATGGTAATTTTTTGATTTTTAATTTTTTGACTGTAAATGACTATAGCATGTGAATTATCACTTTTGGAAGAAAAATAAGTGTGTTTAGAGTCATTTTAATGCCTGAAATTGGTCGAAATAGAAGCTTCTGAGTAGGAGAAAAAGTCTGTAAAAATGGCAATTTTGGTCACATTGAGGCTTTAAAAAGTAGTTATTCAACATGAGGCACAATCCAAGTGACATTTTGAATCAATTTTTCTACAGTCAAAAAAATCAATTTTCTGATGAAAAAAGATGACCCGGGACCTGTTGAACCTTCTCCAGATGGTCAGAAATGGTAATTTTTTTATTTTTAAGTTTTTTTACTGTAAATGACTATTGCATGTGAATTATCACTTTTGGAACAAAAATAAGTGTGTTTAGAGTCATTTTAATGCCTGAAATTGGTTGAAATAGAAGCTTCTGAGTATAAGAAAGAATCTGTAAAAATGGCAATTTTATTCACATTGAGGCTTTAAAAAGTAGTTATTCAACATGAGGCACAATCCAAGTGACATTTTGAATCAATTTTTCTACAGTCAAAAAAATCAATTTTCTGATGAAAAAAGATGACCCGGGACCTGTTGAACCTTCTCCAGATGGTCAGAAATGGTAATTTTTTAATGTTTAATTTTTTGACTGTAAATGACTATTGCATGTGAATTATCACTTTTGGAACAAAAAAAAGTGTGTTTAGAGTCATTTTAATGTCTGAAATTGGTCGAAATAGAAGCTTCTGAGTAGGAGAAAAAGTCTGTAAAAATGGCAATTTTGGTCACATTGAGGCTTTAAAAAGTAGTTATTCAACATGAGGCACAATCCAAGTGACATTTTGAATCAATTTTTCTACAGTCAAAAAAACTCAATTTTCTGATGAAAAATGATGACCCGGGACCTGTTGGACTTTCTCCAGATGGTCAGAAATGGTAATTTTTTAATTTTTAATTTTTTGACTGTAAATGACTATTGCATGTGAATTAACACTTTTGGAACAAAAATAAGTTTGTTTAGAGTCATTTTAATGCCTGAAATTGGTCAAAATAGAAGCTTCTGAGTAGGAGAAAAAGTCTGTAAAAATGGCAATTTTGGTCACATTGAGGCTTTAAAAAGTAGTTATTCAACATAAGGCACAATCCAAGTGACATTTTGAATCAATTTTCTACAGTCCAAAAAATTTATTTTCTGATGGAAAACGATGACCCGTGACCTGTCGAACCTTCTCCAGATGGTCAGAAATGGTATTTTTTTAATGTTTAATTTTTTGACTGTAAAAGACTATTGCATGTGAATTATCACTTTTGGAACAAAAATAAGTGTTTTTAGAGTCATTTTAATGCCTGAAATTGTTCGAAATAGAAGCTTCTGAGTAGGAGAAAAAGGCTGTAAAAATGGCAATTTTGGTCACATTGAGGCTTTAAAAAGTAATTATTCAACATGAGGCACAATCCAAGTGACATTTTGAATCAATTTTTCTACAGTCAAAAAAATCAATTTTCTGATGAAAAACGATGACCCGGGACCTGTTGAACTTTCTCCAGATGGTCAGAAATGGAAATTTTTTAATTTTTAATTTTTTGACTGTAAATGACTATTGCATGTGAATTATCACTTTTGGAACAAAAATAAGTATGTTTAGAGTCATTTTAATGCCTGAAATTGGTCGAAATTGAAGCTTCTGAGTAGGAGAAAAAGTCTGTAAAAATGGCAATTTTGGTCACATTGAGGCTTTAAAAAGTAGTTATTCAACATGAGGCACAATCCAAGTGACATTTTGAATCAATTTTTCTACAGTCCAAAAAATTAATTTTCCGATGAAAAACGATGACCCGTGACCTGTCGAACCTTCTCCAGATGGTCAGAAATGGTAATTTTTTAATGTTTAATTTTTTGACTGTAAATGACTATTGCATGTGAATTATCACTTTTGGAACAAAAATAAGTGTGTTTAGAGTCATTTTAATGTCTGAAATTGGTCGAAATAGAAGCTTCTGAGTAGGAGAAAAAGTCTGTAAAAATGGCAATTTTGGTCACATTGAGGCTTTAAAAAGTAGTTATTCAACAGGAGGCACAATCCAAGTGACATTTTGAATCAATTTTTCTACACTCAAAAAAATCAATTTTCTGATGAAAAACGATGACCCGGGACCTGTCGAACCTGCTCTAGATGGTCAGAAATTGTATTTTTTTAATGATTAATTTTTTTACTGTAAATGACTATTGCATGTGAATTATCACTTTTGGAACAAAAATAAGTGTGTTTAGAGTCATTTTAATGCCTGAAATTGGTTGAAATAGAAGCTTCTGAGTATAAGAAAAAGTCTGTAAAAATGGCAATTTTATTCACATTGAGGCTTTAAAAAGTAGTTATTCAACATGAGGCACAATCCAAGTGACATTTTGAATCAATTTTTCTACCATCAAAAAAATCAATTTTCTGATGAAAAACGATGACCCGGGACCTGTTGAACTTTCTCCAGATGGTCAGAAATGGTAATTTTTTGATTTTTAATTTTTTGACTGTAAATGACTATAGCATGTGAATTATCACTTTTGGAAGAAAAATAAGTGTGTTTAGAGTCATTTTAATGCCTGAAATTGGTCGAAATAGAAGCTTCTGAGTAGGAGAAAAAGTCTGTAAAAATGGCAATTTTGGTCACATTGAGGCTTTAAAAAGTAGTTATTCAACATGAGGCACAATCCAAGTGACATTTTGAATCAATTTTTCTACAGTCAAAAAAATCAATTTTCTGATGAAAAAAGATGACCCGGGACCTGTTGAACCTTCTCCAGATGGTCAGAAATGGTAATTTTTTTATTTTTAAGTTTTTTTACTGTAAATGACTATTGCATGTGAATTATCACTTTTGGAACAAAAATAAGTGTGTTTAGAGTCATTTTAATGCCTGAAATTGGTTGAAATAGAAGCTTCTGAGTATAAGAAAGAATCTGTAAAAATGGCAATTTTATTCACATTGAGGCTTTAAAAAGTAGTTATTCAACATGAGGCACAATCCAAGTGACATTTTGAATCAATTTTTCTACAGTCAAAAAAATCAATTTTCTGATGAAAAAAGATGACCCGGGACCTGTTGAACCTTCTCCAGATGGTCAGAAATGGTAATTTTTTAATGTTTAATTTTTTGACTGTAAATGACTATTGCATGTGAATTATCACTTTTGGAACAAAAAAAAGTGTGTTTAGAGTCATTTTAATGTCTGAAATTGGTCGAAATAGAAGCTTCTGAGTAGGAGAAAAAGTCTGTAAAAATGGCAATTTTGGTCACATTGAGGCTTTAAAAAGTAGTTATTCAACATGAGGCACAATCCAAGTGACATTTTGAATCAATTTTTCTACAGTCAAAAAAACTCAATTTTCTGATGAAAAATGATGACCCGGGACCTGTTGGACTTTCTCCAGATGGTCAGAAATGGTAATTTTTTAATTTTTAATTTTTTGACTGTAAATGACTATTGCATGTGAATTAACACTTTTGGAACAAAAATAAGTTTGTTTAGAGTCATTTTAATGCCTGAAATTGGTCAAAATAGAAGCTTCTGAGTAGGAGAAAAAGTCTGTAAAAATGGCAATTTTGGTCACATTGAGGCTTTAAAAAGTAGTTATTCAACATAAGGCACAATCCAAGTGACATTTTGAATCAATTTTCTACAGTCCAAAAAATTTATTTTCTGATGGAAAACGATGACCCGTGACCTGTCGAACCTTCTCCAGATGGTCAGAAATGGTATTTTTTTAATGTTTAATTTTTTGACTGTAAAAGACTATTGCATGTGAATTATCACTTTTGGAACAAAAATAAGTGTTTTTAGAGTCATTTTAATGCCTGAAATTGTTCGAAATAGAAGCTTCTGAGTAGGAGAAAAAGTCTGTAAAAATGGCAATTTTGGTCACATTGAGGCTTTAAAAAGTAATTATTCAACATGAGGCACAATCCAAGTGACATTTTGAATCAATTTTTCTACAGTCAAAAAAATCAATTTTCTGATGAAAAACGATGACCCGGGACCTGTTGAACTTTCTCCAGATGGTCAGAAATGGAAATTTTTTAATTTTTAATTTTTTGACTGTAAATGACTATTGCATGTGAATTATCACTTTTGGAACAAAAATAAGTATGTTTAGAGTCATTTTAATGCCTGAAATTGGTCGAAATTGAAGCTTCTGAGTAGGAGAAAAAGTCTGTAAAAATGGCAATTTTGGTCACATTGAGGCTTTAAAAAGTAGTTATTCAACATGAGGCACAATCCAAGTGACATTTTGAATCAATTTTTCTACAGTCCAAAAAATTAATTTTCCGATGAAAAACGATGACCCGTGACCTGTCGAACCTTCTCCAGATGGTCAGAAATGGTAATTTTTTAATGTTTAGTTTTTTTACTGTAAATGACTATTGCATGTGAATTATCACTTTTGGAACAAAAATAAGTGTGTTTAGAGTCATTTTAATGCCTGAAATTGGTTGAAATAGAAGCTTCTGAGTATAAGAAAAAGTCTGTAAAAATGGCAATTTTATTCACATTGAGGCTTTAAAAAGTAGTTATTCAACATGAGGCACAATCCAAGTGACATTTTGAATCAATTTTTCTACAGTCAAAAAAATCAATTTTCTGATGAAAAACGATGACCCAGGACCTGTTGAACTTTCTCCAGATGGTCAGAAATGGTAATTTTTTAATTTTTAATTTTTTGACTGTAAAAGACTATTGCATGTGAATTATCACTTTTGGAACAAAAATAAGTTTGTTTGGAGTCATTTTAATGCCTGGAATTGGTCGAAATAGAAGCTTCTGAGTAGGAGAAACAGTCTGTAAAAATGGCAATTTTGGTCACGTTGAGGCTTTAAAAAGTAGTTATTCAACATAAGGCACAATCCAAGTGACATTTTGAATCAATTTTCTACAGTCCAAAAAATTTATTTTCTGATGGAAAACGATGACCCGTGACCTGTCGAACCTTCTCCAGATGGTCAGAAATGGTATTTTTTTAATGTTTAATTTTTTGACTGTAAAAGACTATTGCATGTGAATTATCACTTTTGGAACAAAAATAAGTGTTTTTAGAGTCATTTTAATGCCTGAAATTGTTCGAAATAGAAGCTTCTGAGTGGGAGAAAAAGTCTGTAAAAATGGCAATTTTGGTCACATTGAGGCTTTAAAAAGTAATTATTCAACATGAGGCACAATCCAAGTGACATTTTGAATCAATTTTTCTACAGTCAAAAAAATCAATTTTCTGATGAAAAACGATGACCCGGGACCTGTTGAACTTTCTCCAGATGGTCAGAAATGGAAATTTTTTAATTTTTAATTTTTTGACTGTAAATGACTATTGCATGTGAATTATCACTTTTGGAACAAAAATAAGTATGTTTAGAGTCATTTTAATGCCTGAAATTGGTCGAAATTGAAGCTTCTGAGTAGGAGAAAAAGTCTGTAAAAATGGCAATTTTGGTCACATTGAGGCTTTAAAAAGTAGTTATTCAACATGAGGCACAATCCAAGTGACATTTTGAATCAATTTTTCTACAGTCCAAAAAATTAATTTTCCGATGAAAAACGATGACCCGTGACCTGTCGAACCTTCTCCAGATGGTCAGAAATGGTAATTTTTTAATGTTTAGTTTTTTTACTGTAAATGACTATTGCATGTGAATTATCACTTTTGGAACAAAAATAAGTGTGTTTAGAGTCATTTTAATGCCTGAAATTGGTTGAAATAGAAGCTTCTGAGTATAAGAAAAAGTCTGTAAAAATGGCAATTTTATCCACATTGAGGCTTTAAAAAGTAGTTATTCAACATGAGGCACAATCCAAGTGACATTTTGAATCAATTTTTCTACAGTCAAAAAAATCAATTTTCTGATGAAAAACGATGACCCAGGACCTGTTGAACTTTCTCCAGATGGTCAGAAATGGTAATTTTTTAATTTTTAATTTTTTGACTGTAAAAGACTATTGCATGTGAATTATCACTTTTGGAACAAAAATAAGTTTGTTTGGAGTCATTTTAATGCCTGGAATTGGTCGAAATAGAAGCTTCTGAGTAGGAGAAACACTCTGTAAAAATGGCAATTTTGGTCACATTGAGGCTTTAAAAAGTAGTTATTCAACATGAGGCACAATCCAAGTGACATTTTAAATCAATTTTTCTACAGTCAAAAAAATCAATTTTCTGATGAAAAACGATGACCCGGGACCTGTTGAACTTTCTCCAGATGGTCAGAAATGGTAATTTTTTAATTTTAAATTTTTTGACTGTAAATGACTATTGCATGTGAATTATCACTTTTGGAACAAAAATAAGTGTGTTTAGAGTCATTTAATGCCTGAAATTGGTTGAAATAGAAGCTTCTGAGTAGGAGAAACAGTCTGTAAAAATGGCAATTTTGGTCACATTGAGGCTTTAAAAAGTAGTTATTCAACATGAGGCACAATCCAAGTGACATTTTGAATCAATTTTCTACAGTCAAAAAAATCAATTTTCTGATGAAAAACGATGACCCGGGACCTGTTGAACTTTCTCCAGATGGTCAGAAATGGTAGTTTTTTAATTTTTAATTTTTTGACTGTAAATGACTATTGCATGTGAATTATCACTTTTGGAACAAAAATACGTTTGTTTAGAGTCATTTTAATGCCTGAAATTGGTCGAAATAGAAGCTTCTGAGTAGGAGAAAAAGTCTGTAAAAATGGCAATTTTGGTCACATTGAGGCTTTAAAAAGTAGTTATTCAACATGAGGCACAATCCAAGTGACATTTTGAATCAATTTTTCTACAGTCAAAAAAATCAATTTTCTGATGAAAAAAGATGACCCGGGACCTGTTGAACCTTCTCCAGATGGTCAGAAATGGTAATTTTTTAATTTTTAAGTTTTTTTACTGTAAATGACTATTGCATGTGAATTATCACTTTTGGAACAAAAATAAGTGTGTTTAGAGTCATTTTAATGCCTGAAATTGGTTGAAATAGAAGCTTCTGAGTATAAGAAAAAGTCTGTAAAAATGGCAATTTTATTCACATTGAGGCTTTAAAAAGTAGTTATTCAACATGAGGCACAATCCAAGTGACATTTTGAAACAATTTTTCTACAGTCAAAAAAATCAATTTTCTGATGAAAAAAGATGACCCGGGACCTGTTGAACCTTCTCCAGATGGTCAGAAATGGTAATTTTTTAATGTTTAATTTTTTGACTGTAAATGACTATTGCATGTGAATTATCACTTTTGGAACAAAAAAAAGTGTGTTTAGAGTCATTTTAATGTCTGAAATTGGTCGAAATAGAAGCTTCTGAGTAGGAGAAAAAGTCTGTAAAAATGGCAATTTTGGTCACATTGAGGCTTTAAAAAGTAGTTATTCAACATGAGGCACAATCCAAGTGACATTTTGAATCAATTTTTCTACAGTCAAAATAAACTCAATTTTCTGATGAAAAACGATGACCCGGGACCTGTTGGACTTTCTCCAGATGGTCAGAAATGGTAATTTTTTAATTTTTAATTTTTTGACTGTAAATGACTATTGCATGTGAATTATCACTTTTGGAACAAAAATAAGTTTGTTTAGAGTCATTTTAATGCCTGAAATTGGTCAAAATAGAAGCTTCTGAGTAGGAGAAAAAGTCTGTAAAAATGGCAATTTTGGTCACGTTGAGGATTTAAAAAGTAGTTATTCAACATGAGGCACAATCCAAGTGACATTTTGAATCAATTTTTCTACAGTCAAAAAATTTATTTTCCGATGAAAAACGATGACCCGTGACCTGTCTAACCTTCTCCAGATGGTCAGAAATGGTAATTTTTTAATTTTTAATTTTTTGACTGTAAATGACTATTGCATGTGAATTATCACTTTTGGAACAAAAATAAGTTTGTTTAGAGTCATTTTAATGCCTGAAATTGGTCGAAATAGAAGCTTCTGAGTAGGAGAAAAAGTCTGTAAAAATGGCAATTTTGGTCACATTGAGGCTTTAAAAAGTAGTTATTCAACATGAGGCACAATCCAAGTGACATTTTGAATCAATTTTTCTACAGTCAAAAAAATCAATTTTCTGATGAAAAACGATGACCCGGGACCTGTTGAACTTTCTCCAGATGGTCAGAAATGGCAATTTTTTAATTTTTAATTTTTTGACTGTAAATGACTATAGCATGTGAATTATCACTTTTGGAAGAAAAATAAGTGTGTTTAGAGTCATTTTAATGCCTGAAATTGGTCGAAATAGAAGCTTCTGAGTAGGAGAAAAAGTCTGTAAAAATGGCAATTTTGGTCACATTGAGGCTTTAAAAAGTAGTTATTCAACATGAGGCACAATCCAAGTGACATTTTGAATCAATTTTTCTACAGTCCAAAAAATTTCTTTTCTGATGAAAAACGATGACCCATGACCTGTCGAACCTTCTCCAGATGGTCAGAAATGGTAATTTTTTAATGTTTAATTTTTTGACTGTAAATGACTATTGCATGTGAATTATCACTTTTGGAACAAAAATAAGTGTGTTTAGAGTCATTTTAATGTCTGAAATTGGTCGAAATAGAAGCTTCTGAGTAGGAGAAAAAGTCTGTAAAAATGGCAATTTTGGTCACATTGAGGCTTTAAAAAGTAGTTATTCAACAGGAGGCACAATCCAAGTGACATTTTGAATCAATTTTTCTACACTCAAAAAAATCAATTTTCTGATGAAAAACGATGACCCGGGACCTGTCGAACCTGCTCTAGATGGTCAGAAATTGTATTTTTTTAATGATTAATTTTTTTACTGTAAATGACTATTGCATGTGAATTATCACTTTTGGAACAAAAATAAGTGTGTTTAGAGTCATTTTAATGCCTGAAATTGGTTGAAATAGAAGCTTCTGAGTATAAGAAAAAGTCTGTAAAAATGGCAATTTTATTCACATTGAGGCTTTAAAAAGTAGTTATTCAACATGAGGCACAATCCAAGTGACATTTTGAATCAATTTTTCTACCATCAAAAAAATCAATTTTCTGATGAAAAACGATGACCCGGGACCTGTTGAACTTTCTCCAGATGGTCAGAAATGGTAATTTTTTGATTTTTAATTTTTTGACTGTAAATGACTATAGCATGTGAATTATCACTTTTGGAAGAAAAATAAGTGTGTTTAGAGTCATTTTAATGCCTGAAATTGGTCGAAATAGAAGCTTCTGAGTAGGAGAAAAAGTCTGTAAAAATGGCAATTTTGGTCACATTGAGGCTTTAAAAAGTAGTTATTCAACATGAGGCACAATCCAAGTGACATTTTGAATCAATTTTTCTACAGTCAAAAAAATCAATTTTCTGATGAAAAAAGATGACCCGGGACCTGTTGAACCTTCTCCAGATGGTCAGAAATGGTAATTTTTTTATTTTTAAGTTTTTTTACTGTAAATGACTATTGCATGTGAATTATCACTTTTGGAACAAAAATAAGTGTGTTTAGAGTCATTTTAATGCCTGAAATTGGTTGAAATAGAAGCTTCTGAGTATAAGAAAGAATCTGTAAAAATGGCAATTTTATTCACATTGAGGCTTTAAAAAGTAGTTATTCAACATGAGGCACAATCCAAGTGACATTTTGAATCAATTTTTCTACAGTCAAAAAAATCAATTTTCTGATGAAAAAAGATGACCCGGGACCTGTTGAACCTTCTCCAGATGGTCAGAAATGGTAATTTTTTAATGTTTAATTTTTTGACTGTAAATGACTATTGCATGTGAATTATCACTTTTGGAACAAAAAAAAGTGTGTTTAGAGTCATTTTAATGTCTGAAATTGGTCGAAATAGAAGCTTCTGAGTAGGAGAAAAAGTCTGTAAAAATGGCAATTTTGGTCACATTGAGGCTTTAAAAAGTAGTTATTCAACATGAGGCACAATCCAAGTGACATTTTGAATCAATTTTTCTACAGTCAAAAAAACTCAATTTTCTGATGAAAAATGATGACCCGGGACCTGTTGGACTTTCTCCAGATGGTCAGAAATGGTAATTTTTTAATTTTTAATTTTTTGACTGTAAATGACTATTGCATGTGAATTAACACTTTTGGAACAAAAATAAGTTTGTTTAGAGTCATTTTAATGCCTGAAATTGGTCAAAATAGAAGCTTCTGAGTAGGAGAAAAAGTCTGTAAAAATGGCAATTTTGGTCACGTTGAGGCTTTAAAAAGTAGTTATTCAACATAAGGCACAATCCAAGTGACATTTTGAATCAATTTTCTACAGTCCAAAAAATTTATTTTCTGATGGAAAACGATGACCCGTGACCTGTCGAACCTTCTCCAGATGGTCAGAAATGGTATTTTTTTAATGTTTAATTTTTTGACTGTAAAAGACTATTGCATGTGAATTATCACTTTTGGAACAAAAATAAGTGTTTTTAGAGTCATTTTAATGCCTGAAATTGTTCGAAATAGAAGCTTCTGAGTAGGAGAAAAAGTCTGTAAAAATGGCAATTTTGGTCACATTGAGGCTTTAAAAAGTAATTATTCAACATGAGGCACAATCCAAGTGACATTTTGAATCAATTTTTCTACAGTCAAAAAAATCAATTTTCTGATGAAAAACGATGACCCGGGACCTGTTGAACTTTCTCCAGATGGTCAGAAATGGAAATTTTTTAATTTTTAATTTTTTGACTGTAAATGACTATTGCATGTGAATTATCACTTTTGGAACAAAAATAAGTATGTTTAGAGTCATTTTAATGCCTGAAATTGGTCGAAATTGAAGCTTCTGAGTAGGAGAAAAAGTCTGTAAAAATGGCAATTTTGGTCACATTGAGGCTTTAAAAAGTAGTTATTCAACATGAGGCACAATCCAAGTGACATTTTGAATCAATTTTTCTACAGTCCAAAAAATTAATTTTCCGATGAAAAACGATGACCCGTGACCTGTCGAACCTTCTCCAGATGGTCAGAAATGGTAATTTTTTAATGTTTAGTTTTTTTACTGTAAATGACTATTGCATGTGAATTATCACTTTTGGAACAAAAATAAGTGTGTTTAGAGTCATTTTAATGCCTGAAATTGGTTGAAATAGAAGCTTCTGAGTATAAGAAAAAGTCTGTAAAAATGGCAATTTTATTCACATTGAGGCTTTAAAAAGTAGTTATTCAACATGAGGCACAATCCAAGTGACATTTTGAATCAATTTTTCTACAGTCAAAAAAATCAATTTTCTGATGAAAAACGATGACCCAGGACCTGTTGAACTTTCTCCAGATGGTCAGAAATGGTAATTTTTTAATTTTTAATTTTTTGACTGTAAAAGACTATTGCATGTGAATTATCACTTTTGGAACAAAAATAAGTTTGTTTGGAGTCATTTTAATGCCTGGAATTGGTCGAAATAGAAGCTTCTGAGTAGGAGAAACAGTCTGTAAAAATGGCAATTTTGGTCACGTTGAGGCTTTAAAAAGTAGTTATTCAACATAAGGCACAATCCAAGTGACATTTTGAATCAATTTTCTACAGTCCAAAAAATTTATTTTCTGATGGAAAACGATGACCCGTGACCTGTCGAACCTTCTCCAGATGGTCAGAAATGGTATTTTTTTAATGTTTAATTTTTTGACTGTAAAAGACTATTGCATGTGAATTATCACTTTTGGAACAAAAATAAGTGTTTTTAGAGTCATTTTAATGCCTGAAATTGTTCGAAATAGAAGCTTCTGAGTAGGAGAAAAAGTCTGTAAAAATGGCAATTTTGGTCACATTGAGGCTTTAAAAAGTAATTATTCAACATGAGGCACAATCCAAGTGACATTTTGAATCAATTTTTCTACAGTCAAAAAAATCAATTTTCTGATGAAAAACGATGACCCGGGACCTGTTGAACTTTCTCCAGATGGTCAGAAATGGAAATTTTTTAATTTTTAATTTTTTGACTGTAAATGACTATTGCATGTGAATTATCACTTTTGGAACAAAAATAAGTATGTTTAGAGTCATTTTAATGCCTGAAATTGGTCGAATTTGAAGCTTCTGAGTAGGAGAAAAAGTCTGTAAAAATGGCAATTTTGGTCACATTGAGGCTTTAAAAAGTAGTTATTCAACATGAGACACAATCCAAGTGACATTTTGAATCAATTTTTCTACAGTCCAAAAAATTAATTTTCCGATGAAAAACGATGACCCGTGACCTGTCGAACCTTCTCCAGATGGTCAGAAATGGTAATTTTTTAATGTTTAGTTTTTTTACTGTAAATGACTATTGCATGTGAATTATCACTTTTGGAACAAAAATAAGTGTGTTTAGAGTCATTTTAATGCCTGAAATTGGTTGAAATAGAAGCTTCTGAGTATAAGAAAAAGTCTGTAAAAATGGCAATTTTATCCACATTGAGGCTTTAAAAAGTAGTTATTCAACATGAGGCACAATCCAAGTGACATTTTGAATCAATTTTTCTACAGTCCAAAAAATTTCTTTTCTGATGAAAAACGATGACCCATGACCTGTCGAACCTTCTCCAGATGGTCAGAAATGGTAATTTTTTAATGTTTAATTTTTTGACTGTAAATGACTATTGCATGTGAATTATCACTTTTGGAACAAAAATAAGTGTGTTTAGAGTCATTTTAATGTCTGAAATTGGTCGAAATAGAAGCTTCTGAGTAGGAGAAAAAGTCTGTAAAAATGGCAATTTTGGTCACATTGAGGCTTTAAAAAGTAGTTATTCAACAGGAGGCACAATCCAAGTGACATTTTGAATCAATTTTTCTACACTCAAAAAAATCAATTTTCTGATGAAAAACGATGACCCGGGACCTGTCGAACCTGCTCTAGATGGTCAGAAATTGTATTTTTTTAATGATTAATTTTTTTACTGTAAATGACTATTGCATGTGAATTATCACTTTTGGAACAAAAATAAGTGTGTTTAGAGTCATTTTAATGCCTGAAATTGGTTGAAATAGAAGCTTCTGAGTATAAGAAAAAGTCTGTAAAAATGGCAATTTTATTCACATTGAGGCTTTAAAAAGTAGTTATTCAACATGAGGCACAATCCAAGTGACATTTTGAATCAATTTTTCTACCATCAAAAAAATCAATTTTCTGATGAAAAACGATGACCCGGGACCTGTTGAACTTTCTCCAGATGGTCAGAAATGGTAATTTTTTGATTTTTAATTTTTTGACTGTAAATGACTATAGCATGTGAATTATCACTTTTGGAAGAAAAATAAGTGTGTTTAGAGTCATTTTAATGCCTGAAATTGGTCGAAATAGAAGCTTCTGAGTAGGAGAAAAAGTCTGTAAAAATGGCAATTTTGGTCACATTGAGGCTTTAAAAAGTAGTTATTCAACATGAGGCACAATCCAAGTGACATTTTGAATCAATTTTTCTACAGTCAAAAAAATCAATTTTCTGATGAAAAAAGATGACCCGGGACCTGTTGAACCTTCTCCAGATGGTCAGAAATGGTAATTTTTTTATTTTTAAGTTTTTTTACTGTAAATGACTATTGCATGTGAATTATCACTTTTGGAACAAAAATAAGTGTGTTTAGAGTCATTTTAATGCCTGAAATTGGTTGAAATAGAAGCTTCTGAGTATAAGAAAGAATCTGTAAAAATGGCAATTTTATTCACATTGAGGCTTTAAAAAGTAGTTATTCAACATGAGGCACAATCCAAGTGACATTTTGAATCAATTTTTCTACAGTCAAAAAAATCAATTTTCTGATGAAAAAAGATGACCCGGGACCTGTTGAACCTTCTCCAGATGGTCAGAAATGGTAATTTTTTAATGTTTAATTTTTTGACTGTAAATGACTATTGCATGTGAATTATCACTTTTGGAACAAAAAAAAGTGTGTTTAGAGTCATTTTAATGTCTGAAATTGGTCGAAATAGAAGCTTCTGAGTAGGAGAAAAAGTCTGTAAAAATGGCAATTTTGGTCACATTGAGGCTTTAAAAAGTAGTTATTCAACATGAGGCACAATCCAAGTGACATTTTGAATCAATTTTTCTACAGTCAAAAAAACTCAATTTTCTGATGAAAAATGATGACCCGGGACCTGTTGGACTTTCTCCAGATGGTCAGAAATGGTAATTTTTTAATTTTTAATTTTTTGACTGTAAATGACTATTGCATGTGAATTAACACTTTTGGAACAAAAATAAGTTTGTTTAGAGTCATTTTAATGCCTGAAATTGGTCAAAATAGAAGCTTCTGAGTAGGAGAAAAAGTCTGTAAAAATGGCAATTTTGGTCACGTTGAGGCTTTAAAAAGTAGTTATTCAACATAAGGCACAATCCAAGTGACATTTTGAATCAATTTTCTACAGTCCAAAAAATTTATTTTCTGATGGAAAACGATGACCCGTGACCTGTCGAACCTTCTCCAGATGGTCAGAAATGGTATTTTTTTAATGTTTAATTTTTTGACTGTAAAAGACTATTGCATGTGAATTATCACTTTTGGAACAAAAATAAGTGTTTTTAGAGTCATTTTAATGCCTGAAATTGTTCGAAATAGAAGCTTCTGAGTAGGAGAAAAAGTCTGTAAAAATGGCAATTTTGGTCACATTGAGGCTTTAAAAAGTAATTATTCAACATGAGGCACAATCCAAGTGACATTTTGAATCAATTTTTCTACAGTCAAAAAAATCAATTTTCTGATGAAAAACGATGACCCGGGACCTGTTGAACTTTCTCCAGATGGTCAGAAATGGAAATTTTTTAATTTTTAATTTTTTGACTGTAAATGACTATTGCATGTGAATTATCACTTTTGGAACAAAAATAAGTATGTTTAGAGTCATTTTAATGCCTGAAATTGGTCGAAATTGAAGCTTCTGAGTAGGAGAAAAAGTCTGTAAAAATGGCAATTTTGGTCACATTGAGGCTTTAAAAAGTAGTTATTCAACATGAGGCACAATCCAAGTGACATTTTGAATCAATTTTTCTACAGTCCAAAAAATTAATTTTCCGATGAAAAACGATGACCCGTGACCTGTCGAACCTTCTCCAGATGGTCAGAAATGGTAATTTTTTAATGTTTAGTTTTTTTACTGTAAATGACTATTGCATGTGAATTATCACTTTTGGAACAAAAATAAGTGTGTTTAGAGTCATTTTAATGCCTGAAATTGGTTGAAATAGAAGCTTCTGAGTATAAGAAAAAGTCTGTAAAAATGGCAATTTTATTCACATTGAGGCTTTAAAAAGTAGTTATTCAACATGAGGCACAATCCAAGTGACATTTTGAATCAATTTTTCTACAGTCAAAAAAATCAATTTTCTGATGAAAAACGATGACCCAGGACCTGTTGAACTTTCTCCAGATGGTCAGAAATGGTAATTTTTTAATTTTTAATTTTTTGACTGTAAAAGACTATTGCATGTGAATTATCACTTTTGGAACAAAAATAAGTTTGTTTGGAGTCATTTTAATGCCTGGAATTGGTCGAAATAGAAGCTTCTGAGTAGGAGAAACAGTCTGTAAAAATGGCAATTTTGGTCACGTTGAGGCTTTAAAAAGTAGTTATTCAACATAAGGCACAATCCAAGTGACATTTTGAATCAATTTTCTACAGTCCAAAAAATGTATTTTCTGATGGAAAACGATGACCCGTGACCTGTCGAACCTTCTCCAGATGGTCAGAAATGGTATTTTTTTAATGTTTAATTTTTTGACTGTAAAAGACTATTGCATGTGAATTATCACTTTTGGAACAAAAATAAGTGTTTTTAGAGTCATTTTAATGCCTGAAATTGTTCGAAATAGAAGCTTCTGAGTAGGAGAAAAAGTCTGTAAAAATGGCAATTTTGGTCACATTGAGGCTTTAAAAAGTAATTATTCAACATGAGGCACAATCCAAGTGACATTTTGAATCAATTTTTCTACAGTCAAAAAAATCAATTTTCTGATGAAAAACGATGACCCGGGACCTGTTGAACTTTCTCCAGATGGTCAGAAATGGAAATTTTTTAATTTTTAATTTTTTGACTGTAAATGACTATTGCATGTGAATTATCACTTTTGGAACAAAAATAAGTATGTTTAGAGTCATTTTAATGCCTGAAATTGGTCGAAATTGAAGCTTCTGAGTAGGAGAAAAAGTCTGTAAAAATGGCAATTTTGGTCACATTGAGGCTTTAAAAAGTAGTTATTCAACATGAGGCACAATCCAAGTGACATTTTGAATCAATTTTTCTACAGTCCAAAAAATTAATTTTCCGATGAAAAACGATGACCCGTGACCTGTCGAACCTTCTCCAGATGGTCAGAAATGGTAATTTTTTAATGTTTAGTTTTTTTACTGTAAATGACTATTGCATGTGAATTATCACTTTTGGAACAAAAATAAGTGTGTTTAGAGTCATTTTAATGCCTGAAATTGGTTGAAATAGAAGCTTCTGAGTATAAGAAAAAGTCTGTAAAAATGGCAATTTTATCCACATTGAGGCTTTAAAAAGTAGTTATTCAACATGAGGCACAATCCAAGTGACATTTTGAATCAATTTTTCTACAGTCCAAAAAATTTCTTTTCTGATGAAAAACGATGACCCATGACCTGTCGAACCTTCTCCAGATGGTCAGAAATGGTAATTTTTTAATGTTTAATTTTTTGACTGTAAATGACTATTGCATGTGAATTATCACTTTTGGAACAAAAATAAGTGTGTTTAGAGTCATTTTAATGTCTGAAATTGGTCGAAATAGAAGCTTCTGAGTAGGAGAAAAAGTCTGTAAAAATGGCAATTTTGGTCACATTGAGGCTTTAAAAAGTAGTTATTCAACAGGAGGCACAATCCAAGTGACATTTTGAATCAATTTTTCTACACTCAAAAAAATCAATTTTCTGATGAAAAACGATGACCCGGGACCTGTCGAACCTGCTCTAGATGGTCAGAAATTGTATTTTTTTAATGATTAATTTTTTTACTGTAAATGACTATTGCATGTGAATTATCACTTTTGGAACAAAAATAAGTGTGTTTAGAGTCATTTTAATGCCTGAAATTGGTTGAAATAGAAGCTTCTGAGTATAAGAAAAAGTCTGTAAAAATGGCAATTTTATTCACATTGAGGCTTTAAAAAGTAGTTATTCAACATGAGGCACAATCCAAGTGACATTTTGAATCAATTTTTCTACCATCAAAAAAATCAATTTTCTGATGAAAAACGATGACCCGGGACCTGTTGAACTTTCTCCAGATGGTCAGAAATGGTAATTTTTTGATTTTTAATTTTTTGACTGTAAATGACTATAGCATGTGAATTATCACTTTTGGAAGAAAAATAAGTGTGTTTAGAGTCATTTTAATGCCTGAAATTGGTCGAAATAGAAGCTTCTGAGTAGGAGAAAAAGTCTGTAAAAATGGCAATTTTGGTCACATTGAGGCTTTAAAAAGTAGTTATTCAACATGAGGCACAATCCAAGTGACATTTTGAATCAATTTTTCTACAGTCAAAAAAATCAATTTTCTGATGAAAAAAGATGACCCGGGACCTGTTGAACCTTCTCCAGATGGTCAGAAATGGTAATTTTTTTATTTTTAATTTTTTTTACTGTAAATGACTATTGCATGTGAATTATCACTTTTGGAACAAAAATAAGTGTGTTTAGAGACATTTTAATGCCTGAAATTGGTTGAAATAGAAGCTTCTGAGTATAAGAAAGAATCTGTAAAAATGGCAATTTTATTCACATTGAGGCTTTAAAAAGTAGTTATTCAACATGAGGCACAATCCAAGTGACATTTTGAATCAATTTTTCTACAGTCAAAAAAATCAATTTTCTGATGAAAAAAGATGACCCGGGACCTGTTGAACCTTCTCCAGATGGTCAGAAATGGTAATTTTTTAATGTTTAATTTTTTGACTGTAAATGACTATTGCATGTGAATTATCACTTTTGGAACAAAAAAAAGTGTGTTTAGAGTCATTTTAATGTCTGAAATTGGTCGAAATAGAAGCTTCTGAGTAGGAGAAAAAGTCTGTAAAAATGGCAATTTTGGTCACATTGAGGCTTTAAAAAGTAGTTATTCAACATGAGGCACAATCCAAGTGACATTTTGAATCAATTTTTCTACAGTCAAAAAAACTCAATTTTCTGATGAAAAATGATGACCCGGGACCTGTTGGACTTTCTCCAGATGGTCAGAAATGGTAATTTTTTAATTTTTAATTTTTTGACTGTAAATGACTATTGCATGTGAATTAACACTTTTGGAACAAAAATAAGTTTGTTTAGAGTCATTTTAATGCCTGAAATTGGTCAAAATAGAAGCTTCTGAGTAGGAGAAAAAGTCTGTAAAAATGGCAATTTTGGTCACGTTGAGGCTTTAAAAAGTAGTTATTCAACATAAGGCACAATCCAAGTGACATTTTGAATCAATTTTCTACAGTCCAAAAAATTTATTTTCTGATGGAAAACGATGACCCGTGACCTGTCGAACCTTCTCCAGATGGTCAGAAATGGTATTTTTTTAATGTTTAATTTTTTGACTGTAAAAGACTATTGCATGTGAATTATCACTTTTGGAACAAAAATAAGTGTTTTAGAGTCATTTTAATGCCTGAAATTGTTCGAAATAGAAGCTTCTGAGTAGGAGAAAAAGTCTGTAAAAATGGCAATTTTGGTCACATTGAGGCTTTAAAAAGTAATTATTCAACATGAGGCACAATCCAAGTGACATTTTGAATCAATTTTTCTACAGTCAAAAAAATCAATTTTCTGATGAAAAACGATGACCCGGGACCTGTTGAACTTTCTCCAGATGGTCAGAAATGGAAATTTTTTAATTTTTAATTTTTTGACTGTAAATGACTATTGCATGTGAATTATCACTTTTGGAACAAAAATAAGTATGTTTAGAGTCATTTTAATGCCTGAAATTGGTCGAAATTGAAGCTTCTGAGTAGGAGAAAAAGTCTGTAAAAATGGCAATTTTGGTCACATTGAGGCTTTAAAAAGTAGTTATTCAACATGAGGCACAATCCAAGTGACATTTTGAATCAATTTTTCTACAGTCCAAAAAATTAATTTTCCGATGAAAAACGATGACCCGTGACCTGTCGAACCTTCTCCAGATGGTCAGAAATGGTAATTTTTTAATGTTTAGTTTTTTTACTGTAAATGACTATTGCATGTGAATTATCACTTTTGGAACAAAAATAAGTGTGTTTAGAGTCATTTTAATGCCTGAAATTGGTTGAAATAGAAGCTTCTGAGTATAAGAAAAAGTCTGTAAAAATGGCAATTTTATTCACATTGAGGCTTTAAAAAGTAGTTATTCAACATGAGGCACAATCCAAGTGACATTTTGAATCAATTTTTCTACAGTCAAAAAAATCAATTTTCTGATGAAAAACGATGACCCAGGACCTGTTGAACTTTCTCCAGATGGTCAGAAATGGTAATTTTTTAATTTTTAATTTTTTGACTGTAAAAGACTATTGCATGTGAATTATCACTTTTGGAACAAAAATAAGTTTGTTTGGAGTCATTTTAATGCCTGGAATTGGTCGAAATAGAAGCTTCTGAGTAGGAGAAACAGTCTGTAAAAATGGCAATTTTGGTCACGTTGAGGCTTTAAAAAGTAGTTATTCAACATAAGGCACAATCCAAGTGACATTTTGAATCAATTTTCTACAGTCCAAAAAATTTATTTTCTGATGGAAAACGATGACCCGTGACCTGTCGAACCTTCTCCAGATGGTCAGAAATGGTATTTTTTTAATGTTTAATTTTTTGACTGTAAAAGACTATTGCATGTGAATTATCACTTTTGGAACAAAAATAAGTGTTTTTAGAGTCATTTTAATGCCTGAAATTGTTCGAAATAGAAGCTTCTGAGTAGGAGAAAAAGTCTGTAAAAATGGCAATTTTGGTCACATTGAGGCTTTAAAAAGTAATTATTCAACATGAGGCACAATCCAAGTGACATTTTGAATCAATTTTTCTACAGTCAAAAAAATCAATTTTCTGATGAAAAACGATGACCCGGGACCTGTTGAACTTTCTCCAGATGGTCAGAAATGGAAATTTTTTAATTTTTAATTTTTTGACTGTAAATGACTATTGCATGTGAATTATCACTTTTGGAACAAAAATAAGTATGTTTAGAGTCATTTTAATGCCTGAAATTGGTCGAAATTGAAGCTTCTGAGTAGGAGAAAAAGTCTGTAAAAATGGCAATTTTGGTCACATTGAGGCTTTAAAAAGTAGTTATTCAACATGAGGCACAATCCAAGTGACATTTTGAATCAATTTTTCTACAGTCCAAAAAATTAATTTTCCGATGAAAAACGATGACCCGTGACCTGTCGAACCTTCTCCAGATGGTCAGAAATGGTAATTTTTTAATGTTTAGTTTTTTTACTGTAAATGACTATTGCATGTGAATTATCACTTTTGGAACAAAAATAAGTGTGTTTAGAGTCATTTTAATGCCTGAAATTGGTTGAAATAGAAGCTTCTGAGTATAAGAAAAAGTCTGTAAAAATGGCAATTTTATCCACATTGAGGCTTTAAAAAGTAGTTATTCAACATGAGGCACAATCCAAGTGACATTTTGAATCAATTTTTCTACAGTCAAAAAAATCAATTTTCTGATGAAAAACGATGACCCAGGACCTGTTGAACTTTCTCCAGATGGTCAGAAATGGTAATTTTTTAATTTTTAATTTTTTGACTGTAAAAGACTATTGCATGTGAATTATCACTTTTGGAACAAAAATAAGTTTGTTTGGAGTCATTTTAATGCCTGGAATTGGTCGAAATAGAAGCTTCTGAGTAGGAGAAACAGTCTGTAAAAATGGCAATTTTGGTCACATTGAGGCTTTAAAAAGTAGTTATTCAACATGAGGCACAATCCAAGTGACATTTTAAATCAATTTTTCTACAGTCAAAAAAATCAATTTTCTGATGAAAAACGATGACCCGGGACCTGTTGAACTTTCTCCAGATGGTCAGAAATGGTAATTTTTTAATTTTAAATTTTTTGACTGTAAATGACTATTGCATGTGAATTATCACTTTTGGAACAAAAATAAGTGTGTTTAGAGTCATTTAATGCCTGAAATTGGTTGAAATAGAAGCTTCTGAGTAGGAGAAACAGTCTGTAAAAATGGCAATTTTGGTCACATTGAGGCTTTAAAAAGTAGTTATTCAACATGAGGCACAATCCAAGTGACATTTTGAATCAATTTTCTACAGTCAAAAAAATCAATTTTCTGATGAAAAACGATGACCCGGGACCTGTTGAACTTTCTCCAGATGGTCAGAAATGGTAGTTTTTTAATTTTTAATTTTTTGACTGTAAATGACTATTGCATGTGAATTATCACTTTTGGAACAAAAATACGTTTGTTTAGAGTCATTTTAATGCCTGAAATTGGTCGAAATAGAAGCTTCTGAGTAGGAGAAAAAGTCTGTAAAAATGGCAATTTTGGTCACATTGAGGCTTTAAAAAGTAGTTATTCAACATGAGGCACAATCCAAGTGACATTTTGAATCAATTTTTCTACAGTCAAAAAAATCAATTTTCTGATGAAAAAAAATGACCCGGGACCTGTTGAACCTTCTCCAGATGGTCAGAAATGGTAATTTTTTAATTTTTAAGTTTTTTTACTGTAAATGACTATTGCATGTGAATTATCACTTTTGGAACAAAAATAAGTGTGTTTAGAGTCATTTTAATGCCTGAAATTGGTTGAAATAGAAGCTTCTGAGTATAAGAAAAAGTCTGTAAAAATGGCAATTTTATTCACATTGAGGCTTTAAAAAGTAGTTATTCAACATGAGGCACAATCCAAGTGACATTTTGAAACAATTTTTCTACAGTCAAAAAAATCAATTTTCTGATGAAAAAAGATGACCCGGGACCTGTTGAACCTTCTCCAGATGGTCAGAAATGGTAATTTTTTAATGTTTAATTTTTTGACTGTAAATGACTATTGCATGTGAATTATCACTTTTGGAACAAAAAAAAGTGTGTTTAGAGTCATTTTAATGTCTGAAATTGGTCGAAATAGAAGCTTCTGAGTAGGAGAAAAAGTCTGTAAAAATGGCAATTTTGGTCACATTGAGGCTTTAAAAAGTAGTTATTCAACATGAGGCACAATCCAAGTGACATTTTGAATCAATTTTTCTACAGTCAAAATAAACTCAATTTTCTGATGAAAAACGATGACCCGGGACCTGTTGGACTTTCTCCAGATGGTCAGAAATGGTAATTTTTTAATTTTTAATTTTTTGACTGTAAATGACTATTGCATGTGAATTATCACTTTTGGAACAAAAATAAGTTTGTTTAGAGTCATTTTAATGCCTGAAATTGCTCAAAATAGAAGCTTCTGAGTAGGAGAAAAAGTCTGTAAAAATGGCAATTTTGGTCACGTTGAGGATTTAAAAAGTAGTTATTCAACATGAGGCACAATCCAAGCGACATTTTGAATCAATTTTTCTACAGTCAAAAAAATCAATTTTCTGATGAAAAACGATGACCCGGGACCTGTTGGACTTTCTCCAGATGGTCAGAAATGGTATTTTTTTAATGTTGAATTTTTTGACTGTAAAAGACTGTAAAAGATTATCACTTTTGGAACAAAAATAAGTTTGTTTAGAGTCATTTTAATGCCTGAAATTGTTCGAAATAGAAGCTTCTGAGTAGGAGTAAAAGTCTGTAAAAATGGCAATTTTGGTCACATTGAGGCTTTAAAAAGTAGTTATTCAACATGAGGCACAATCCAAGTGACATTTTGAATCAATTTTTCTACAGTCAAAAAAATCAATTTTCTGATGAAAAACGATGACCCGGGACCTGTTGAACTTTCTCCAGATGGTCAGAAATGGTAATTTTTTAATTTTTAATTTTTTGACTGTAAATGACTATTGCATGTGAATTATCACTTTTGGAACAAAAATAAGTATGTTTAGAGTCATTTTAATGCCTGAAATTGGTCGAAATTGAAGCTTCTGAGTAGGAGAAAAAGTCTGTAAAAATGGCAATTTTGGTCACATTGAGGCTTTAAAAAGTAGTTATTCAACATGAGGCACAATCCAAGTGACATTTTAAATCAATTTTTCTACAGTCAAAAAATTTATTTTCCGATGAAAAACGATGACCCGTGACCTGTCTAACCTTCTCCAGATGGTCAGAAATGGTAATTTTTTAATTTTTAATTTTTTGACTGTAAATGACTATTGCATGTGAATTATCACTTTTGGAACAAAAATAAGTTTGTTTAGAGTCATTTTAATGCCTGAAATTGGTCGAAATAGAAGCTTCTGAGTAGGAGAAAAAGTCTGTAAAAATGGCAATTTTGGTCACATTGAGGCTTTAAAAAGTAGTTATTCAACATGAGGCACAATCCAAGTGACATTTTGAATCAATTTTTCTACAGTCAAAAAAATCAATTTTCTGATGAAAAACGATGACCCGGGACCTGTTGAACTTTCTCCAGATGGTCAGAAATGGCAATTTTTTAATTTTAAATTTTTTGACTGTAAATGACTATAGCATGTGAATTATCACTTTTGGAAGAAAAATAAGTGTGTTTAGAGTCATTTTAATGCCTGAAATTGGTCGAAATAGAAGCTTCTGAGTAGGAGAAAAAGTCTGTAAAAATGGCAATTTTGGTCACATTGAGGCTTTAAAAAGTAGTTATTCAACATGAGGCACAATCCAAGTGACATTTTGAATCAATTTTTCTACAGTCCAAAAAATTTCTTTTCTGATGAAAAACGATGACCCATGACCTGTCGAACCTTCTCCAGATGGTCAGAAATGGTAATTTTTTAATGTTTAATTTTTTGACTGTAAATGACTATTGCATGTGAATTATCACTTTTGGAACAAAAATAAGTGTGTTTAGAGTCATTTTAATGTCTGAAATTGGTCGAAATAGAAGCTTCTGAGTAGGAGAAAAAGTCTGTAAAAATGGCAATTTTGGTCACATTGAGGCTTTAAAAAGTAGTTATTCAACAGGAGGCACAATCCAAGTGACATTTTGAATCAATTTTTCTACACTCAAAAAAATCAATTTTCTGATGAAAAACGATGACCCGGGACCTGTCGAACCTGCTCTAGATGGTCAGAAATTGTATTTTTTTAATGATTAATTTTTTTACTGTAAATGACTATTGCATGTGAATTATCACTTTTGGAACAAAAATAAGTGTGTTTAGAGTCATTTTAATGCCTGAAATTGGTTGAAATAGAAGCTTCTGAGTATAAGAAAAAGTCTGTAAAAATGGCAATTTTATTCACATTGAGGCTTTAAAAAGTAGTTATTCAACATGAGGCACAATCCAAGTGACATTTTGAATCAATTTTTCTACCATCAAAAAAATCAATTTTCTGATGAAAAACGATGACCCGGGACCTGTTGAACTTTCTCCAGATGGTCAGAAATGGTAATTTTTTGATTTTTAATTTTTTGACTGTAAATGACTATAGCATGTGAATTATCACTTTTGGAAGAAAAATAAGTGTGTTTAGAGTCATTTTAATGCCTGAAATTGGTCGAAATAGAAGCTTCTGAGTAGGAGAAAAAGTCTGTAAAAATGGCAATTTTGGTCACATTGAGGCTTTAAAAAGTAGTTATTCAACATGAGGCACAATCCAAGTGACATTTTGAATCAATTTTTCTACAGTCAAAAAAATCAATTTTCTGATGAAAAAAGATGACCCGGGACCTGTTGAACCTTCTCCAGATGGTCAGAAATGGTAATTTTTTTATTTTTAAGTTTTTTTACTGTAAATGACTATTGCATGTGAATTATCACTTTTGGAACAAAAATAAGTGTGTTTAGAGTCATTTTAATGCCTGAAATTGGTTGAAATAGAAGCTTCTGAGTATAAGAAAGAATCTGTAAAAATGGCAATTTTATTCACATTGAGGCTTTAAAAAGTAGTTATTCAACATGAGGCACAATCCAAGTGACATTTTGAATCAATTTTTCTACAGTCAAAAAAATCAATTTTCTGATGAAAAAAGATGACCCGGGACCTGTTGAACCTTCTCCAGATGGTCAGAAATGGTAATTTTTTAATGTTTAATTTTTTGACTGTAAATGACTATTGCATGTGAATTATCACTTTTGGAACAAAAAAAAGTGTGTTTAGAGTCATTTTAATGTCTGAAATTGGTCGAAATAGAAGCTTCTGAGTAGGAGAAAAAGTCTGTAAAAATGGCAATTTTGGTCACATTGAGGCTTTAAAAAGTAGTTATTCAACATGAGGCACAATCCAAGTGACATTTTGAATCAATTTTTCTACAGTCAAAAAAACTCAATTTTCTGATGAAAAATGATGACCCGGGACCTGTTGGACTTTCTCCAGATGGTCAGAAATGGTAATTTTTTAATTTTTAATTTTTTGACTGTAAATGACTATTGCATGTGAATTAACACTTTTGGAACAAAAATAAGTTTGTTTAGAGTCATTTTAATGCCTGAAATTGGTCAAAATAGAAGCTTCTGAGTAGGAGAAAAAGTCTGTAAAAATGGCAATTTTGGTCACGTTGAGGCTTTAAAAAGTAGTTATTCAACATAAGGCACAATCCAAGTGACATTTTGAATCAATTTTCTACAGTCCAAAAAATTTATTTTCTGATGGAAAACGATGACCCGTGACCTGTCGAACCTTCTCCAGATGGTCAGAAATGGTATTTTTTTAATGTTTAATTTTTTGACTGTAAAAGACTATTGCATGTGAATTATCACTTTTGGAACAAAAATAAGTGTTTTTAGAGTCATTTTAATGCCTGAAATTGTTCGAAATAGAAGCTTCTGAGTAGGAGAAAAAGTCTGTAAAAATGGCAATTTTGGTCACATTGAGGCTTTAAAAAGTAATTATTCAACATGAGGCACAATCCAAGTGACATTTTGAATCAATTTTTCTACAGTCAAAAAAATCAATTTTCTGATGAAAAACGATGACCCGGGACCTGTTGAACTTTCTCCAGATGGTCAGAAATGGAAATTTTTTAATTTTTAATTTTTTGGACTGTAAATGACTATTGCATGTGAATTATCACTTTTGGAACAAAAATAAGTATGTTTAGAGTCATTTTAATGCCTGAAATTGGTCGAAATTGAAGCTTCTGAGTAGGAGAAAAAGTCTGTAAAAATGGCAATTTTGGTCACATTGAGGCTTTAAAAAGTAGTTATTCAACATGAGGCACAATCCAAGTGACATTTTGAATCAATTTTTCTACAGTCCAAAAAATTAATTTTCCGATGAAAAACGATGACCCGTGACCTGTCGAACCTTCTCCAGATGGTCAGAAATGGTAATTTTTTAATGTTTAGTTTTTTTACTGTAAATGACTATTGCATGTGAATTATCACTTTTGGAACAAAAATAAGTGTGTTTAGAGTCATTTTAATGCCTGAAATTGGTTGAAATAGAAGCTTCTGAGTATAAGAAAAAGTCTGTAAAAATGGCAATTTTATTCACATTGAGGCTTTAAAAAGTAGTTATTCAACATGAGGCACAATCCAAGTGACATTTTGAATCAATTTTTCTACAGTCAAAAAAATCAATTTTCTGATGAAAAACGATGACCCAGGACCTGTTGAACTTTCTCCAGATGGTCAGAAATGGTAATTTTTTAATTTTTAATTTTTTGACTGTAAAAGACTATTGCATGTGAATTATCACTTTTGGAACAAAAATAAGTTTGTTTGGAGTCATTTTAATGCCTGGAATTGGTCGAAATAGAAGCTTCTGAGTAGGAGAAACAGTCTGTAAAAATGGCAATTTTGGTCACATTGAGGCTTTAAAAAGTAGTTATTCAACATGAGGCACAATCCAAGTGACATTTTAAATCAATTTTTCTACAGTCAAAAAAATCAATTTTCTGATGAAAAACGATGACCCGGGACCTGTTGAACTTTCTCCAGATGGTCAGAAATGGTAATTTTTTAATTTTAAATTTTTTGACTGTAAATGACTATTGCATGTGAATTATCACTTTTGGAACAAAAATAAGTGTGTTTAGAGTCATTTAATGCCTGAAATTGGTTGAAATAGAAGCTTCTGAGTAGGAGAAACAGTCTGTAAAAATGGCAATTTTGGTCACATTGAGGCTTTAAAAAGTAGTTATTCAACATGAGGCACAATCCAAGTGACATTTTGAATCAATTTTCTACAGTCAAAAAAATCAATTTTCTGATGAAAAACGATGACCCGGGACCTGTTGAACTTTCTCCAGATGGTCAGAAATGGTAGTTTTTTAATTTTTAATTTTTTGACTGTAAATGACTATTGCATGTGAATTATCACTTTTGGAACAAAAATACGTTTGTTTAGAGTCATTTTAATGCCTGAAATTGGTCGAAATAGAAGCTTCTGAGTAGGAGAAAAAGTCTGTAAAAATGGCAATTTTGGTCACATTGAGGCTTTAAAAAGTAGTTATTCAACATGAGGCACAATCCAAGTGACATTTTGAATCAATTTTTCTACAGTCAAAAAAATCAATTTTCTGATGAAAAAAGATGACCCGGGACCTGTTGAACCTTCTCCAGATGGTCAGAAATGGTAATTTTTTAATTTTTAAGTTTTTTTACTGTAAATGACTATTGCATGTGAATTATCACTTTTGGAACAAAAATAAGTGTGTTTAGAGTCATTTTAATGCCTGAAATTGGTTGAAATAGAAGCTTCTGAGTATAAGAAAAAGTCTGTAAAAATGGCAATTTTATTCACATTGAGGCTTTAAAAAGTAGTTATTCAACATGAGGCACAATCCAAGTGACATTTTGAAACAATTTTTCTACAGTCAAAAAAATCAATTTTCTGATGAAAAAAGATGACCCGGGACCTGTTGAACCTTCTCCAGATGGTCAGAAATGGTAATTTTTTAATGTTTAATTTTTTGACTGTAAATGACTATTGCATGTGAATTATCACTTTTGGAACAAAAAAAAGTGTGTTTAGAGTCATTTTAATGTCTGAAATTGGTCGAAATAGAAGCTTCTGAGTAGGAGAAAAAGTCTGTAAAAATGGCAATTTTGGTCACATTGAGGCTTTAAAAAGTAGTTATTCAACATGAGGCACAATCCAAGTGACATTTTGAATCAATTTTTCTACAGTCAAAATAAACTCAATTTTCTGATGAAAAACGATGACCCGGGACCTGTTGGACTTTCTCCAGATGGTCAGAAATGGTAATTTTTTAATTTTTAATTTTTTGACTGTAAATGACTATTGCATGTGAATTATCACTTTTGGAACAAAAATAAGTTTGTTTAGAGTCATTTTAATGCCTGAAATTGGTCAAAATAGAAGCTTCTGAGTAGGAGAAAAAGTCTGTAAAAATGGCAATTTTGGTCACGTTGAGGATTTAAAAAGTAGTTATTCAACATGAGGCACAATCCAAGCGACATTTTGAATCAATTTTTCTACAGTCAAAAAAATCAATTTTCTGATGAAAAACGATGACCCGGGACCTGTTGGACTTTCTCCAGATGGTCAGAAATGGTAATTTTTTAATTTTTTATTTTTTGACTGTAAATGACTATAGGATGTGAATTATCACTTTTGGAAGAAAAATAAGTGTGTTTAGAGTCATTTTAATGCCTGAAATTGGTCGAAATTGAAGCTTCTGAGTAGGAGAAAAAGTCTGTAAAAATGGCAATTTTGGTCACGTTGAGGCTTTAAAAAGTAGTTATTCAACATGAGGCACAATCCAAGTGACATTTTGAATCAATTTTTCTACAGTCCAAAAAATTTCTTTTCTGATGAAAAACGATGACCCGTGACCTGTCGAACCTTCTCCAGATGGTCAGAAATGGTAATTTTTTAATGTTTAATTTTTTGACTGTAAATGACTATTGCATGTGAATTATCACTTTTGGAACAAAAATAAGTGTGTTTAGAGTCATTTTAATGTCTGAAATTGGTCGAAATAGAAGCTTCTGAGTAGGAGAAAAAGTCTGTAAAAATGGCAATTTTGGTCACATTGAGGCTTTAAAAAGTAGTTATTCAACATGAGGCACAATCCAAGTGACATTTTGAATCAATTTTTCTACACTCAAAAAAATCAATTTTCTGATGAAAAACGATGACCCGGGACCTATCGAACCTGCTCTAGATGGTCAGAAATTGTATTTTTTTAATGATTAACTTTTTTTACTGTAAATGACTATTGCATGTGAATTATCACTTTTGGAACAAAAATAAGTGTGTTTAGAGTCATTTTAATGCCTGAAATTGGTTGAAATAGAAGCTTCTGAGTATAAGAAAAAGTCTGTAAAAATGGCAATTTTATTCACATTGAGGCTTTAAAAAGTAGTTATTCAACATGAGGCACAATCCAAGTGACATTTTGAATCAATTTTTCTACCGTCAAAAAAATCAATTTTCTGATGAAAAACGATGACCCGGGACCTGTTGAACTTTCTCCAGATGGTCAGAAATGGTAATTTTTTGATTTTTAATTTTTTGACTGTAAATGACTATAGCATGTGAATTATCACTTTTGGAAGAAAAATAAGTGTGTTTAGAGTCATTTTAATGCCTGAAATTGGTCGAAATAGAAGCTTCTGAGTAGGAGAAAAAGTCTGTAAAAATGGCAATTTTGGTCACATTCAGGCTTTAAAAAGTAGTTATTCAACATGAGGCACAATCCAAGTGACATTTTGAATCAATTTTTCTACAGTCAAAAAAATCAATTTTCTGATGAAAAACGATGACCCGTGACCTTTCGAACCTTATCCAGATGGCCAGAAACGGTAATTTTTTATTGTTTAATTTTTTGACTGTAAATGACTATTGCATGTGAATTATCACTTTTGGAACAAAAATAAGTGTGTTTAAAGTCATTTTAATGCGTGAAATTGGTTGAAATAGAAGCTTCTGAGTAGGAGAAAAAGTCTGTAAAAATGGCAATTTTGGTCACATTGAGGCTTTAAAAAGTAGTTATTCAACATGAGGCACAATCCAAGTGACATTTTGAATCAATTTTTCTACAGTCAAAAAAATCAATTTTCTGATGAAAAACGATGACCCAGGACCTGTTGAACTTTCTCCAGATGGTCAGAAATGGTAATTTTTTAATGTTTAATTTTTTGACTGTAAAAGACTGTAAAAGATTATCACTTTTGGAACAAAAATAAGTTTGTTTAGAGTCATTTTAATGCCTGAAATTGTTCGAAATAGAAGCTTCTGAGTAGGAGAAAAAGTCTGTAAAAATGGCAGTTTTGGTCACATTGAGGCTTTAAAAGGTAGTTATTCAACATGAGGCACAATCCAAGTGACATTTTGAATCAATTTTTCTACAGTCAAAAAAATCAATTTTCTGATGAAAAACGATGACCCGGGACCTGTTGAACTTTCTCCAGATGGTCAGAAATGGTAATTTTTTAATTTTTAATTTTTTGACTGTAAATGACTATTGCATGTGAATTATCACTTTTGGAACAAAAATAAGTATGTTTAGAGTCATTTTAATGCCTGAAATTGGTCGAAATTGAAGCTTCTGAGTAGGAGAAAAAGTCTGTAAAAATGGCAATTTTGGTCACATTGAGGCTTTAAAAAGTAGTTATTCAACATGAGGCACAATCCAAGTGACATTTTGAATCAATTTTTCTACAGTCAAACAATTTATTTTCCGATGAAAAACGATGACCCGTGACCTGTCGAACCTTCTCCAGATGGTCAGAAATGGTAATTTTTTAATTTTTAATTTTTTGACTGTAAATGACTATTGCACGTGAATTATCACTTTTGGAACAAAAATAAGTTTGTTTAGAGTCATTTTAATGCCTGAAATTGGTCGAAATAGAAGCTTCTGAGTAGGAGAAAAAGTCTGTAAAAATGGCAATTTTGGTCACATTGAGGCTTTAAAAAGTAGTTATTCAACATGAGGCACAATCCAAGTGACATTTTGAATCAATTTTTCTACAGTCAAAAAATTTATTTTCCGATGAAAAACGAGGACCCGTGACCTGTCGAACCTTCTCCAGATGTTCAGAAATGGTAATTTTTTAATTTTTAATTTTTTGACTGTAAATGACTATTGCATGTGAATTATCACTTTTGGAACAAAAATAAGTTTGTTTAGAGTCATTTTAATGCCTGAAATTGGTCGAAATAGAAGCTTCTGAGTAGGAGAAAAAGTCTGTAAAAATGGCAATTTTGGTCACATTGAGGCTTTAAAAAGTAGTTATTCAACATGAGGCACAATCCAAGTGACATTTTGAATCAATTTTTCTACAGTCAAAAAAATCAATTTTCTGATGAAAAACGATGACCCGGGACCTGTTGAACTTTCTCCAGATGGTCAGAAATGGCAATTTTTTAATTTTTAATTTTTTGACTGTAAATGACTATAGCATGTGAATTATCACTTTTGGAAGAAACATAAGTGTGTTTAGAGTCATTTTAATGCCTGAAATTGGTCGAAATAGAAGCTTCTGAGTAGGAGAAAAAGTCTGTAAAAATGGCAATTTTGGTCACATTGAGGCTTTAAAAAGTAGTTATTCAACATGAGGCACAATCCAAGTGACATTTTGAATCAATTTTTCTACAGTCCAAAAAATTTCTTTTCTGATGAAAAACGATGACCCGTGACCTGTCGAACCTTCTCCAGATGGTCAGAAATGGTAATTTTTTAATGTTTAATTTTTTGACTGTAAATGACTATTGCATGTGAATTATCACTTTTGGAACAAAAATAAGTGTGTTTAGAGTCATTTTAATGTCTGAAATTGGTCGAAATAGAAGCTTCTGAGTAGGAGAAAAAGTCTGTAAAAATGGCAATTTTGGTCACATTGAGGCTTTAAAAAGTAGTTATTCAACAGGAGGCACAATCCAAGTGACATTTTGAATAAATTTTTCTACACTCAAAAAAATCAATTTTCTGATGAAAAACGATGACCCGGGACCTGTCGAACCTGCTCTAGATGGTCAGAAATTGTATTTTTTTAATGATTAATTTTTTTACTGTAAATGACTATTGCATGTGAATTATCACTTTTGGAACAAAAATAAGTGTGTTTAGAGTCATTTTAATGCCTGAAATTGGTTGAAATAGAAGCTTCTGAGTATAAGAAAAAGTCTGTAAAAATGGCAATTTTATTCACATTGAGGCTTTAAAAAGTAGTTATTCAACATGAGGCACAATCCAAGTGACATTTTGAATCAATTTTTCTACCGTCAAAAAAATCAATTTTCTGATGAAAAACGATGACCCGGGACCTGTCGAACCTTCTCTAGATGGTCAGAAATGGTATTTTTTTAATGATTAATTTTTTGACTGTAAATGACTATTGCATGTGAATTATCACTTTTGGAACAAAAATAAGTGTGTTTAGAGTCATTTTAATGCCTGACATTGGTTGAAATAGAACCTTCTGAGTATAAGAAAAAGTCTGTAAAAATGGCAATTTTATTCACATTGAGGCTTTAAAAAGTAGTTATTCAACATGAGGCACAATCCAAGTGACATTTTGAATCAATTTTTCTACAGTCAAAAAAATCAATTTTCTGATGAAAAACGATGACCCAGGACCTGTTGAACTTTCTCCAGATGGTCAGAAATGGTAATTTTTTAATGTTTAATTTTTTGACTGTAAAAGACTGTAAAAGATTATCACTTTTGGAACAAAAATAAGTTTGTTTAGAGTCATTTTAATGCCTGAAATTGTTCGAAATAGAAGCTTCTGAGTAGGAGTAAAAGTCTGTAAAAATGGCAATTTTGGTCACATTGAGGCTTTAAAAAGTAGTTATTCAACATGAGGCACAATCCAAGTGACATTTTGAATCAATTTTTCTACAGTCAAAAAAATCAATTTTCTGATGAAAAACGATGACCCGGGACCTGTTGAACTTTCTCCAGATGGTCAGAAATGGTCATTTTTTAATTTTTAATTTTTTGACTGTAAATGACTATTGCATGTGAATTATCACTTTTGGAACAAAAATAAGTATGTTTAGAGTCATTTTAATGCCTGAAATTGGTCGAAATTGAAGCTTCTGAGTAGGAGAAAAAGTCTGTAAAAATGGCAATTTTGGTCACATTGAGGCTTTAAAAAGTAGTTATTCAACATGAGGCACAATCCAAGTGACATTTTGAATCAATTTTTCTACAGTCAAAAAATTTATTTTCCGATGAAAAACGATGACCCGTGACCTGTCGAACCTTCTCCAGATGGTCAGAAATGGTAATTTTTTAATTTTTAATTTTTTGACTGTAAATGACTATTGCATGTGAATTATCACTTTTGGAACAAAAATAAGTTTGTTTAGAGTCATTTTAATGCCTGAAATTGGTCGAAATAGAAGCTTCTGAGTAGGAGAAAAAGTCTGTAAAAATGGCAATTTTGGTCACATTGAGGCTTTAAAAAGTAGTTATTCAACATGAGGCACAATCCAAGTGACATTTTGAATCAATTTTTCTACAGTCAAAAAAATCAATTTTCTGATGAAAAATGATGACCCGGGACCTGTTGAACTTTCTCCAGATGGTCAGAAATGGCAATTTTTTAATTTTTAATTTTTTGACTGTAAATGACTATAGCATGTGAATTATCACTTTTGGAAGAAAAATAAGTGTGTTTAGAGTCATTTTAATGCCTGAAATTGGTCGAAATAGAAGCTTCTGAGTAGGAGAAAAAGTCTGTAAAAATGGCAATTTTGGTCACATTGAGGCTTTAAAAAGTAGTTATTCAACATGAGGCACAATCCAAGTGACATTTTGAATCAATTTTTCTACAGTCCAAAAAATTTCTTTTCTGATGAAAAACGATGACCCATGACCTGTCGAACCTTCTCCAGATGGTCAGAAATGGTAATTTTTTAATGTTTAATTTTTTGACTGTAAATGACTATTGCATGTGAATTATCACTTTTGGAACAAAAATAAGTGTGTTTAGAATCATTTTAATGTCTGAAATTGGTCGAAATAGAAGCTTCTGAGTAGGAGAAAAAGTCTGTAAAAATGGCAATTTTGGTCACATTGAGGCTTTAAAAAGTAGTTATTCAACAGGAGGCACAATCCAAGTGACATTTTGAATCAATTTTTCTACACTCAAAAAAATCAATTTTCTGATGAAAAACGATGACCCGGGACCTGTCGAACCTGCTCTAGATGGTCAGAAATTGTATTTTTTTAATGATTAATTTTTTTACTGTAAATGACTATTGCATGTGAATTATCACTTTTGGAACAAAAATAAGTGTGTTTAGAGTCATTTTAATGCCTGAAATTGGTTGAAATAGAAGCTTCTGAGTGTAAGAAAAAGTCTGTAAAAATGGCAATTTTATTCACATTGAGGCTTTAAAAAGTAGTTATTCAACATGAGGCACAATCCAAGTGACATTTTGAATCAATTTTTCTACCGTCAAAAAAATCAATTTTCTGATGAAAAACGATGACCCGGGACCTGTTGAACTTTCTCCAGATGGTCAGAAATGGTAATTTTTTGATTTTTAATTTTTTGACTGTAAATGACTATAGCATGTGAATTATCACTTTTGGAAGAAAAATAAGTGTGTTTAGAGTCATTTTAATGCCTGAAATTGGTCGAAATAGAAGCTTCTGAGTAGGAGAAAAAGTCTGTAAAAATGGCAATTTTGGTCACATTGAGGCTTTAAAAAGTAGTTATTCAACATGAGGCACAATCCAAGTGACATTTTGAATCAATTTTTCTACAGTCAAAAAAATCAATTTTCTGATGAAAAAAGATGACCCGGGACCTGTTGAACCTTCTCCAGATGGTCAGAAATGGTAATTTTTTTATTTTTAAGTTTTTTTCCTGTAAATGACTATTGCATGTGAATTATCACTTTTGGAACAAAAATAAGTGTGTTTAGAGTCATTTTAATGCCTGAAATTGGTTGAAATAGAAGCTTCTGAGTATAAGAAAGAATCTGTAAAAATGGCAATTTTATTCACATTGAGGCTTTAAAAAGTAGTTATTCAACATGAGGCACAATCCAAGTGACATTTTGAATCAATTTTTCTACAGTCAAAAAAATCAATTTTCTGATGAAAAAAGATGACCCGGGACCTGTTGAACCTTCTCCAGATGGTCAGAAATGGTAATTTTTTAATGTTTAATTTTTTGACTGTAAATGACTATTGCATGTGAATTATCACTTTTGGAACAAAAAAAAGTGTGTTTAGAGTCATTTTAATGTCTGAAATTGGTCGAAATAGAAGCTTCTGAGTAGGAGAAAAAGTCTGTAAAAATGGCAATTTTGGTCACATTGAGGCTTTAAAAAGTAGTTATTCAACATGAGGCACAATCCAAGTGACATTTTGAATCAATTTTTCTACAGTCAAAAAAACTCAATTTTCTGATGAAAAACGATGACCCGGGACCTGTTGGACTTTCTCCAGATGGTCAGAAATGGTAATTTTTTAATTTTTAATTTTTTGACTGTAAATGACTATTGCATGTGAATTATCACTTTTGGAACAAAAATAAGTATGTTTAGAGTCATTTTAATGCCTGAAATTGGTCGAAATTGAAGCTTCTGAGTAGGAGAAAAAGTCTGTAAAAATGGCAATTTTGGTCACATTGAGGCTTTAAAAAGTAGTTATTCAACATGAGGCACAATCCAAGTGACATTTTGAATCAATTTTTCTACAGTCAAAAAATTTATTTTCCGATGAAAAACGATGACCCGTGACCTGTCGAACCTTCTCCAGATGGTCAGAAATGGTAATTTTTTAATTTTTAATTTTTTGACTGTAAATGACTATTGCATGTGAATTATCACTTTTGGAACAAAAATAAGTTTGTTTAGAGTCATTTTAATGCCTGAAATTGGTCGAAATAGAAGCTTCTGAGTAGGAGAAAAAGTCTGTAAAAATGGCAATTTTGGTCACATTGAGGCTTTAAAAAGTAGTTATTCAACATGAGGCACAATCCAAGTGACATTTTGAATCAATTTTTCTACAGTCAAAAAAATCAATTTTCTGATGAAAAATGATGACCCGGGACCTGTTGAACTTTCTCCAGATGGTCAGAAATGGCAATTTTTTAATTTTTAATTTTTTGACTGTAAATGACTATAGCATGTGAATTATCACTTTTGGAAGAAAAATAAGTGTGTTTAGAGTCATTTTAATGCCTGAAATTGGTCGAAATAGAAGCTTCTGAGTAGGAGAAAAAGTCTGTAAAAATGGCAATTTTGGTCACATTGAGGCTTTAAAAAGTAGTTATTCAACATGAGGCACAATCCAAGTGACATTTTGAATCAATTTTTCTACAGTCCAAAAAATTTCTTTTCTGATGAAAAACGATGACCCATGACCTGTCGAACCTTCTCCAGATGGTCAGAAATGGTAATTTTTTAATGTTTAATTTTTTGACTGTAAATGACTATTGCATGTGAATTATCACTTTTGGAACAAAAATAAGTGTGTTTAGAATCATTTTAATGTCTGAAATTGGTCGAAATAGAAGCTTCTGAGTAGGAGAAAAAGTCTGTAAAAATGGCAATTTTGGTCACATTGAGGCTTTAAAAAGTAGTTACTCAACAGGAGGCACAATCCAAGTGACATTTTGAATCAATTTTTCTACACTCAAAAAAATCAATTTTCTGATGAAAAACGATGACCCGGGACCTGTCGAACCTGCTCTAGATGGTCAGAAATTGTATTTTTTTAATGATTAATTTTTTTACTGTAAATGACTATTGCATGTGAATTATCACTTTTGGAACAAAAATAAGTGTGTTTAGAGTCATTTTAATGCCTGAAATTGGTTGAAATAGAAGCTTCTGAGTATAAGAAAAAGTCTGTAAAAATGGCAATTTTATTCACATTGAGGCTTTAAAAAGTAGTTATTCAACATGAGGCACAATCCAAGTGACATTTTGAATCAATTTTTCTACCGTCAAAAAAATCAATTTTCTGATGAAAAACGATGACCCGGGACCTGTTGAACTTTCTCCAGATGGTCAGAAATGGTAATTTTTTGATTTTTAATTTTTTGACTGTAAAAGACTATAGCATGTGAATTATCACTTTTGGAAGAAAAATAAGTGTGTTTAGAGTCATTTTAATGCCTGAAATTGGTCGAAATAGAAGCTTCTGAGTAGGAGAAAAAGTCTGTAAAAATGGCAATTTTGGTCACATTGAGGCTTTAAAAAGTAGTTATTCAACATGAGGCACAATCCAAGTGACATTTTGAATCAATTTTTCTACAGTCAAAAAAATCAATTTTCTGATGAAAAAAGATGACCCGGGACCTGTTGAACCTTCTCCAGATGGTCAGAAATGGTAATTTTTTTATTTTTAAGTTTTTTTACTGTAAATGACTATTGCATGTGAATTATCACTTTTGGAACAAAAATAAGTGTGTTTAGAGTCATTTTAATGCCTGAAATTGGTTGAAATAGAAGCTTCTGAGTATAAGAAAGAATCTGTAAAAATGGCAATTTTATTCACATTGAGGCTTTAAAAAGTAGTTATTCAACATGAGGCACAATCCAAGTGACATTTTGAATCAATTTTTCTACAGTCAAAAAAATCAATTTTCTGATGAAAAAAGATGACCCGGGACCTGTTGAACCTTCTCCAGATGGTCAGAAATGGTAATTTTTTAATGTTTAATTTTTTGACTGTAAATGACTATTGCATGTGAATTATCACTTTTGGAACAAAAAAAAGTGTGTTTAGAGTCATTTTAATGTCTGAAATTGGTCGAAATAGAAGCTTCTGAGTAGGAGAAAAAGTCTGTAAAAATGGCAATTTTGGTCACATTGAGGCTTTAAAAAGTAGTTATTCAACATGAGGCACAATCCAAGTGACATTTTGAATCAATTTTTCTACAGTCAAAAAAACTCAATTTTCTGATGAAAAACGATGACCCGGGACCTGTTGGACTTTCTCCAGATGGTCAGAAATGGTAATTTTTTAATTTTTAATTTTTTGACTGTAAATGACTATTGCATGTGAATTAACACTTTTGGAACAAAAATAAGTTTGTTTAGAGTCATTTTAATGCCTGAAATTGGTCAAAATAGAAGCTTCTGAGTAGGAGAAAAAGTCTGTAAAAATGGCAATTTTGGTCACGTTGAGGCTTTAAAAAGTAGTTATTCAACATAAGGCACAATCCAAGTGACATTTTGAATCAATTTTCTACAGTCCAAAAAATTTATTTTCTGATGGAAAACGATGACCCGTGACCTGTCGAACCTTCTCCAGATGGTCAGAAATGGTATTTTTTTAATGTTTAATTTTTTGACTGTAAAAGACTATTGCATGTGAATTATCACTTTTGGAACAAAAATAAGTTTGTTTAGAGTCATTTTAATGCCTGAAATTGGTCGAAATAGAAGCTTCTGAGTAGGAGAAAAAGTCTGTAAAAATGGCAATTTTGGTCACATTGAGGCTTTAAAAAGTAGTTATTCAACATGAGGCACAATCCAAGTGACATTTTGAATCAATTTTTCTACAGTCAAAAAAATCAATTTTCTGATGAAAAACGATGACCCGGGACCTGTTGAACTTTCTCCAGATGGTCAGAAATGGCAATTTTTTAATTTTTAATTTTTTGACTGTAAATGACTATAGCATGTGAATTATCACTTTTGGAAGAAAAATAAGTGTGTTTAGAGTCATTTTAATGCCTGAAATTGGTCGAAATAGAAGCTTCTGAGTAGGAGAAAAAGTCTGTAAAAATGGCAATTTTGGTCACATTGAGGCTTTAAAAAGTAGTTATTCAACATGAGGCACAATCCAAGTGACATTTTGAATCAATTTTTCTACAGTCCAAAAAATTTCTTTTCTGATGAAAAACGATGACCCGTGACCTGTCGAACCTTCTCCAGATGGTCAGAAATGGTAATTTTTTAATGTTTAATTTTTTGACTGTAAATGACTATTGCATGTGAATTATCACTTTTGGAACAAAAATAAGTGTGTTTAGAGTCATTTTAATGTCTGAAATTGGTCGAAATAGAAGCTTCTGAGTAGGAGAAAAAGTCTGTAAAAATGGCAATTTTGGTCACATTGAGGCTTTAAAAAGTAGTTATTCAACAGGAGGCACAATCCAAGTGACATTTTGAATCAATTTTTCTACACTCAAAAAAATCAATTTTCTGATGAAAAATGATGACCCGGGACCTGTCGAACCTGCTCTAGATGGTCAGAAATTGTATTTTTTTAATGATTAATTTTTTGACTGTAAATGACTATTGCATGTGAATTATCACTTTTGGAACAAAAATAAGTGTGTTTAGAGTCATTTTAATGCCTGAAATTGGTTGAAATAGAAGCTTCTGAGTATAAGAAAAAGTCTGTAAAAATGGCAATTTTATTCACATTGAGGCTTTAAAAAGTAGTTATTCAACATGAGGCACAATCCAAGTGACATTTTGAATCAATTTTTCTACAGTCAAAAAAATCAATTTTCTGATGAAAAACGATGACCCAGGACCTGTTGAACTTTCTCCAGATGGTCAGAAATGGTAATTTTTTAATGTTTAATTTTTTGACTGTAAAAGACTGTAAAAGATTATCACTTTTGGAACAAAAATAGGTTTGTTTAGAGTCATTTTAATGCCTGAAATTGTTCGAAATAGAAGCTTCTGAGTAGGAGTAAAAGTCTGTAAAAATGGCAATTTTGGTCACATTGAGGCTTTAAAAAGTAGTTATTCAACATGAGGCACAATCCAAGTGACATTTTGAATCAATTTTTCTACAGTCAAAAAAATCAATTTTCTGATGAAAAACGATGACCCGGGACCTGTTGAACTTTCTCCAGATGGTCAGAAATGGTAATTTTTTAATTTTTAATTTTTTGACTGTAAATGACTATTGCATGTGAATTATCACTTTTGGAACAAAAATAAGTATGTTTAGAGTCATTTTAATGCCTGAAATTGGTCGAAATTGAAGCTTCTGAGTAGGAGAAAAAGTCTGTAAAAATGGCAATTTTGGTCACATTGAGGCTTTAAAAAGTAGTTATTCAACATGAGGCACAATCCAAGTGACATTTTGAATCAATTTTTCTACAGTCAAAAAATTTATTTTCCGATGAAAAACGATGACCCGTGACCTGTCGAACCTTCTCCAGATGGTCAGAAATGGTAATTTTTTAATTTTTAATTTTTTGACTGTAAATGACTATTGCATGTGAATTATCACTTTTGGAACAAAAATAAGTTTGTTTAGAGTCATTTTAATGCCTGAAATTGGTCGAAATAGAAGCTTCTGAGTAGGAGAAAAAGTCTGTAAAAATGGCAATTTTGGTCACATTGAGGCTTTAAAAAGTAGTTATTCAACATGAGGCACAATCCAAGTGACATTTTGAATCAATTTTTCTACAGTCAAAAAAATCAATTTTCTGATGAAAAATGATGACCCGGGACCTGTTGAACTTTCTCCAGATGGTCAGAAATGGCAATTTTTTAATTTTTAATTTTTTGACTGTAAATGACTATAGCATGTGAATTATCACTTTTGGAAGAAAAATAAGTGTGTTTAGAGTCATTTTAATGCCTGAAATTGGTCGAAATAGAAGCTTCTGAGTAGGAGAAAAAGTCTGTAAAAATGGCAATTTTGGTCACATTGAGGCTTTAAAAAGTAGTTATTCAACATGAGGCACAATCCAAGTGACATTTTGAATCAATTTTTCTACAGTCCAAAAAATTTCTTTTCTGATGAAAAACGATGACCCATGACCTGTCGAACCTTCTCCAGATGGTCAGAAATGGTAATTTTTTAATGTTTAATTTTTTGACTGTAAATGACTATTGCATGTGAATTATCACTTTTGGAACAAAAATAAGTGTGTTTAGAGTCATTTTAATGTCTGAAATTGGTCGAAATAGAAGCTTCTGAGTAGGAGAAAAAGTCTGTAAAAATGGCAATTTTGGTCACATTGAGGCTTTAAAAAGTAGTTATTCAACATGAGGCACAATCCAAGTGACATTTTGAATCAATTTTTCTACAGTCAAAAAAATCAATTTTCTGATGAAAAATGATGACCCGGGACCTGTTGAACTTTCTCCAGATGGTCAGAAATGGCAATTTTTTAATTTTTAATTTTTTGACTGTAAATGACTATAGCATGTGAATTATCACTTTTGGAAGAAAAATAAGTGTGTTTAGAGTCATTTTAATGCCTGAAATTGGTCGAAATAGAAGCTTCTGAGTAGGAGAAAAAGTCTGTAAAAATGGCAATTTTGGTCACATTGAGGCTTTAAAAAGTAGTTATTCAACATGAGGCACAATCCAAGTGACATTTTGAATCAATTTTTCTACAGTCCAAAAAATTTCTTTTCTGATGAAAAACGATGACCCATGACCTGTCGAACCTTCTCCAGATGGTCAGAAATGGTAATTTTTTAATGTTTAATTTTTTGACTGTAAATGACTATTGCATGTGAATTATCACTTTTGGAACAAAAATAAGTGTGTTTAGAGTCATTTTAATGTCTGAAATTGGTCGAAATAGAAGCTTCTGAGTAGGAGAAAAAGTCTGTAAAAATGGCAATTTTGGTCACATTGAGGCTTTAAAAAGTAGTTATTCAACAGGAGGCACAATCCAAGTGACATTTTGAATCAATTTTTCTACACTCAAAAAAATCAATTTTCTGATGAAAAACGATGACCCGGGACCTGTCGAACCTGCTCTAGATGGTCAGAAATTGTATTTTTTTAATGATTAATTTTTTTACTGTAAATGACTATTGCATGTGAATTATCACTTTTGGAACAAAAATAAGTGTGTTTAGAGTCATTTTAATGCCTGAAATTGGTTGAAATAGAAGCTTCTGAGTATAAGAAAAAGTCTGTAAAAATGGCAATTTTATTCACATTGAGGCTTTAAAAAGTAGTTATTCAACATGAGGCACAATCCAAGTGACATTTTGAATCAATTTTTCTACCGTCAAAAAAATCAATTTTCTGATGAAAAACGATGACCCGGGACCTGTTGAACTTTCTCCAGATGGTCAGAAATGGTAATTTTTTGATTTTTAATTTTTTGACTGTAAATGACTATAGCATGTGAATTATCACTTTTGGAAGAAAAATAAGTGTGTTTAGAGTCATTTTAATGCCTGAAATTGGTCGAAATAGAAGCTTCTGAGTAGGAGAAAAAGTCTGTAAAAATGGCAATTTTGGTCACATTGAGGCTTTAAAAAGTAGTTATTCAACATGAGGCACAATCCAAGTGACATTTTGAATCAATTTTTCTACAGTCAAAAAAACTCAATTTTCTGATGAAAAACGATGACCCGGGACCTGTTGGACTTTCTCCAGATGGTCAGAAATGGTAATTTTTTAATTTTTAATTTTTTGACTGTAAATGACTATTGCATGTGAATTAACACTTTTGGAACAAAAATAAGTTTGTTTAGAGTCATTTTAATGCCTGAAATTGGTCAAAATAGAAGCTTCTGAGTAGGAGAAAAAGTCTGTAAAAATGGCAATTTTGGTCACGTTGAGGCTTTAAAAAGTAGTTATTCAACATAAGGCACAATCCAAGTGACATTTTGAATCAATTTTCTACAGTCCAAAAAATTTATTTTCTGATGGAAAACGATGACCCGTGACCTGTCGAACCTTCTCCAGATGGTCAGAAATGGTATTTTTTTAATGTTTAATTTTTTGACTGTAAAAGACTATTGCATGTGAATTATCACTTTTGGAACAAAAATAAGTTTGTTTAGAGTCATTTTAATGCCTGAAATTGGTCGAAATAGAAGCTTCTGAGTAGGAGAAAAAGTCTGTAAAAATGGCAATTTTGGTCACATTGAGGCTTTAAAAAGTAGTTATTCAACATGAGGCACAATCCAAGTGACATTTTGAATCAATTTTTCTACAGTCAAAAAAATCAATTTTCTGATGAAAAACGATGACCCGGGACCTGTTGAACTTTCTCCAGATGGTCAGAAATGGCAATTTTTTAATTTTTAATTTTTTGACTGTAAATGACTATAGCATGTGAATTATCACTTTTGGAAGAAAAATAAGTGTGTTTAGAGTCATTTTAATGCCTGAAATTGGTCGAAATAGAAGCTTCTGAGTAGGAGAAAAAGTCTGTAAAAATGGCAATTTTGGTCACATTGAGGCTTTAAAAAGTAGTTATTCAACATGAGGCACAATCCAAGTGACATTTTGAATCAATTTTTCTACAGTCCAAAAAATTTCTTTTCTGATGAAAAACGATGACCCGTGACCTGTCGAACCTTCTCCAGATGGTCAGAAATGGTAATTTTTTAATGTTTAATTTTTTGACTGTAAATGACTATTGCATGTGAATTATCACTTTTGGAACAAAAATAAGTGTGTTTAGAGTCATTTTAATGTCTGAAATTGGTCGAAATAGAAGCTTCTGAGTAGGAGAAAAAGTCTGTAAAAATGGCAATTTTGGTCACATTGAGGCTTTAAAAAGTAGTTATTCAACAGGAGGCACAATCCAAGTGACATTTTGAATCAATTTTTCTACACTCAAAAAAATCAATTTTCTGATGAAAAACGATGACCCGGGACCTGTCGAACCTGCTCTAGATGGTCAGAAATTGTATTTTTTTAATGATTAATTTTTTTACTGTAAATGACTATTGCATGTGAATTATCACTTTTGGAACAAAAATAAGTGTGTTTAGAGTCATTTTAATGCCTGAAATTGGTTGAAATAGAAGCTTCTGAGTATAAGAAAAAGTCTGTAAAAATGGCAATTTTATTCACATTGAGGCTTTAAAAAGTAGTTATTCAACATGAGGCACAATCCAAGTGACATTTTGAATCAATTTTTCTACCGTCAAAAAAATCAATTTTCTGATGAAAAACGATGACCCGGGACCTGTCGAACCTTCTCTAGATGGTCAGAAATGGTATTTTTTTAATGATTAATTTTTTGACTGTAAATGACTATTGCATGTGAATTATCACTTTTGGAACAAAAATAAGTGTGTTTAGAGTCATTTTAATGCCTGACATTGGTTGAAATAGAACCTTCTGAGTATAAGAAAAAGTCTGTAAAAATGGCAATTTTATTCACATTGAGGCTTTAAAAAGTAGTTATTCAACATGAGGCACAATCCAAGTGACATTTTGAATCAATTTTTCTACAGTCAAAAAAATCAATTTTCTGATGAAAAACGATGACCCAGGACCTGTTGAACTTTCTCCAGATGGTCAGAAATGGTAATTTTTTAATGTTTAATTTTTTGACTGTAAAAGACTGTAAAAGATTATCACTTTTGGAACAAAAATAAGTTTGTTTAGAGTCATTTTAATGCCTGAAATTGTTCGAAATAGAAGCTTCTGAGTAGGAGTAAAAGTCTGTAAAAATGGCAATTTTGGTCACATTGAGGCTTTAAAAAGTAGTTATTCAACATGAGGCACAATCCAAGTGACATTTTGAATCAATTTTTCTACAGTCCAAAAAATCAATTTTCTGATGAAAAACGATGACCCGGGACCTGTTGAACTTTCTCCAGATGGTCAGAAATGGTAATTTTTTAATTTTTAATTTTTTGACTGTAAATGACTATTGCATGTGAATTATCACTTTTGGAACAAAAATAAGTATGTTTAGAGTCATTTTAAAGCCTGAAATTGGTCGAAATTGAAGCTTCTGAGTAGGAGAAAAAGTCTGTAAAAATGGCAATTTTGGTCACATTGAGGCTTTAAAAAGTAGTTATTCAACATGAGGCACAATCCAAGTGACATTTTGAATCAATTTTTCTACAGTCAAAAAAATCAATTTTCTGATGAAAAAAGATGACCCGGGACCTGTTGAACCTTCTCCAGATGGTCAGAAATGGTAATTTTTTTATTTTTAAGTTTTTTTACTGTAAATGACTATTGCATGTGAATTATCACTTTTGGAACAAAAATAAGTGTGTTTAGAGTCATTTTAATGCCTGAAATTGGTTGAAATAGAAGCTTCTGAGTATAAGAAAGAATCTGTAAAAATGGCAATTTTATTCACATTGAGGCTTTAAAAAGTAGTTATTCAACATGAGGCACAATCCAAGTGACATTTTGAATCAATTTTTCTACAGTCAAAAAAATCAATTTTCTGATGAAAAAAGATGACCCGGGACCTGTTGAACCTTCTCCAGATGGTCAGAAATGGTAATTTTTTAATGTTTAATTTTTTGACTGTAAATGACTATTGCATGTGAATTATCACTTTTGGAACAAAAATAAGTGTGTTTAGAGTCATTTTAATGTCTGAAATTGGTCAAAATAGAAGCTTCTGAGTAGGAGAAAAAGTCTGTAAAAATGGCAATTTTGGTCACGTTGAGGCTTTAAAAAGTAGTTATTCAACATAAGGCACAATCCAAGTGACATTTTGAATCAATTTTCTACAGTCCAAAAAATTTATTTTCTGATGGAAAACGATGACCCGAGACCTGTCGAACCTTCTCCAGATGGTCAGAAATGGTATTTTTTTAATGTTTAATTTTTTGACTGTAAAAGACTATTGCATGTGAATTATCACTTTTGGAACAAAAATAAGTTTGTTTAGAGTCATTTTAATGCCTGAAATTGGTCGAAATAGAAGCTTCTGAGTAGGAGAAAAAGTCTGTAAAAATGGCAATTTTGGTCACATTGAGGCTTTAAAAAGTAGTTATTCAACATGAGGCACAATCCAAGTGACATTTTGAATCAATTTTTCTACAGTCAAAAAAATCAATTTTCTGATGAAAAACGATGACCCGGGACCTGTTGAACTTTCTCCAGATGGTCAGAAATGGCAATTTTTTAATTTTTAATTTTTTGACTGTAAATGACTATAGCATGTGAATTATCACTTTTGGAAGAAAAATAAGTGTGTTTAGAGTCATTTTAATGCCTGAAATTGGTCGAAATAGAAGCTTCTGAGTAGGAGAAAAAGTCTGTAAAAATGGCAATTTTGGTCACATTGAGGCTTTAAAAAGTAGTTATTCAACATGAGGCACAATCCAAGTGACATTTTGAATCAATTTTTCTACAGTCCAAAAAATTTCTTTTCTGATGAAAAACGATGACCCGTGACCTGTCGAACCTTCTCCAGATGGTCAGAAATGGTAATTTTTTAATGTTTAATTTTTTGACTGTAAATGACTATTGCATGTGAATTATCACTTTTGGAACAAAAATAAGTGTGTTTAGAGTCATTTTAATGTCTGAAATTGGTCGAAATAGAAGCTTCTGAGTAGGAGAAAAAGTCTGTAAAAATGGCAATTTTGGTCACATTGAGGCTTTAAAAAGTAGTTATTCAACAGGAGGCACAATCCAAGTGACATTTTGAATCAATTTTTCTACACTCAAAAAAATCAATTTTCTGATGAAAAACGATGACCCGGGACCTGTCGAACCTGCTCTAGATGGTCAGAAATTGTATTTTTTTAATGATTAATTTTTTTACTGTAAATGACTATTGCATGTGAATTATCACTTTTGGAACAAAAATAAGTGTGTTTAGAGTCATTTTAATGCCTGAAATTGGTTGAAATAGAAGCTTCTGAGTATAAGAAAAAGTCTGTAAAAATGGCAATTTTATTCACATTGAGGCTTTAAAAAGTAGTTATTCAACATGAGGCACAATCCAAGTGACATTTTGAATCAATTTTTCTACCGTCAAAAAAATCAATTTTCTGATGAAAAACGATGACCCGGGACCTGTCGAACCTTCTCTAGATGGTCAGAAATGGTATTTTTTTAATGATTAATTTTTTGACTGTAAATGACTATTGCATGTGAATTATCACTTTTGGAACAAAAATAAGTGTGTTTAGAGTCATTTTAATGCCTGACATTGGTTGAAATAGAACCTTCTGAGTATAAGAAAAAGTCTGTAAAAATGGCAATTTTATTCACATTGAGGCTTTAAAAAGTAGTTATTCAACATGAGGCACAATCCAAGTGACATTTTGAATCAATTTTTCTACAGTCAAAAAAATCAATTTTCTGATGAAAAACGATGACCCAGGACCTGTTGAACTTTCTCCAGATGGTCAGAAATGGTAATTTTTTAATGTTTAATTTTTTGACTGTAAAAGACTGTAAAAGATTATCACTTTTGGAACAAAAATAAGTTTGTTTAGAGTCATTTTAATGCCTGAAATTGTTCGAAATAGAAGCTTCTGAGTAGGAGTAAAAGTCTGTAAAAATGGCAATTTTGGTCACATTGAGGCTTTAAAAAGTAGTTATTCAACATGAGGCACAATCCAAGTGACATTTTGAATCAATTTTTCTACAGTCAAAAAAATCAATTTTCTGATGAAAAACGATGACCCGGGACCTGTTGAACTTTCTCCAGATGGTCAGAAATGGTAATTTTTTAATTTTTAATTTTTTGACTGTAAATGACTATTGCATGTGAATTATCACTTTTGGAACAAAAATAAGTATGTTTAGAGTCATTTTAATGCCTGAAATTGGTCGAAATTGAAGCTTCTGAGTAGGAGAAAAAGTCTGTAAAAATGGCAATTTTGGTCACATTGAGGCTTTAAAAAGTAGTTATTCAACATGAGGCACAATCCAAGTGACATTTTGAATCAATTTTTCTACAGTCAAACAATTTATTTTCCGATGAAAAACGATGACCCGTGACCTGTCGAACCTTCTCCAGATGGTCAGAAATGGTAATTTTTTAATTTTTAATTTTTTGACTGTAAATGACTATTGCACGTGAATTATCACTTTTGGAACAAAAATAAGTTTGTTTAGAGTCATTTTAATGCCTGAAATTGGTCGAAATAGAAGCTTCTGAGTAGGAGAAAAAGTCTGTAAAAATGGCAATTTTGGTCACATTGAGGCTTTAAAAAGTAGTTATTCAACATGAGGCACAATCCAAGTGACATTTTGAATCAATTTTTCTACAGTCAAAAAAATCAATTTTCTGATGAAAAACGATGACCCGGGACCTGTTGAACTTTCTCCAGATGGTCAGAAATGGCAATTTTTTAATTTTTAATTTTTTGACTGTAAATGACTATAGCATGTGAATTATCACTTTTGGAAGAAAAATAAGTGTGTTTAGAGTCATTTTAATGCCTGAAATTGGTCGAAATAGAAGCTTCTGAGTAGGAGAAAAAGTCTGTAAAAATGGCAATTTTGGTCACATTGAGGCTTTAAAAAGTAGTTATTCAACATGAGGCACAATCCAAGTGACATTTTGAATCAATTTTTCTACAGTCCAAAAAATTTCTTTTCTGATGAAAAACGGTGACCCGTGACCTGTCGAACCTTCTCCAGATGGTCAGAAATGGTAATTTTTTAATGTTTAATTTTTTGACTGTAAATGACTATTGCATGTGAATTATCACTTTTGGAACAAAAATAGGTGTGTTTAGAGTCATTTTAATGTCTGAAATTGGTCGAAATAGAAGCTTCTGAGTAGGAGAAAAAGTCTGTGAAAATGGCAATTTTGGTCACATTGATGCTTTAAAAAGTAGTTATTCAACATGAGGCACAATCCAAGTGACATTTTGAATCAATTTTTCTACACTCAAAAAAATCAATTTTCTGATGAAAAACGATGACCCGGGACCTGTCGAACCTTCTCTAGATGGTCAGAAATTGTATTTTTTTAATGATTAATTTTTTTACTGTAAATGACTATTGCATGTGAATTATCACTTTTGGAACAAAAATAAGTGTGTTTAGAGTCATTTTAATGCCTGAAATTGGTTGAAATAGAAGCTTCTGAGTATAAGAAAAAGTCTGTAAAAATGGCAATTTTATTCACATTGAGGCTTTAAAAAGTAGTTATTCAACATGAGGCACAATCCAAGTGACATTTTGAATCAATTTTTCTACCGTCAAAAAAATCAATTTTCTGATGAAAAACGATGACCCGGGACCTGTTGAACTTTCTCCAGATGGTCAGAAATGGTAATTTTTTGATTTTTAATTTTTTGACTGTAAATGACTATAGCATGTGAATTATCACTTTTGGAACAAAAATAAGTGTGTTTAAAGTCATTTTAATGCGTGAAATTGGTTGAAATAGAAGCTTCTGAGTAGGAGAAAAAGTCTGTAAAAATGGCAATTTTGGTCACATTGAGGCTTTAAAAAGTAGTTATTCAACATGAGGCACAATCCAAGTGACATTTTGAATCAATTTTTCTACAGTCAAAAAAATCAATTTTCTGATGAAAAACGATGACCCGGGACCTGTCGAACCTTCTCTAGATGGTCAGAAATGGTATTTTTTTAATGATTAATTTTTTTACTGTAAATGACTATTGCATGTGAATTATCACTTTTGGAACAAAAATAAGTGTGTTTAGAGTCATTTTAATGCCTGAAATTGGTTGAAATAGAAGCTTCTGAGTATAAGAAAAAGTCTGTAAAAATGGCAATTTTCTTCACATTGAGGCTTTAAAAAGTAGTTATTGAACATGAGGCACAATCCAAGTGACATTTTGAATCAATTTTTCTACAGTCAAAAAAATCAATTTTCTGATGAAAAACGATGACCCAGGACCTGTTGAACTTTCTCCAGATGGTCAGAAATGGTAATTTTTTAATTTTTAATTTTTTGACTGTAAAAGACTATTGCATGTGAATTATCACTTTTGGAACAAAAATAAGTTTGTTTGGAGTCATTTTAATGCCTGGAATTGGTCGAAATAGAAGCTTCTGAGTAGGAGAAACAGTCTGTAAAAATGGCAATTTTGGTCACATTGAGGCTTTAAAAAGTAGTTATTCAACATGAGGCACAATCCAAGTGACATTTTAAATCAATTTTTCTACAGTCAAAAAAATCAATTTTCTGATGAAAAACGATGACCCGGGACCTGTTGAACTTTCTCCAGATGGTCAGAAATGGTAATTTTTTAATTTTAAATTTTTTGACTGTAAATGACTATTGCATGTGAATTATCACTTTTGGAACAAAAATAAGTGTGTTTAGAGTCATTTAATGCCTGAAATTGGTTGAAATAGAAGCTTCTGAGTAGGAGAAACAGTCTGTAAAAATGGCAATTTTGGTCACATTGAGGCTTTAAAAAGTAGTTATTCAACATGAGGCACAATCCAAGTGACATTTTGAATCAATTTTTCTACAGTCAAAAAAATCAATTTTCTGATGAAAAACGATGACCCGGGACCTGTTGAACTTTCTCCAGATGGTCAGAAATGGTAGTTTTTTAATTTTTAATTTTTTGACTGTAAATGACTATTGCATGTGAATTATCACTTTTGGAACAAAAATACGTTTGTTTAGAGTCATTTTAATGCCTGAAATTGGTCGAAATAGAAGCTTGTGAGTAGGAGAAAAAGTCTGTAAAAATGGCAATTTTGGTCACATTGAGGCTTTAAAAAGTAGTTATTCAACATGAGGCACAATCCAAGTGACATTTTGAATCAATTTTTCTACAGTCAAAAAAATCAATTTTCTGATGAAAAAAGATGACCCGGGACCTGTTGAACCTTCTCCAGATGGTCAGAAATGGTAATTTTTTAATTTTTAAGTTTTTTTACTGTAAATGACTATTGCATGTGAATTATCACTTTTGGAACAAAAATAAGTGTGTTTAGAGTCATTTTAATGCCTGAAATTGGTTGAAATAGAAGCTTCTGAGTATAAGAAAAAGTCTGTAAAAATGGCAATTTTATTCACATTGAGGCTTAAAAAGTAGTTATTCAACATGAGGCACAATCCAAGTGACATTTTGAATCAATTTTTCTACAGTCAAAAAAATCAATTTTCTGATGAAAAAAGATGACCCGGGACCTGTTGAACCTTCTCCAGATGGTCAGAAATGGTAATTTTTTAATGTTTAATTTTTTGACTGTAAATGACTATTGCATGTGAATTATCACTTTTGGAACAAAAAAATGTGTGTTTAGAGTCATTTTAATGTCTGAAATTGGTCGAAATAGAAGCTTCTGAGTAGGAGAAAAAGTCTGTAAAAATGGCAATTTTGGTCACATTGAGGCTTTAAAAAGTAGTTATTCAACATGAGGCACAATCCAAGTGACATTTTGAATCAATTTTTCTACAGTCAAAAAAACTCAATTTTCTGATGAAAAACGATGACCCGGGACCTGTTGGACTTTCTCCAGATGGTCAGAAATGGTAATTTTTTATTTTTTTATTTTTTGACTGTAAATGACTATTGCATGTGAATTATCACTTTTGGAACAAAAATAAGTTTGTTTAGAGTCATTTTAATGCCTGAAATTGGTCAAAATAGAAGCTTCTGAGTAGGAGAAAAAGTCTGTAAAAATGGCAATTTTGGTCACGTTGAGGCTTTAAAAAGTAGTTATTCAACATAAGGCACAATCCAAGTGACATTTTGAATCAATTTTCTACAGTCCAAAAAATTTATTTTCTGATGGAAAACGATGACCCGTGACCTGTCGAACCTTCTCCAGATGGTCAGAAATGGTAATTTTTTAATGTTTAATTTTTTGACTGTAAAAGACTATTGCATGTGAATTATCACTTTTGGAACAAAAATAAGTGTTTTTAGAGTCATTTTAATGCCTGAAATTGTTCGAAATAGAAGCTTCTGAGTAGGAGAAAAAGTCTGTAAAAATGGCAATTTTGGTCACATTGAGGCTTTAAAAAGTAGTTATTCAACATGAGGCACAATCCAAGTGACATTTTGAATCAATTTTTCTACAGTCAAAAAAATCAATTTTCTGATGAAAAACGATGACCCGGGACCTGTTGAACTTTCTCCAGATGGTCAGAAATGGAAATTTTTTAATTTTTAATTTTTTGACTGTAAATGACTATTGCATGTGAATTATCACTTTTGGAACAAAAATAAGTATGTTTAGAGTCATTTTAATGCCTGAAATTGGTCGAAATTGAAGCTTCTGAGTAGGAGAAAAAGTCTGTAAAAATGGCAATTTTGGTCACATTGAGGATTTAAAAAGTAGTTATTCAACATGAGGCACAATCCAAGCGACATTTTGAATCAATTTTTCTACAGTCAAAAAAATCTATTTTCTGATGAAAAACGATGACCCGTGACCTGTCGAACCTTCTCCAGATGGTCAGAAATGGTAATTTTTTAATTTTTAATTTTTTGACTGTAAATGACTATTGCATGTGAATTATCACTTTTGGAACAAAAATAAGTTTGTTTAGAGTCATTTTAATGCCTGAAATTGGTCGAAATAGAAGCTTCTGAGTAGGAGAAAAAGTCTGTAAAAATGGCAATTTTGGTCACATTGAGGCTTTAAAAAGTAGTTATTCAACATGAGGCACAATCCAAGTGACATTTTGAATCAATTTTTCTACAGTCCAAAAAATTAATTTTCCGAAGAAAAACGATGACCCGTGACCTGTCGAACCTTCTCCAGATGGTCAGAAATGGTAATTTTTTAATGTTTAATTTTTTTACTGTAAATGACTATTGCATGTGAATTATCACTTTTGGAACAAAAATAAGTGTGTTTAGAGTCATTTTAATGCCTGAAATTGGTTGAAATAGAAGCTTCTGAGTATAAGAAAAAGTCTGTAAAAATGGCAATTTTATTCACATTGAGGCTTTAAAAAGTAGTTATTCAACATGAGGCACAATCCAAGTGACATTTTGAATCAATTTTTCTACAGTCAAAAAAATCAATTTTCTGATGAAAAACGATGACCCAGGACCTGTTGAACTTTCTCCAGATGGTCAGAAATGGTAATTTTTTAATTTTTAATTTTTTGACTGTAAAAGACTATTGCATGTGAATTATCACTTTTGGAACAAAAATAAGTTTGTTTGGAGTCATTTTAATGCCTGGAATTGGTCGAAATAGAAGCTTCTGAGTAGGAGAAACAGTCTGTAAAAATGGCAATTTTGGTCACATTGAGGCTTTAAAAAGTAGTTATTCAACATGAGGCACAATCCAAGTGACATTTTGAATCAATTTTTCTACAGTCCAAAAAATTTATTTTCTGATGAAAAACGATGACCCGTGACCTGTCGAACCTTCTACAGATGGTCAGAAATGGTAATTTTTTAATGTTTAATTTTTTGACTGTAAATGACTATTGCATGTGAATTATCACTTTTGGAACAAAAATAAGTGTGTTTAGAGTCATTTAATGCCTGAAATTGGTTGAAATAGAAGCTTCTGAGTAGGAGAAACAGTCTGTAAAAATGGCAATTTTGGTCACATTGAGGCTTTAAAAAGTAGTTATTCAACATGAGGCACAATCCAAGTGACATTTTGAATCAATTTTTCTACAGTCAAAAAAATCAATTTTCTGATGAAAAACGATGACCCGGGACCTGTTGAACTTTCTCCAGATGGTCAGAAATGGTAGTTTTTTAATTTTTAATTTTTTGACTGTAAATGACTATTGCATGTGAATTATCACTTTTGGAACAAAAATACGTTTGTTTAGAGTCATTTTAATGCCTGAAATTGGTCGAAATAGAAGCTTCTGAGTAGGAGAAAAAGTCTGTAAAAATGGCAATTTTGGTCACATTGAGGCTTTAAAAAGTAGTTATTCAACATGAGGCACAATCCAAGTGACATTTTGAATCAATTTTTCTACAGTCAAAAAAATCAATTTTCTGATGAAAAAAGATGACCCGGGACCTGTTGAACCTTCTCCAGATGGTCAGAAATGGTAATTTTTTAATTTTTAAGTTTTTTTACTGTAAATGACTATTGCATGTGAATTATTACTTTTGGAACAAAAATAAGTGTGTTTAGAGTCATTTTAATGCCTGAAATTGGTTGAAATAGAAGCTTCTGAGTATAAGAAAAAGTCTGTAAAAATGGCAATTTTATTCACATTGAGGCTTTAAAAAGTAGTTATTCAACATGAGGCACAATCCAAGTGACATTTTGAATCAATTTTTCTACAGTCAAAAAAATCAATTTTCTGATGAAAAAAGATGACCCGGGACCTGTTGAACCTTCTCCAGATGGTCAGAAATGGTAATTTTTTAATGTTTAATTTTTTTGACTGTAAATGACTATTGCATGTGAATTATCACTTTTGGAACAAAAAAAAGTGTGTTTAGAGTCATTTTAATGTCTGAAATTGGTCGAAATAGAAGCTTCTGAGTAGGAGAAAAAGTCTGTAAAAATGGCAATTTTGGTCACATTGAGGCTTTAAAAAGTAGTTATTCAACATGAGGCACAATCCAAGTGACATTTTGAATCAATTTTTCTACAGTCAAAAAAACTCAATTTTCTGATGAAAAACGATGACCCGTGACCTGTCAAACCTTCTACAGATGGTCAGAAATGGTAATTATTTAATGTTTAATTTTTTGACTGTAAATGACTATTGCATGTGAATTATCACTTTTGGAACAAAAATAAGTGAGTTTAGAGTCATTTTAATGCCTGAAATTGGTTGAAATAGAAGCTTCTGAGTATAAGAAAAAGTCTGTAAAAATGGCAATTTTATTCACATTGAGGCTTTAAAAAGTAGTTATTCAACATGAGGCACAATCCAAGTGACATTTTGAATCAATTTTTCTACAGTCAAAAAAATCAATTTTCTGATGAAAAAAGATGACCCGGGACCTGTTGAACCTTCTCCAGATGGTCAGAAATGGTAATTTTTTAATGTTTAATTTTTTGACTGTAAATGACTATTGCATGTGAATTATCACTTTTGGAACAAAAAAAAGTGTGTTTAGAGTCATTTTAATGTCTGAAATTGGTCGAAATAGAAGCTTCTGAGTAGGAGAAAAAGTCTGTAAAAATGGCAATTTTGGTCACATTGAGGCTTTAAAAAGTAGTTATTCAACATGAGGCACAATCCAAGTGACATTTTGAATCAATTTTTCTACAGTCAAAAAAACTCACTTTTCTGATGAAAAACGATGACCCGGGACCTGTTGGACTTTCTCCAGATGGTCAGAAATGGTAATTTTTTAATTTTTAATTTTTTGACTGTAAATGACTATTGCATGTGAATTATCACTTTTGGAACAAAAATAAGTTTGTTTAGAGTCATTTTAATGCCTGAAATTGGTCAAAATAGAAGCTTCTGAGTAGGAGAAAAAGTCTGTAAAAATGGCAATTTTGGTCACGTTGAGGCTTTAAAAAGTAGTTATTCAACATAAGGCACAATCCAAGTGACATTTTGAATCAATTTTCTACAGTCCAAAAAATTTATTTTCTGATGGAAAACGATGACCCGTGACCTGTCGAACCTTCTCCAGATGGTCAGAAATGGTAATTTTTTAATGTTTAATTTTTTGACTGTAAAAGACTATTGCATGTGAATTATCACTTTTGGAACAAAAATAAGTGTTTTTAGAGTCATTTTAGTGTCTGAAATTGGTCGAAATAGAAGCTTCTGAGTAGGAGAAAAAGTCTGTAAAAATGGCAATTTTGGTCACATTGAGGATTTAAAAAGTAGTTATTCAACATGAGGCACAATCCAAGCGACATTTTGAATCAATTTTTCTACAGTCAAAAAAATCTATTTTCTGATGAAAAACGATGACCTGTCGAACCTTTTCCAGATGGTCAGAAATGGTAATTTTTTAATTTTTAATTTTTTGACTGTAAATGACTATTGCATGTGAATTATCACTTTTGGAACAAAAATAAGTTTGTTTAGAGTCATTTTAATGCCTGAAATTGGTCGAAATAGAAGCTTCTGAGTAGGAGAAAAAGTCTGTAAAAATGGCAATTTTGGTCACATTGAGGCTTTAAAAAGTAGTTATTCAACATGAGGCACAATCCAAGTGACATTTTGAATCAATTTTTCTACAGTCCAAAAAATCTATTTTCCGATGAAAAACGATGACCCGTGACCTGTCGAACCTTCTCCAGATGGTCAGAAATGGTAATTTTTTAATGTTTAATTTTTTGACTGTAAAAGACTATTGCATGTGAATTATCACTTTTGGAACAAAAATAAGTTTGTTTAGAGTCATTTTAATGCCTGAAATTGGTCGAAATAGAAGCTTCTGAGTAGGAGAAAAAGTCTGTAAAAATGGCAATTTTGGTCACATTGAGGCTTTAAAAAGTAGTTATTCAACATGAGGCACAATCCAAGTGACATTTTGAATCAATTTTTCTACAGTCCAAAAAATCAATTTTCCGATGAAAAACGATGACCCGTGACCTGTCGAACCTTCTCCAGATGGTCAGAAATGGTAATTTTTTAATGTTTAATTTTTTGACTGTAAATAACTATTGCATGTGAATTATCACTTTTGGAACAAAAAAAAGTGTGTTTAGAGTCATTTTAATGTCTGAAATTGGTCGAAATAGAAGCTTCTGAGTAGGAGAAAAAGTCTGTAAAAATGGCAATTTTGGTCACATTGAGGCTTTAAAAAGTAGTTATTCAACATGAGGCACAATCCAAGTGACATTTTGAATCAATTTTTCTACAGTCAAAAAAACTCACTTTTCTGATGAAAAACGATGACCCGGGACCTGTTGGACTTTCTCCAGATGGTCAGAAATGGTAATTTTTTAATTTTTAATTTTTTGACTGTAAATGACTATTGCATGTGAATTATCACTTTTGGAACAAAAATAAGTTTGTTTAGAGTCATTTTAATGCCTGAAATTGGTCATAATAGAAGCTTCTGAGTAGGAGAAAAAGTCTGTAAAAATGGCAATTTTGGTCACGTTGAGGCTTTAAAAAGTAGTTATTCAACATAAGGCACAATCCAAGTGACATTTTGAATCAATTTTCTACAGTCCAAAAAATTTATTTTCTGATGGAAAACGATGACCCGTGACCTGTCGAACCTTCTCCAGATGGTCAGAAATGGTAATTTTTTAATGTTTAATTTTTTGACTGTAAAAGACTATTGCATGTGAATTATCACTTTTGGAACAAAAATAAGTGTTTTTAGAGTCATTTTAGTGTCTGAAATTGGTCGAAATAGAAGCTTCCGAGTAGGAGAAAAAGTCTGTAAAAATGGCAATTTTGGTCACATTGAGGATTTAAAAAGTAGTTATTCAACATGAGGCACAATCCAAGCGACATTTTGAATCAATTTTTCTACAGTCAAAAAAATCTATTTTCTGATGAAAAACGATGACCTGTCGAACCTTTTCCAGATGGTCAGAAATGGTAATTTTTTAATTTTTAATTTTTTGACTGTAAATGACTATTGCATGTGAATTATCACTTTTGGAACAAAAATAAGTTTGTTTAGAGTCATTTTAATGCCTGAAATTGGTCGAAATAGAAGCTTCTGAGTAGGAGAAAAAGTCTGTAAAAATGGCAATTTTGGTCACATTGAGGCTTTAAAAAGTAGTTATTCAACATGAGGCACAATCCAAGTGACATTTTGAATCAATTTTTCTACAGTCCAAAAAATCTATTTTCCGATGAAAAACGATGACCCGTGACCTGTCGAACCTTCTCCAGATGGTCAGAAATGGTAATTTTTTAATGTTTAATTTTTTGACTGTAAAAGACTATTGCATGTGAATTATCACTTTTGGAACAAAAATAAGTGTGTTTAGAGTCATTTTAATGCCTGAAATTGTTCGAAATAGAAGCTTCTGAGTAGGAGAAAAAGTCTGTAAAAATGGCAATTTTGGTCACATTGAGGCTTTAAAAAGTAGTTATTCAACATGAGGCACAATCCAAGTGACATTTTGAATCAATTTTTCTACAGTCAAAAAAATCATTTTTCTGATGAAAAACGATGACCCGGGACCTGTTGAACTTTCTCCAGATGGTCAGAAATGGTAATTTTTTAATTTTTAATTTTTTGACTGTAAATGACTATTGCATGTGAATCATCACTTTTGGAACAAAAATAAGTATGTTTAGAGTCATTTTAATGCCTGAAATTGGTCGAAATAGAAGCTTCTGAGTAGGAGAAAAAGTATGTAAAAATGGCAATTTTGGTCACATTGAGGCTTTAAAAAGTAGTTATTCAACATGAGGCACAATCCAAGTGACATTTTGAATCAATTTTTCTACAGTCCAAAAAATTAATTTTCCGAAGAAAAACGATGACCCGTGACCTGTCGAACCTTCTCCAGATGGTCAGAAATGGTAATTTTTTAATGTTTAATTTTTTTACTGTAAATGACTATTGCATGTGAATTATCACTTTTGGAACAAAAATAAGTGTGTTTAGAGTCATTTTAATGCCTGAAATTGGTTGAAATAGAAGCTTCTGAGTATAAGAAAAAGTCTGTAAAAATGGCAATTTTATTCACATTGAGGCTTTAAAAAGTAGTTATTCAACATGAGGCACAATCCAAGTGACATTTTGAATCAATTTTTCTACAGTCAAAAAAATCAATTTTCTGATGAAAAACGATGACCCAGGACCTGTTGAACTTTCTCCAGATGGTCAGAAATGGTAATTTTTTAATTTTTAATTTTTTGACTGTAAAAGACTATTGCATGTGAATTATCACTTTTGGAACAAAAATACGTTTGTTTGGAGTCATTTTAATGCCTGGAATTGGTCGAAATAGAAGCTTCTGAGTAGGAGAAACAGTCTGTAAAAATGGCAATTTTGGTCACATTGAGGCTTTAAAAAGTAGTTATTCAACATGAGGCACAATCCAAGTGACATTTTGAATCAATTTTTCTACTGTCCAAAAAATTTATTTTCTGATGAAAAACGATGACCCGTGACCTGTCGAACCTTCTACAGATGGTCAGAAATGGTAATTTTTTAATGTTTAATTTTTTGACTGTAAATGACTATTGCATGTGAATTATCACTTTTGGAACAAAAATAAGTGTGTTTAGAGTCATTTAATGCCTGAAATTGGTTGAAATAGAAGCTTCTGAGTAGGAGAAACAGTCTGTAAAAATGGCAATTTTGGTCACATTGAGGCTTTAAAAAGTAGTTATTCAACATGAGGCACAATCCAAGTGACATTTTGAATCAATTTTTCTACAGTCAAAAAAATCAATTTTCTGATGAAAAACGATGACCCGGGACCTGTTGAACTTTCTCCAGATGGTCAGAAATGGTAGTTTTTTAATTTTTAATTTTTTGACTGTAAATGACTATTGCATGTGAATTATCACTTTTGGAACAAAAATACGTTTGTTTAGAGTCATTTTAATGCCTGAAATTGGTCGAAATAGAAGCTTCTGAGTAGGAGAAAAAGTCTGTAAAAATGGCAATTTTGGTCACATTGAGGCTTTAAAAAGTAGTTATTCAACATGAGGCACAATCCAAGTGACATTTTGAATCAATTTTTCTACAGTCAAAAAAATCAATTTTCTGATGAAAAAAGATGACCCGGGACCTGTTGAACCTTCTCCAGATGGTCAGAAATGGTAATTTTTTAATTTTTAAGTTTTTTTACTGTAAATGACTATTGCATGTGAATTATCACTTTTGGAACAAAAATAAGTGTGTTTAGAGTCATTTTAATGCCTGAAATTGGTTGAAATAGAAGCTTCTGAGTATAAGAAAAAGTCTGTAAAAATGGCAATTTTATTCACATTGAGGCTTTAAAAAGTAGTTATTCAACATGAGGCACAATCCAAGTGACATTTTGAATCAATTTTTCTACAGTCAAAAAAATCAATTTTCTGATGAAAAAAGATGACCCGGGACCTGTTGAACCTTCTCCAGATGGTCAGAAATGGTAATTTTTTAATGTTTAATTTTTTGACTGTAAATGACTATTGCATGTGAATTATCACTTTTGGAACAAAAAAAAGTGTGTTTAGAGTCATTTTAATGTCTGAAATTGGTCGAAATAGAAGCTTCTGAGTAGGAGAAAAAGTCTGTAAAAATGGCAATTTTGGTCACATTGAGGCTTTAAAAAGTAGTTATTCAACATGAGGCACAATCCAAGTGACATTTTGAATCAATTTTTCTACAGTCAAAAAAACTCAATTTTCTGATGAAAAACGATGACCCGTGACCTGTCAAACCTTCTACAGATGGTCAGAAATGGTAATTATTTAATGTTTAATTTTTTGACTGTAAATGACTATTGCATGTGAATTATCACTTTTGGAACAAAAATAAGTGTGTTTAGAGTCATTTTAATGCCTGAAATTGGTTGAAATAGAAGCTTCTGAGTATAAGAAAAAGTCTGTAAAAATGGCAATTTTATTCACATTGAGGCTTTAAAAAGTAGTTATTCAACATGAGGCACAATCCAAGTGACATTTTGAATCAATTTTTCTACAGTCAAAAAAATCAATTTTCTGATGAAAAAAGATGACCCGGGACCTGTTGAACCTTCTCCAGATGGTCAGAAATGGTAATTTTTTAATGTTTAATTTTTTGACTGTAAATGACTATTGCATGTGAATTATCACTTTTGGAACAAAAAAAAGTGTGTTTAGAGTCATTTTAATGTCTGAAATTGGTCGAAATAGAAGCTTCTGAGTAGGAGAAAAAGTCTGTAAAAATGGCAATTTTGGTCACATTGAGGCTTTAAAAAGTAGTTATTCAACATGAGGCACAATCCAAGTGACATTTTGAATCAATTTTTCTACAGTCAAAAAAACTCACTTTTCTGATGAAAAACGATGACCCGGGACCTGTTGGACTTTCTCCAGATGGTCAGAAATGGTAATTTTTTAATTTTTAATTTTTTGACTGTAAATGACTATTGCATGTGAATTATCACTTTTGGAACAAAAATAAGTTTGTTTAGAGTCATTTTAATGCCTGAAATTGGTCAAAATAGAAGCTTCTGAGTAGGAGAAAAAGTCTGTAAAAATGGCAATTTTGGTCACGTTGAGGCTTTAAAAAGTAGTTATTCAACATAAGGCACAATCCAAGTGACATTTTGAATCAATTTTCAACAGTCCAAAAAATTTATTTTCTGATGGAAAACGATGACCCGTGACCTGTCGAACCTTCTCCAGATGGTCAGAAATGGTAATTTTTTAATGTTTAATTTTTTGACTGTAAAAGACTATTGCATGTGAATTATCACTTTTGGAACAAAAATAAGTGTTTTTAGAGTCATTTTAGTGTCTGAAATTGGTCGAAATAGAAGCTTCTGAGTAGGAGAAAAAGTCTGTAAAAATGGCAATTTTGGTCACATTGAGGATTTAAAAAGTAGTTATTCAACATGAGGCACAATCCAAGCGACATTTTGAATCAATTTTTCTACAGTCAAAAAAATCGATTTTCTGATGAAAAACGATGACCTGTCGAACCTTTTCCAGATGGTCAGAAATGGTAATTTTTTAATTTTTAATTTTTTGACTGTAAATGACTATTGCATGTGAATTATCACTTTTGGAACAAAAATAAGTTTGTTTAGAGTCATTTTAATGCCTGAAATTGGTCGAAATAGAAGCTTCTGAGTAGGAGAAAAAGTCTGTAAAAATGGCAATTTTGGTCACATTGAGGCTTTAAAAAGTAGTTATTCAACATGAGGCACAATCCAAGTGACATTTTGAATCAATTTTTCTACAGTCCAAAAAATCTATTTTCCGATGAAAAACGATGACCCGTGACCTGTCGAACCTTCTCCAGATGGTCAGAAATGGTAATTTTTTAATGTTTAATTTTTTGACTGTAAAAGACTATTGCATGTGAATTATCACTTTTGGAACAAAAATAAGTGTGTTTAGAGTCATTTTAATGCCTGAAATTGTTCGAAATAGAAGCTTCTGAGTAGGAGAAAAAGTCTGTAAAAATGGCAATTTTGGTCACATTGAGGCTTTAAAAAGTAGTTATTCAACATGAGGCACAATCCAAGTGACATTTTGAATCAATTTTTCTACAGTCAAAAAAATCATTTTTCTGATGAAAAACGATGACCCGGGACCTGTTGAACTTTCTCCAGATGGTCAGAAATGGTAATTTTTTAATTTTTAATTTTTTGACTGTAAATGACTATTGCATGTGAATCATCACTTTTGGAACAAAAATAAGTATGTTTAGAGTCATTTTAATGCCTGAAATTGGTCGAAATAGAAGCTTCTGAGTAGGAGAAAAAGTCTGTAAAAATGGCAATTTTGGTCACATTGAGGCTTTAAAAAGTAGTTATTCAACATGAGGCACAATCCAAGTGACATTTTGAATCAATTTTTCTACAGTCCAAAAAATTAATTTTCCGAAGAAAAACGATGACCCGTGACCTGTCGAACCTTCTCCAGATGGTCAGAAATGGTAATTTTTTAATGTTTAATTTTTATACTGTAAATGACTATTGCATGTGAATTATCACTTTTGGAACAAAAATAAGTGTGTTTAGAGTCATTTTAATGCCTGAAATTGGTTGAAATAGAAGCTTCTGAGTATAAGAAAAAGTCTGTAAAAATGGCAATTTTATTCACATTGAGGCTTTAAAAAGTAGTTATTCAACATGAGGCACAATCCAAGTGACATTTTGAATCAATTTTTCTACAGTCAAAAAAATCAATTTTCTGATGAAAAACGATGACCCAGGACCTGTTGAACTTTCTCCAGATGGTCAGAAATGGTAATTTTTTAATTTTTAATTTTTTGACTGTAAAAGACTATTGCATGTGAATTATCACTTTTGGAACAAAAATAAGTTTGTTTGGAGTCATTTTAATGCCTGGAATTGGTCGAAATAGAAGCTTCTGAGTAGGAGAAACAGTCTGTAAAAATGGCAATTTTGGTCACATTGAGGCTTTAAAAAGTAGTTATTCAACATGAGGCACAATCCAAGTGACATTTTGAATCAATTTTTCTACAGTCCAAAAAATTTATTTTCTGATGAAAAACGATGACCCGTGACCTGTCGAACCTTCTACAGATGGTCAGAAATGGTAATTTTTTAATGTTTAATTTTTTGACTGTAAATGACTATTGCATGTGAATTATCACTTTTGGAACAAAAATAAGTGTGTTTAGAGTCATTTAATGCCTGAAATTGGTTGAAATAGAAGCTTCTGAGTAGGAGAAACAGTCTGTAAAAATGGCAATTTTGGTCACATTGAGGCTTTAAAAAGTAGTTATTCAACATGAGGCACAATCCAAGTGACATTTTGAATCAATTTTTCTACAGTCAAAAAAATCAATTTTCTGATGAAAAACGATGACCCGGGACCTGTTGAACTTTCTCCAGATGGTCAGAAATGGTAGTTTTTTAATTTTTAATTTTTTGACTGTAAATGACTATTGCATGTGAATTATCACTTTTGGAACAAAAATACGTTTGTTTAGAGTCATTTTAATGCCTGAAATTGGTCGAAATAGAAGCTTCTGAGTAGGAGAAAAAGTCTGTAAAAATGGCAATTTTGGTCACATTGAGGCTTTAAAAAGTAGTTATTCAACATGAGGCACAATCCAAGTGACATTTTGAATCAATTTTTCTACAGTCAAAAAAATCAATTTTCTGATGAAAAAAGATGACCCGGGACCTGTTGAACCTTCTCCAGATGGTCAGAAATGGTAATTTTTTAATTTTTAAGTTTTTTTACTGTAAATGACTATTGCATGTGAATTATCACTTTTGGAACAAAAATAAGTGTGTTTAGAGTCATTTTAATGCCTGAAATTGGTTGAAATAGAAGCTTCTGAGTATAAGAAAAAGTCTGTAAAAATGGCAATTTTATTCACATTGAGGCTTTAAAAAGTAGTTATTCAACATGAGGCACAATCCAAGTGACATTTTGAATCAATTTTTCTACAGTCAAAAAAATCAATTTTCTGATGAAAAAAGATGACCCGGGACCTGTTGAACCTTCTCCAGATGGTCAGAAATGGTAATTTTTTAATGTTTAATTTTTTGACTGTAAATGACTATTGCATGTGAATTATCACTTTTGGAACAAAAAAAAGTGTGTTTAGAGTCATTTTAATGTCTGAAATTGGTCGAAATAGAAGCTTCTGAGTAGGAGAAAAAGTCTGTAAAAATGGCAATTTTGGTCACATTGAGGCTTTAAAAAGTAGTTATTCAACATGAGGCACAATCCAAGTGACATTTTGAATCAATTTTTCTAATGTCAAAAAAACTCAATTTTCTGATGAAAAACGATGACCCGTGACCTGTCAAACCTTCTACAGATGGTCAGAAATGGTAATTATTTAATGTTTAATTTTTTGACTGTAAATGACTATTGCATGTGAATTATCACTTTTGGAACAAAAATAAGTGTGTTTAGAGTCATTTTAATGCCTGAAATTGGTTGAAATAGAAGCTTCTGAGTATAAGAAAAAGTCTGTAAAAATGGCAATTTTATTCACATTGAGGCTTTAAAAAGTAGTTATTCAACATGAGGCACAATCCAAGTGACATTTTGAATCAATTTTTCTACAGTCAAAAAAATCAATTTTCTGATGAAAAAAGATGACCCGGGACCTGTTGAACCTTCTCCAGATGGTCAGAAATGGTAATTTTTTAATGTTTAATTTTTTGACTGTAAATGACTATTGCATGTGAATTATCACTTTTGGAACAAAAAAAAGTGTGTTTAGAGTCATTTTAATGTCTGAAATTGGTCGAAATAGAAGCTTCTGAGTAGGAGAAAAAGTCTGTAAAAATGGCAATTTTGGTCACATTGAGGCTTTAAAAAGTAGTTATTCAACATGAGGCACAATCCAAGTGACATTTTGAATCAATTTTTCTACAGTCAAAAAAACTCACTTTTCTGATGAAAAACGATGACCCGGGACCTGTTGGACTTTCTCCAGATGGTCAGAAATGGTAATTTTTTAATTTTTAATTTTTTGACTGTAAATGACTATTGCATGTGAATTATCACTTTTGGAACAAAAATACGTTTGTTTAGAGTCATTTTAATGCCTGAAATTGGTCAAAATAGAAGTTCTGAGTAGGAGAAAAAGTCTGTAAAAATGGCAATTTTGGTCACGTTGAGGCTTTAAAAAGTAGTTATTCAACATAAGGCACAATCCAAGTGACATTTTGAATCAATTTTCTACAGTCCAAAAAATTTATTTTCTGATGGAAAACGATGACCCGTGACCTGTCGAACCTTCTCCAGATGGTCAGAAATGGTAATTTTTTAATGTTTAATTTTTTGACTGTAAAAGACTATTGCATGTGAATTATCACTTTTGGAACAAAAATAAGTGTTTTTAGAGTCATTTTAGTGTCTGAAATTGGTCGAAATAGAAGCTTCTGAGTAGGAGAAAAAGTCTGTAAAAATGGCAATTTTGGTCACATTGAGGATTTAAAAAGTAGTTATTCAACATGAGGCACAATCCAAGCGACATTTTGAATCAATTTTTCTACAGTCAAAAAAATCTATTTTCTGATGAAAAACGATGACCTGTCGAACCTTTTCCAGATGGTCAGAAATGGTAATTTTTTAATTTTTAATTTTTTGACTGTAAATGACTATTGCATGTGAATTATCACTTTTGGAACAAAAATAAGTTTGTTTAGAGTCATTTTAATGCCTGAAATTGGTCGAAATAGAAGCTTCTGAGTAGGAGAAAAAGTCTGTAAAAATGGCAATTTTGGTCACATTGAGGCTTTAAAAAGTAGTTATTCAACATGAGGCACAATCCAAGTGACATTTTGAATCAATTTTTCTACAGTCAAAAAAATCATTTTTCTGATGAAAAACGATGACCCGTGACCTGTCGAACCTTCTCCAGATGGTCAGAAATGGTAATTTTTTAATGTTTAATTTTTTGACTGTAAAAGACTATTGCATGTGAATTATCACTTTTGGAACAAAAATAAGTGTGTTTAGAGTCATTTTAATGCCTGAAATTGTTCGAAATAGAAGCTTCTGAGTAGGAGAAAAAGTCTGTAAAAATGGCAATTTTGGTCACATTGAGGCTTTAAAAAGTAGTTATTCAACATGAGGCACAATCCAAGTGACATTTTGAATCAATTTTTCTACAGTCAAAAAAATCATTTTTCTGATGAAAAACGATGACCCGGGACCTGTTGAACTTTCTCCAGATGGTCAGAAATGGTAATTTTTTAATTTTTAATTTTTTGACTGTAAATGACTATTGCATGTGAATCATCACTTTTGGAACAAAAATAAGTATGTTTAGAGTCATTTTAATGCCTGAAATTGGTCGAAATAGAAGCTTCTGAGTAGGAGAAAAAGTCTGTAAAAATGGCAATTTTGGTCACATTGAGGCTTTAAAAAGTAGTTATTCAACATGAGGCACAATCCAAGTGACATTTTGAATCAATTTTTCTACAGTCCAAAAAATTAATTTTCCGAAGAAAAACGATGACCCGTGACCTGTCGAACCTTCTCCAGATGGTCAGAAATGGTAATTTTTTAATGTTTAATTTTTATACTGTAAATGACTATTGCATGTGAATTATCACTTTTGGAACAAAAATAAGTGTGTTTAGAGTCATTTTAATGCCTGAAATTGGTTGAAATAGAAGCTTCTGAGTATAAGAAAAAGTCTGTAAAAATGGCAATTTTATTCACATTGAGGCTTTAAAAAGTAGTTATTCAACATGAGGCACAATCCAAGTGACATTTTGAATCAATTTTTCTACAGTCAAAAAAATCAATTTTCTGATGAAAAACGATGACCCAGGACCTGTTGAACTTTCTCCAGATGGTCAGAAATGGTAATTTTTTAATTTTTAATTTTTTGACTGTAAAAGACTATTGCATGTGAATTATCACTTTTGGAACAAAAATAAGTTTGTTTGGAGTCATTTTAATGCCTGGAATTGGTCGAAATAGAAGCTTCTGAGTAGGAGAAACAGTCTGTAAAAATGGCAATTTTGGTCACATTGAGGCTTTAAAAAGTAGTTATTCAACATGAGGCACAATCCAAGTGACATTTTGAATCAATTTTTCTACAGTCCAAAAAATTTATTTTCTGATGAAAAACGATGACCCGTGACCTGTCGAACCTTCTACAGATGGTCAGAAATGGTAATTTTTTAATGTTTAATTTTTTGACTGTAAATGACTATTGCATGTGAATTATCACTTTTGGAACAAAAATAAGTGTGTTTAGAGTCATTTAATGCCTGAAATTGGTTGAAATAGAAGCTTCTGAGTAGGAGAAACAGTCTGTAAAAATGGCAATTTTGGTCACATTGAGGCTTTAAAAAGTAGTTATTCAACATGAGGCACAATCCAAGTGACATTTTGAATCAATTTTTCTACAGTCAAAAAAATCAATTTTCTGATGAAAAACGATGACCCGGGACCTGTTGAACTTTCTCCAGATGGTCAGAAATGGTAGTTTTTTAATTTTTAATTTTTTGACTGTAAATGACTATTGCATGTGAATTATCACTTTTGGAACAAAAATACGTTTGTTTAGAGTCATTTTAATGCCTGAAATTGGTCGAAATAGAAGCTTCTGAGTAGGAGAAAAAGTCTGTAAAAATGGCAATTTTGGTCACATTGAGGCTTTAAAAAGTAGTTATTCAACATGAGGCACAATCCAAGTGACATTTTGAATCAATTTTTCTACAGTCAAAAAAATCAATTTTCTGATGAAAAAAGATGACCCGGGACCTGTTGAACCTTCTCCAGATGGTCAGAAATGGTAATTTTTTAATTTTTAAGTTTTTTTACTGTAAATGACTATTGCATGTGAATTATCACTTTTGGAACAAAAATAAGTGTGTTTAGAGTCATTTTAATGCCTGAAATTGGTTGAAATAGAAGCTTCTGAGTATAAGAAAAAGTCTGTAAAAATGGCAATTTTATTCACATTGAGGCTTTAAAAAGTAGTTATTCAACATGAGGCACAATCCAAGTGACATTTTGAATCAATTTTTCTACAGTCAAAAAAATCAATTTTCTGATGAAAAAAGATGACCCGGGACCTGTTGAACCTTCTCCAGATGGTCAGAAATGGTAATTTTTTAATGTTTAATTTTTTGACTGTAAATGACTATTGCATGTGAATTATCACTTTTGGAACAAAAAAAAGTGTGTTTAGAGTCATTTTAATGTCTGAAATTGGTCGAAATAGAAGCTTCTGAGTAGGAGAAAAAGTCTGTAAAAATGGCAATTTTGGTCACATTGAGGCTTTAAAAAGTAGTTATTCAACATGAGGCACAATCCAAGTGACATTTTGAATCAATTTTTCTACAGTCAAAAAAACTCAATTTTCTGATGAAAAACGATGACCCGTGACCTGTCAAACCTTCTACAGATGGTCAGAAATGGTAATTATTTAATGTTTAATTTTTTGACTGTAAATGACTATTGCATGTGAATTATCACTTTTGGAACAAAAATAAGTGTGTTTAGAGTCATTTTAATGCCTGAAATTGGTTGAAATAGAAGCTTCTGAGTATAAGAAAAAGTCTGTAAAAATGGCAATTTTATTCACATTGAGGCTTTAAAAAGTAGTTATTCAACATGAGGCACAATCCAAGTGACATTTTGAATCAATTTTTCTACAGTCAAAAAAATCAATTTTCTGATGAAAAAAGATGACCCGGGACCTGTTGAACCTTCTCCAGATGGTCAGAAATGGTAATTTTTTAATGTTTAATTTTTTGACTGTAAATGACTATTGCATGTGAATTATCACTTTTGGAACAAAAAAAAGTGTGTTTAGAGTCATTTTAATGTCTGAAATTGGTCGAAATAGAAGCTTCTGAGTAGGAGAAAAAGTCTGTAAAAATGGCAATTTTGGTCACATTGAGGCTTTAAAAAGTAGTTATTCAACATGAGGCACAATCCAAGTGACATTTTGAATCAATTTTTCTACAGTCAAAAAAACTCACTTTTCTGATGAAAAACGATGACCCGGGACCTGTTGGACTTTCTCCAGATGGTCAGAAATGGTAATTTTTTAATTTTTAATTTTTTGACTGTAAATGACTATTGCATGTGAATTATCACTTTTGGAACAAAAATACGTTTGTTTAGAGTCATTTTAATGCCTGAAATTGGTCAAAATAGAAGCTTCTGAGTAGGAGAAAAAGTCTGTAAAAATGGCAATTTTGGTCACGTTGAGGCTTTAAAAAGTAGTTATTCAACATAAGGCACAATCCAAGTGACATTTTGAATCAATTTTCTACAGTCCAAAAAATTTATTTTCTGATGGAAAACGATGACCCGTGACCTGTCGAACCTTCTCCAGATGGTCAGAAATGGTAATTTTTTAATGTTTAATTTTTTGACTGTAAAAGACTATTGCATGTGAATTATCACTTTTGGAACAAAAATAAGTGTTTTTAGAGTCATTTTAGTGTCTGAAATTGGTCGAAATAGAAGCTTCTGAGTAGGAGAAAAAGTCTGTAAAAATGGCAATTTTGGTCACATTGAGGATTTAAAAAGTAGTTATTCAACATGAGGCACAATCCAAGCGACATTTTGAATCAATTTTTCTACAGTCAAAAAAATCTATTTTCTGATGAAAAACGATGACCTGTCGAACCTTTTCCAGATGGTCAGAAATGGTAATTTTTTAATTTTTAATTTTTTGACTGTAAATGACTATTGCATGTGAATTATCACTTTTGGAACAAAAATAAGTTTGTTTAGAGTCATTTTAATGCCTGAAATTGGTCGAAATAGAAGCTTCTGAGTAGGAGAAAAAGTCTGTAAAAATGGCAATTTTGGTCACATTGAGGCTTTAAAAAGTAGTTATTCAACATGAGGCACAATCCAAGTGACATTTTGAATCAATTTTTCTACAGTCAAAAAAATCATTTTTCTGATGAAAAACGATGACCCGGGACCTGTTGAACTTTCTCCAGATGGTCAGAAATGGTAATTTTTTAATTTTTAATTTTTTGACTGTAAATGACTATTGCATGTGAATCATCACTTTTGGAACAAAAATAAGTATGTTTAGAGTCATTTTAATGCCTGAAATTGGTCGAAATTGAAGCTTCTGAGTAGGAGAAAAAGTCTGTAAAAATGGCGATTTTGGTCACATTGAGGCTTTAAAAAGTAGTTATTCAACATGAGGCACAATCCAAGCGACATTTTGAATCAATTTTTCTACAGTCAAAAAAATCTATTTTCTGATGAAAAACTATGACCCTTGACCTGTCGAACCTTCTCCAGATGGTCAGAAATGGTAATTTTTTAATTTTTAATTTTTTGACTGTAAATGACTATTGCATGTGAATTATCACTTTTGGAACAAAAATAAGTTTGTTTAGAGTCATTTTAATGCCTGAAATTGGTCGAAATAGAAGCTTCTGAGTAGGAGAAAAAGTCTGTAAAAATGGCAATTTTGGTCACATTGAGGCTTTAAAAAGTAGTTATTCAACATGAGGCACAATCCAAGTGACATTTTGAATCAATTTTTCTACAGTCAAAAAAAGCAATTTTCTGATGAAAAACGATGACCCGGGACCTGTCGAACCTTCTCTAGATGGTCAGAAATTGTATTTTTTTAATGATTAAGTTTTTTTACTGTAAATGACTATTGCATGTGAATTATCACTTTTGGAACAAAAATAAGTGTGTTTAGAGTCATTTTAATGTCTGAAATTGGTCGAAATAGAAGCTTCTGAGTAGGAGAAAAAGTCTGTAAAAATGGCAATTTTGGTCACATTGAGGCTTCAAAAAGTAGTTATTCAACATGAGGCACAATCCAAGTGACATTTTGAATCAATTTTTCTACAGTCAAAAAAACTCAATTTTCTGATGAAAAACGATGACCCGGGACCTGTTGAACTTTCTCCAGATGGTCAGAAATGGTAATTTTTTAATTTTTAAGTTTTTTGACTGTAAATGACTATTGCATGTGAATTATCACTTTTGGAACAAAAATAAGTTTGTTTAGAGTCATTTTAATGCCTGAAATTGGTCGAAATAGAAGCTTCTGAGTAGGAGAAAAAGTCTGTAAAAATGGCAATTTTGGTCACATTGAGGCTTTAAAAAGTAGTTATTCAACATGAGGCACAATCCAAGTGACATTTTGAATCAATTTTTCTACAGTCAAAAAAAGCAATTTTCTGATGAAAAACGATGACCCGGGACCTGTCGAACCTTCTCTAGATGGTCAGAAATTGTATTTTTTTAATGATTAAGTTTTTTTACTGTAAATGACTATTGCATGTGAATTATCACTTTTGGAACAAAAATAAGTGTGTTTAGAGTCATTTTAATGTCTGAAATTGGTCGAAATAGAAGCTTCTGAGTAGGAGAAAAAGTCTGTAAAAATGGCAATTTTGGTCACGTTGAGGCTTTAAAAAGTAGTTATTCAACATAAGGCACAATCTAAGTGACATTTTGAATCAATTTTCTACAGTCCAAAAAATCTATTTTCTGATGGAAAGCGATGACCTGTCGAACCTTCTCCAGATGGTCAGAAATGGTAATTTTTTAATGTTTAATTTTTTGACTGTAAAAGACTATTGCATGTGAATTATCACTTTTGGAACAAAAATAAGTGTGTTTAGAGTCATTTTAATGCCTGAAATTGTTCGAAATAGAAGCTTCTGAGTAGGAGAAAAAGTCTGTAAAAATGGCAATTTTGGTCACATTGAGGCTTTAAAAAGTAGTTATTCAACATGAGGCACAATCCAAGTGACATTTTGAATCAATTTTTCTACAGTCAAAAAAACCAATTTTCTGATGAAAAATGATGACCCGGGACCTGTTGAACTTTCTCCAGATGGTCAGAAATGGTAATTTTTTAATTTTTAATTTTTTGACTGTAAATGACTATTGCATGTGAATTATCACTTTTGGAACAAAAATAAGTATGTTTAGAGTCATTTTAATGCCTGAAATTGGTCGAAATTGAAGCTTCTGAGTAGGAGAAAAAGTCTGTAAAAATGGCAATTTTGGTCACATTGAGGCTTTAAAAAGTAGTTATTCAACATGAGGCACAATCCAAGCGACATTTTGAATCAATTTTTCTACAGTCAAAAAAATCTATTTTCTGATGAAAAACGATGACCCTTGACCTGTCGAACCTTCTCCAGATGGTCAGAAATGGTAATTTTTTTTAATTTTTAATTTTTTGACTGTAAATGACTATTGCATGTGAATTATCACTTTTGGAACAAAAATAAGTTTGTTTAGAGTCATTTTAATGCCTGAAATTGGTCGAAATAGAAGCTTCTGAGTAGGAGAAAAAGTCTATAAAAATGGCAATTTTGGTCACATTGAGGCTTTAAAAAGTAGTTATTCAACATGAGGCACAATCCAAGTGACATTTTGAATCAATTTTTCTACAGTCAAAAAAATCAATTTTCTGATGAAAAACGATGACCCGGGACCTGTTGAACTTTCTCCAGATGGTCAGAAATGGCAATTTTTTAATTTTTAATTTTTTGACTGTAAATGACTATAGCATGTGAATTATCACTTTTGGAAGAAAAATAAGTGTGTTTAGAGTCATTTTAATGCCTGAAATTGGTCGAAATAGAAGCTTCTGAGTAGGAGAAAAAGTCTGTAAAAATGGCAATTTTGGTCACATTGAGGCTTTAAAAAGTAGTTATTCAACATGAGGCACAATCCAAGTGACATTTTGAATCAATTTTTCTACAGTCCAAAAAATCTATTTTCCGATGAAAAATGATGACCCGGGACCTGTTGAACTTTCTCCAGATGGTCAGAAATGGTAATTTTTTAATTTTTAATTTTTTGACTGTAAATGACTATTGCATGTGAATTATCACTTTTGGAACAAAAATAAGTATGTTTAGAGTCATTTTAATGCCTGAAATTGGTCGAAATTGAAGCTTCTGAGTAGGAGAAAAAGTCTGTAAAAATGGCAATTTTGGTCACATTGAGGCTTTAAAAAGTAGTTATTCAACATGAGGCACAATCCAAGCGACATTTTGAATCAATTTTTCTACAGTCAAAAAAATCTATTTTCTGATGAAAAACGATGACCCTTGACCTGTCGAACCTTCTCCAGATGGTCAGAAATGGTAATTTTTTTTAATTTTTAATTTTTTGACTGTAAATGACTATTGCATGTGAATTATCACTTTTGGAACAAAAATAAGTTTGTTTAGAGTCATTTTAATGCCTGAAATTGGTCGAAATAGAAGCTTCTGAGTAGGAGAAAAAGTCTATAAAAATGGCAATTTTGGTCACATTGAGGCTTTAAAAAGTAGTTATTCAACATGAGGCACAATCCAAGTGACATTTTGAATCAATTTTTCTACAGTCAAAAAAATCAATTTTCTGATGAAAAACGATGACCCGGGACCTGTTGAACTTTCTCCAGATGGTCAGAAATGGCAATTTTTTAATTTTTAATTTTTTGACTGTAAATGACTATAGCATGTGAATTATCACTTTTGGAAGAAAAATAAGTGTGTTTAGAGTCATTTTAATGCCTGAAATTGGTCGAAATAGAAGCTTCTGAGTAGGAGAAAAAGTCTGTAAAAATGGCAATTTTGGTCACATTGAGGCTTTAAAAAGTAGTTATTCAACATGAGGCACAATCCAAGTGACATTTTGAATCAATTTTTCTACAGTCCAAAAAATCTATTTTCCGATGAAAAACGATGACCCGTGACCTGTCGAACCTTCTCCAGATGGTCAGAAATGGTAATTTTTTAATGTTTAATTTTTTGACTGTAAAAGACTATTGCATGTGAATTATCACTTTTGGAACAAAAATAAGTGTGTTTAGAGTCATTTTAATGCCTGAAATTGTTCGAAATAGAAGCTTCTGAGTAGGAGAAAAAGTCTGTAAAAATGGCAATTTTGGTCACATTGAGGCTTTAAAAAGTAGTTATTCAACATGAGGCACAATCCAAGTGACATTTTGAATCAATTTTTCTACAGTCAAAAAAATCATTTTTCTGATGAAAAACGATGACCCGGGACCTGTTGAACTTTCTCCAGATGGTCAGAAATGGTAATTTTTTAATTTTTAATTTTTTGACTGTAAATGACTATTGCATGTGAATCATCACTTTTGGAACAAAAATAAGTATGTTTAGAGTCATTTTAATGCCTGAAATTGGTCGAAATAGAAGCTTCTGAGTAGGAGAAAAAGTCTGTAAAAATGGCAATTTTGGTCACATTGAGGCTTTAAAAAGTAGTTATTCAACATGAGGCACAATCCAAGTGACATTTTGAATCAATTTTTCTACAGTCCAAAAAATTAATTTTCCGAAGAAAAACGATGACCTGTGACCTGTCGAACCTTCTCCAGATGGTCAGAAATGGTAATTTTTTAATGTTTAATTTTTTTACTGTAAATGACTATTGCATGTGAATTATCACTTTTGGAACAAAAATAAGTGTGTTTAGAGTCATTTTAATGCCTGAAATTGGTTGAAATAGAAGCTTCTGAGTATAAGAAAAAGTCTGTAAAAATGGCAATTTTATTCACATTGAGGCTTTAAAAAGTAGTTATTCAACATGAGGCACAATCCAAGTGACATTTTGAATCAATTTTTCTACAGTCAAAAAAATCAATTTTTTGATGAAAAACGATGACCCGGGACCTGTTGAACTTTCTCCAGATGGTCAGAAATGGTAGTTTTTTAATTTTTAATTTTTTGACTGTAAATGACTATTGCATGTGAATTATCACTTTTGGAACAAAAATACGTTTGTTTAGAGTCATTTTAATGCCTGAAATTGGTCGAAATAGAAGCTTCTGAGTAGGAGAAAAAGTCTGTAAAAATGGCAATTTTGGTCACATTGAGGCTTTAAAAAGTAGTTATTCAACATGAGGCACAATCCAAGTGACATTTTGAATCAATTTTTCTACAGTCAAAAAAATCAATTTTCTGATGAAAAAAGATGACCCGGGACCTGTTGAACCTTCTCCAGATGGTCAGAAATGGTAATTTTTTAATTTTTAAGTTTTTTTACTGTAAATGACTATTGCATGTGAATTATCACTTTTGGAACAAAAATAAGTGTGTTTAGAGTCATTTTAATGCCTGAAATTGGTTGAAATAGAAGCTTCTGAGTATAAGAAAAAGTCTGTAAAAATGGCAATTTTATTCACATTGAGGCTTTAAAAAGTAGTTATTCAACATGAGGCACAATCCAAGTGACATTTTGAATCAATTTTTCTACAGTCAAAAAAATCAATTTTCTGATGAAAAAAGATGACCCGGGACCTGTTGAACCTTCTCCAGATGGTCAGAAATGGTAATTTTTTAATGTTTAATTTTTTGACTGTAAATGACTATTGCATGTGAATTATCACTTTTGGAACAAAAAAAAGTGTGTTTAGAGTCATTTTAATGTCTGAAATTGGTCGAAATAGAAGCTTCTGAGTAGGAGAAAAAGTCTGTAAAAATGGCAATTTTGGTCACATTGAGGCTTTAAAAAGTAGTTATTCAACATGAGGCACAATCCAAGTGACATTTTGAATCAATTTTTCTACAGTCAAAAAAACTCACTTTTCTGATGAAAAACGATGACCCGGGACCTGTTGGACTTTCTCCAGATGGTCAGAAATGGTAATTTTTTAATTTTTAATTTTTTGACTGTAAATGACTATTGCATGTGAATTATCACTTTTGGAACAAAAATAAGTTTGTTTAGAGTCATTTTAATGCCTGAAATTGGTCAAAATAGAAGCTTCTGAGTAGGAGAAAAAGTCTGTAAAAATGGCAATTTTGGTCACGTTGAGGCTTTAAAAAGTAGTTATTCAACATAAGGCACAATCCAAGTGACATTTTGAATCAATTTTCTACAGTCCAAAAAATTTATTTTCTGATGGAAAACGATGACCCGTGACCTGTCGAACCTTCTCCAGATGGTCAGAAATGGTAATTTTTTAATGTTTAATTTTTTGACTGTAAAAGACTATTGCATGTGAATTATCACTTTTGGAACAAAAATAAGTGTTTTTAGAGTCATTTTAGTGTCTGAAATTGGTCGAAATAGAAGCTTCTGAGTAGGAGAAAAAGTCTGTAAAAATGGCAATTTTGGTCACATTGAGGATTTAAAAAGTAGTTATTCAACATGAGGCACAATCCAAGCGACATTTTGAATCAATTTTTCTACAGTCAAAAAAATCTATTTTCTGATGAAAAACGATGACCTGTCGAACCTTTTCCAGATGGTCAGAAATGGTAATTTTTTAATTTTTAATTTTTTGACTGTAAATGACTATTGCATGTGAATTATCACTTTTGGAACAAAAATAAGTTTGTTTAGAGTCATTTTAATGCCTGAAATTGGTCGAAATAGAAGCTTCTGAGTAGGAGAAAAAGTCTGTAAAAATGGCAATTTTGGTCACATTGAGGCTTTAAAAAGTAGTTATTCAACATGAGGCACAATCCAAGTGACATTTTGAATCAATTTTTCTACAGTCCAAAAAATCTATTTTCCGATGAAAAACGATGACCCGTGACCTGTCGAACCTTCTCCAGATGGTCAGAAATGGTAATTTTTTAATGTTTAATTTTTTGACTGTAAAAGACTATTGCATGTGAATTATCACTTTTGGAACAAAAATAAGTGTGTTTAGAGTCATTTTAATGCCTGAAATTGTTCGAAATAGAAGCTTCTGAGTAGGAGAAAAAGTCTGTAAAAATGGCAATTTTGGTCACATTGAGGCTTTAAAAAGTAGTTATTCAACATGAGGCACAATCCAAGTGACATTTTGAATCAATTTTTCTACAGTCAAAAAAATCATTTTTCTGATGAAAAACGATGACCCGGGACCTGTTGAACTTTCTCCAGATGGTCAGAAATGGTAATTTTTTAATTTTTAATTTTTTGACTGTAAATGACTATTGCATGTGAATCATCACTTTTGGAACAAAAATAAGTATGTTTAGAGTCATTTTAATGCCTGAAATTGGTCGAAATTGAAGCTTCTGAGTAGGAGAAAAAGTCTGTAAAAATGGCAATTTTGGTCACATTGAGGCTTTAAAAAGTAGTTATTCAACATGAGGCACAATCCAAGCGACATTTTGAATCAATTTTTCTACAGTCAAAAAAATCTATTTTCTGATGAAAAACTATGACCCTTGACCTGTCGAACCTTCTCCAGATGGTCAGAAATGGTAATTTTTTAATTTTTAATTTTTTGACTGTAAATGACTATTGCATGTGAATTATCACTTTTGGAACAAAAATAAGTTTGTTTAGAGTCATTTTAATGCCTGAAATTGGTCGAAATAGAAGCTTCTGAGTAGGAGAAAAAGTCTGTAAAAATGGCAATTTTGGTCACATTGAGGCTTTAAAAAGTAGTTATTCAACATGAGGCACAATCCAAGTGACATTTTGAATCAATTTTTCTACAGTCAAAAAAAGCAATTTTCTGATGAAAAACGATGACCCGGGACCTGTCGAACCTTCTCTAGATGGTCAGAAATTTTATTTTTTTAATGATTAAGTTTTTTTACTGTAAATGACTATTGCATGTGAATTATCACTTTTGGAACAAAAATAAGTGTGTTTAGAGTCATTTTAATGTCTGAAATTGGTCGAAATAGAAGCTTCTGAGTAGGAGAAAAAGTCTGTAAAAATGGCAATTTTGGTCACATTGAGGCTTCAAAAAGTAGTTATTCAACATGAGGCACAATCCAAGTGACATTTTGAATCAATTTTTCTACAGTCAAAAAAACTCAATTTTCTGATGAAAAACGATGACCCGGGACCTGTTGAACTTTCTCCAGATGGTCAGAAATGGTAATTTTTTAATTTTTAATTTTTTGACTGTAAATGACTATTGCATGTGAATCATCACTTTTGGAACAAAAATAAGTATGTTTAGAGTCATTTTAATGCCTGAAATTGGTCGAAATTGAAGCTTCTGAGTAGGAGAAAAAGTCTGTAAAAATGGCGATTTTGGTCACATTGAGGCTTTAAAAAGTAGTTATTCAACATGAGGCACAATCCAAGTGACATTTTGAATCAATTTTTCTACAGTCAAAAAAATCAATTTTCTGATGAAAAAAGATGACCCGGGACCTGTTGAACCTTCTCCAGATGGTCAGAAATGGTAATTTTTTAATTTTTAAGTTTTTTTACTGTAAATGACTATTGCATGTGAATTATCACTTTTGGAACAAAAATAAGTGTGTTTAGAGTCATTTTAATGCCTGAAATTGGTTGAAATAGAAGCTTCTGAGTATAAGAAAAAGTCTGTAAAAATGGCAATTTTATTCACATTGAGGCTTTAAAAAGTAGTTATTCAACATGAGGCACAATCCAAGTGACATTTTGAATCAATTTTTCTACAGTCAAAAAAATCAATTTTCTGATGAAAAAAGATGACCCGGGACCTGTTGAACCTTCTCCAGATGGTCAGAAATGGTAATTTTTTAATGTTTAATTTTTTGACTGTAAAAGACTATTGCATGTGAATTATCACTTTTGGAACAAAAATAAGTTTGTTTGGAGTCATTTTAATGCCTGGAATTGGTCGAAATAGAAGCTTCTGAGTAGGAGAAACAGTCTGTAAAAATGGCAATTTTGGTCACATTGAGGCTTTAAAAAGTAGTTATTCAACATGAGGCACAATCCAAGTGACATTTTGAATCAATTTTTCTACAGTCCAAAAAATTTATTTTCTGATGAAAAACGATGACCCGTGACCTGTCGAACCTTCTACAGATGGTCAGAAATGGTAATTTTTTAATGTTTAATTTTTTGACTGTAAATGACTATTGCATGTGAATTATCACTTTTGGAACAAAAAAAAGTGTGTTTAGAGTCATTTTAATGTCTGAAATTGGTCGAAATAGAAGCTTCTGAGTAGGAGAAAAAGTCTGTAAAAATGGCAATTTTGGTCACATTGAGGCTTTAAAAAGTAGTTATTCAACATGAGGCACAATCCAAGTGACATTTTGAATCAATTTTTCTACAGTCAAAAAAACTCACTTTTCTGATGAAAAACGATGACCCGGGACCTGTTGGACTTTCTCCAGATGGTCAGAAATGGTAATTTTTTAATTTTTAATTTTTTGACTGTAAATGACTATTGCATGTGAATTATCACTTTTGGAACAAAAATAAGTTTGTTTAGAGTCATTTTAATGCCTGAAATTGGTCAAAATAGAAGCTTCTGAGTAGGAGAAAAAGTCTGTAAAAATGGCAATTTTGGTCACGTTGAGGCTTTAAAAAGTAGTTATTCAACATAAGGCACAATCCAAGTGACATTTTGAATCAATTTTCTACAGTCCAAAAAATTTATTTTCTGATGGAAAACGATGACCCGTGACCTGTCGAACCTTCTCCAGATGGTCAGAAATGGTAATTTTTTAATGTTTAATTTTTTGACTGTAAAAGACTATTGCATGTGAATTATCACTTTTGGAACAAAAATAAGTGTTTTTAGAGTCATTTTAGTGTCTGAAATTGGTCGAAATAGAAGCTTCTGAGTAGGAGAAAAAGTCTGTAAAAATGGCAATTTTGGTCACATTGAGGATTTAAAAAGTAGTTATTCAACATGAGGCACAATCCAAGCGACATTTTGAATCAATTTTTCTACAGTCAAAAAAATCTATTTTCTGATGAAAAACGATGACCTGTCGAACCTTTTCCAGATGGTCAGAAATGGTAATTTTTTAATTTTTAATTTTTTGACTGTAAATGACTATTGCATGTGAATTATCACTTTTGGAACAAAAATAAGTTTGTTTAGAGTCATTTTAATGCCTGAAATTGGTCGAAATAGAAGCTTCTGAGTAGGAGAAAAAGTCTGTAAAAATGGCAATTTTGGTCACATTGAGGCTTTAAAAAGTAGTTATTCAACATGAGGCACAATCCAAGTGACATTTTGAATCAATTTTTCTACAGTCCAAAAAATCTATTTTCCGATGAAAAACGATGACCCGTGACCTGTCGAACCTTCTCCAGATGGTCAGAAATGGTAATTTTTTAATGTTTAATTTTTTGACTGTAAAAGACTATTGCATGTGAATTATCACTTTTGGAACAAAAATAAGTGTGTTTAGAGTCATTTTAATGCCTGAAATTGTTCGAAATAGAAGCTTCTGAGTAGGAGAAAAAGTCTGTAAAAATGGCAATTTTGGTCACATTGAGGCTTTAAAAAGTAGTTATTCAACATGAGGCACAATCCAAGTGACATTTTGAATCAATTTTTCTACAGTCAAAAAAATCATTTTTCTGATGAAAAACGATGACCCGGGACCTGTTGAACTTTCTCCAGATGGTCAGAAATGGTAATTTTTTAATTTTTAATTTTTTGACTGTAAATGACTATTGCATGTGAATCATCACTTTTGGAACAAAAATAAGTATGTTTAGAGTCATTTTAATGCCTGAAATTGGTCGAAATTGAAGCTTCTGAGTAGGAGAAAAAGTCTGTAAAAATGGCAATTTTGGTCACATTGAGGCTTTAAAAAGTAGTTATTCAACATGAGGCACAATCCAAGCGACATTTTGAATCAATTTTTCTACAGTCAAAAAAATCTATTTTCTGATGAAAAACTATGACCCTTGACCTGTCGAACCTTCTCCAGATGGTCAGAAATGGTAATTTTTTAATTTTTAATTTTTTGACTGTAAATGACTATTGCATGTGAATTATCACTTTTGGAACAAAAATAAGTTTGTTTAGAGTCATTTTAATGCCTGAAATTGGTCGAAATAGAAGCTTCTGAGTAGGAGAAAAAGTCTGTAAAAATGGCAATTTTGGTCACATTGAGGCTTTAAAAAGTAGTTATTCAACATGAGGCACAATCCAAGTGACATTTTGAATCAATTTTTCTACAGTCAAAAAAAGCAATTTTCTGATGAAAAACGATGACCCGGGACCTGTCGAACCTTCTCTAGATGGTCAGAAATTGTATTTTTTTAATGATTAAGTTTTTTTACTGTAAATGACTATTGCATGTGAATTATCACTTTTGGAACAAAAATAAGTGTGTTTAGAGTCATTTTAATGTCTGAAATTGGTCGAAATAGAAGCTTCTGAGTAGGAGAAAAAGTCTGTAAAAATGGCAATTTTGGTCACATTGAGGCTTCAAAAAGTAGTTATTCAACATGAGGCACAATCCAAGTGACATTTTGAATCAATTTTTCTACAGTCAAAAAAACTCAATTTTCTGATGAAAAACGATGACCCGGGACCTGTTGAACTTTCTCCAGATGGTCAGAAATGGTAATTTTTTAATTTTTAATTTTTTGACTGTAAATGACTATTGCATGTGAATCATCACTTTTGGAACAAAAATAAGTATGTTTAGAGTCATTTTAATGCCTGAAATTGGTCGAAATTGAAGCTTCTGAGTAGGAGAAAAAGTCTGTAAAAATGGCAATTTTGGTCACATTGAGGCTTTAAAAAGTAGTTATTCAACATGAGGCACAATCCAAGCGACATTTTGAATCAATTTTTCTACAGTCAAAAAAATCTATTTTCTGATGAAAAACTATGACCCTTGACCTGTCGAACCTTCTCCAGATGGTCAGAAATGGTAATTTTTTAACTTTTAATTTTTTGACTGTAAATGACTATTGCATGTGAATTATCACTTTTGGAACAAAAATAAGTTTGTTTAGAGTCATTTTAATGCCTGAAATTGGTCGAAATAGAAGCTTCTGAGTAGGAGAAAAAGTCTGTAAAAATGGCAATTTTGGTCACATTGAGGCTTTAAAAAGTAGTTATTCAACATGAGGCACAATCCAAGTGACATTTTGAATCAATTTTTCTACAGTCAAAAAAAGCAATTTTCTGATGAAAAACGATGACCCGGGACCTGTCGAACCTTCTCTAGATGGTCAGAAATTGTATTTTTTTAATGATTACGTTTTTTTACTGTAAATGACTATTGCATGTGAATTATCACTTTTGGAACAAAAATAAGTGTGTTTAGAGTCATTTTAATGTCTGAAATTGGTCGAAATAGAAGCTTCTGAGTAGGAGAAAAAGTCTGTAAAAATGGCAATTTTGGTCACATTGAGGCTTCAAAAAGTAGTTATTCAACATGAGGCACAATCCAAGTGACATTTTGAATCAATTTTTCTACAGTCAAAAAAACTCAATTTTCTGATGAAAAACGATGACCCGGGACCTGTTGAACTTTCTCCAGATGGTCAGAAATGGTAATTTTTTAATTGTTAAGTTTTTTGACTGTAAATGACTATTGCATGTGAATTATCACTTTTGGAACAAAAATAAGTTTGTTTAGAGTCATTTTAATGCCTGAAATTGGTCGAAATAGAAGCTTCTGAGTAGGAGAAAAAGTCTGTAAAAATGGCAATTTTGGTCACGTTGAGGCTTTAAAAAGTAGTTATTCAACATAAGGCACAATCTAAGTGACATTTTGAATCAATTTTCTACAGTCCAAAAAATCTATTTTCTGATGGAAAGCGATGACCTGTCGAACCTTCTCCAGATGGTCAGAAATGGTAATTTTTTAATGTTTAATTTTTTGACTGTAAAAGACTATTGCATGTGAATTATCACTTTTGGAACAAAAATAAGTGTGTTTAGAGTCATTTTAATGCCTGAAATTGTTCGAAATAGAAGCTTCTGAGTAGGAGAAAAAGTCTGTAAAAATGGCAATTTTGGTCACATTGAGGCTTTAAAAAGTAGTTATTCAACATGAGGCACAATCCAAGTGACATTTTGAATCAATTTTTCTACAGTCAAAAAAACCAATTTTCTGATGAAAAATGATGACCCGGGACCTGTTGAACTTTCTCCAGATGGTCAGAAATGGTAATTTTTTAATTTTTAATTTTTTGACTGTAAATGACTATTGCATGTGAATTATCACTTTTGGAACAAAAATAAGTATGTTTAGAGTCATTTTAATGCCTGAAATTGGTCGAAATTGAAGCTTCTGAGTAGGAGAAAAAGTCTGTAAAAATGGCAATTTTGGTCACATTGAGGCTTTAAAAAGTAGTTATTCAACATGAGGCACAATCCAAGCGACATTTTGAATCAATTTTTCTACAGTCAAAAAAATCTATTTTCTGATGAAAAACGATGACCCTTGACCTGTCGAACCTTCTCCAGATGGTCAGAAATGGTAATTTTTTTTAATTTTTAATTTTTTGACTGTAAATGACTATTGCATGTGAATTATCACTTTTGGAACAAAAATAAGTTTGTTTAGAGTCATTTTAATGCCTGAAATTGGTCGAAATAGAAGCTTCTGAGTAGGAGAAAAAGTCTATAAAAATGGCAATTTTGGTCACATTGAGGCTTTAAAAAGTAGTTATTCAACATGAGGCACAATCCAAGTGACATTTTGAATCAATTTTTCTACAGTCAAAAAAATCAATTTTCTGATGAAAAACGATGACCCGGGACCTGTTGAACTTTCTCCAGATGGTCAGAAATGGCAATTTTTTAATTTTTAATTTTTTGACTGTAAATGACTATAGCATGTGAATTATCACTTTTGGAAGAAAAATAAGTGTGTTTAGAGTCATTTTAATGCCTGAAATTGGTCGAAATAGAAGCTTCTGAGTAGGAGAAAAAGTCTGTAAAAATGGCAATTTTGGTCACATTGAGGCTTTAAAAAGTAGTTATTCAACATGAGGCACAATCCAAGTGACATTTTGAATCAATTTTTCTACAGTCCAAAAAATTTATTTTCTGATGAAAAACGATGACCCGTGACCTGTCGAACCTTCTCCAGATGGTCAGAAATGGTAATTTTTTAATGTTTAATTTTTTGACTGTAAATGACTATTGCATGTGAATTATCACTTTTGGAACAAAAATAAGTGTGTTTAGAGTCATTTTAATGTCTGAAATTGGTCGAAATAGAAGCTTCTGAGTAGGAGAAAAAGTCTGTAAAAATGGCAATTTTGGTCACATTGAGGCTTTAAAAAGTAGTTATTCAACATGAGGCACAATCCAAGTGACATTTTGAATCAATTTTTCTACACTCAAAAAAATCAATTTTCTGATGAAAAACGATGACCCGGGACCTGTCGAACCTTCTCTAGATGGTCAGAAATTGTATTTTTTTAATGATTAATTTTTTTACTGTAAATGACTATTGCATGTGAATTATCACTTTTGGAACAAAAATAAGTGTGTTTAGAGTCATTTTAATGCCTGAAATTGGTTGAAATAGAAGCTTCTGAGTATAAGAAAAAGTCTGTAAAAATGGCAATTTTATTCACATTGAGGCTTTAAAAAGTAGTTATTCAACATGAGGCACAATCCAAGTGACATTTTGAATCAATTTTTCTACAGTCAAAAAAATCAATTTTCTGATGAAAAACGATGACCCGGGACCTGTTGAACTTTCTCCAGATGGTCAGAAATGGTAATTTTTTAATTTTTAATTTTTTGACTGTAAATGACTATAGCATGGTAATTATCACTTTTGGAAGAAAAATAAGTGTGTTTAGAGTCATTTTAATGCCTGAAATTGGTCGAAATAGAAGCTTCTGAGTAGGAGAAAAAGTCTGTAAAAATGGCAATTTTGGTCACATTGAGACTTTAAAAAGTAGTTATTCAACATGAGGCACAATCCAAGCGACATTTTGAATCAATTTTTCTACAGTCAAAAAAATCAATTTTCTGATGAAAAACGATGACCCGTGACCTGTCGAACATTCTCCAGATGGCCAGAAACGGTAATTTTTTATTGTTTAATTTTTTGACTGTAAATGACTATTGCATGTGAATTATCACTTTTGGAACAAAAATAAGTGTGTTTAAAGTCATTTTAATGCGTGAAATTGGTTGAAATAGAAGCTTCTGAGTAGGAGAAAAAGTCTGTAAAAATGGCAATTTTGGTCACATTGAGGCTTTAAAAAGTAGTTATTCAACATGAGGCACAATCCAAGTGACATTTTGAATCAATTTTTCTACAGTCAAAAAAATCAATTTTCTGATGAAAAACGATGACCCGGGACCTGTCGAACCTTCTCTAGATGGTCAGAAATGGTATTTTTTTAATGATTAAATTTTTTTACTGTAAATGACTATTGCATGTGAATTATCACTTTTGGAACAAAAATAAGTGTGTTTAGAGTCATTTTAATGCCTGAAATTGGTTGAAATAGAAGCTTCTGAGTATAAGAAAAAGTCTGTAAAAATGGCAATTTTATTCACATTGAGGCTTTAAAAAGTAGTTATTCAACATGAGGCACAATCCAAGTGACATTTTGAATCAATTTTTCTACAGTCAAAAAAATCAATTTTCTGATGAAAAACGATGACCCGGGACCTGTTGAACTTTCTCCAGATGGTCAGAAATGGTAATTTTTTAATTTTAAATTTTTTGACTGTAAATGACTATTGCATGTGAATTATCACTTTTGGAACAAAAATAAGTTTGTTTAGAGTCATTTTAATGCCTGAAATTGGTCGAAATAGAAGCTTCTGAGTAGGAGAAAAAGTCTGTAAAAATGGCAATTTTGGTCACATTGAGGCTTTAAAAAGTAGTTATTCAACACGAGGCCCAATCCAAGTGACATTTTGAATCAATTTTTCTACAGTCCAAAAAATTTATTTTCTGATGAAAAACGATGACCCGTGACCTGTCGAACCTTCTACAGATGGTCAGAAATGGTAATTTTTTAATGTTTAATTTTTTGACTGTAAATGACTATTGCATGTGAATTATCACTTTTGGAACAAAAATAAGTTTGTTTAGAGTCATTTTAATGCCTGAAATTGGTCGAAATAGAAGCTTCTGAGTAGGAGAAAAAGTCTGTAAAAATGGCAATTTTGGTCACGTTGAGGCTTTAAAAAGTAGTTATTCAACATAAGGCACAATCTAAGTGACATTTTGAATCAATTTTCTACAGTCCAAAAAATCTATTTTCTGATGGAAAGCGATGACCTGTCGAACCTTCTCCAGATGGTCAGAAATGGTAATTTTTTTATGTTTAATTTTTTGACTGTAAAAGACTATTGCATGTGAATTATCACTTTTGGAACAAAAATAAGTGTGTTTAGAGTCATTTTAATGCCTGAAATTGTTCGAAATAGAAGCTTCTGAGTAGGAGAAAAAGTCTGTAAAAATGGCAATTTTGGTCACATTGAGGCTTTAAAAAGTAGTTATTCAACATGAGGCACAATCCAAGTGACATTTTGAATCAATTTTTCTACAGTCAAAAAAACCAATTTTCTGATGAAAAATGATGACCCGGGACCTGTTGAACTTTCTCCAGATGGTCAGAAATGGTAATTTTTTAATTTTTAATTTTTTGACTGTAAATGACTATTGCATGTGAATTATCACTTTTGGAACAAAAATAAGTATGTTTAGAGTCATTTTAATGCCTGAAATTGGTCGAAATTGAAGCTTCTGAGTAGGAGAAAAAGTCTGTAAAAATGGCAATTTTGGTCACATTGAGGCTTTAAAAAGTAGTTATTCAACATGAGGCACAATCCAAGCGACATTTTGAATCAATTTTTCTACAGTCAAAAAAATCTATTTTCTGATGAAAAACGATGACCCTTGACCTGTCGAACCTTCTCCAGATGGTCAGAAATGGTAATTTTTTTTAATTTTTAATTTTTTGACTGTAAATGACTATTGCATGTGAATTATCACTTTTGGAACAAAAATAAGTTTGTTTAGAGTCATTTTAATGCCTGAAATTGGTCGAAATAGAAGCTTCTGAGTAGGAGAAAAAGTCTATAAAAATGGCAATTTTGGTCACATTGAGGCTTTAAAAAGTAGTTATTCAACATGAGGCACAATCCAAGTGACATTTTGAATCAATTTTTCTACAGTCAAAAAAATCAATTTTCTGATGAAAAACGATGACCCGGGACCTGTTGAACTTTCTCCAGATGGTCAGAAATGGCAATTTTTTAATTTTTAATTTTTTGACTGTAAATGACTATAGCATGTGAATTATCACTTTTGGAAGAAAAATAAGTGTGTTTAGAGTCATTTTAATGCCTGAAATTGGTCGAAATAGAAGCTTCTGAGTAGGAGAAAAAGTCTGTAAAAATGGCAATTTTGGTCACATTGAGGCTTTAAAAAGTAGTTATTCAACATGAGGCACAATCCAAGTGACATTTTGAATCAATTTTTCTACAGTCCAAAAAATTTATTTTCTGATGAAAAACGATGACCCGTGACCTGTCGAACCTTCTCCAGATGGTCAGAAATGGTAATTTTTTAATGTTTAATTTTTTGACTGTAAATGACTATTGCATGTGAATTATCACTTTTGGAACAAAAATAAGTGTGTTTAGAGTCATTTTAATGTCTGAAATTGGTCGAAATAGAAGCTTCTGAGTAGGAGAAAAAGTCTGTAAAAATGGCAATTTTGGTCACATTGAGGCTTTAAAAAGTAGTTATTCAACATGAGGCACAATCCAAGTGACATTTTGAATCAATTTTTCTACACTCAAAAAAATCAATTTTCTGATGAAAAACGATGACCCGGGACCTGTCGAACCTTCTCTAGATGGTCAGAAATTGTATTTTTTTAATGATTAATTTTTTTACTGTAAATGACTATTGCATGTGAATTATCACTTTTGGAACAAAAATAAGTGTGTTTAGAGTCATTTTAATGCCTGAAATTGGTTGAAATAGAAGCTTCTGAGTATAAGAAAAAGTCTGTAAAAATGGCAATTTTATTCACATTGAGGCTTTAAAAAGTAGTTATTCAACATGAGGCACAATCCAAGTGACATTTTGAATCAATTTTTCTACAGTCAAAAAAATCAATTTTCTGATGAAAAACGATGACCCGGGACCTGTTGAACTTTCTCCAGATGGTCAGAAATGGTAATTTTTTAATTTTTAATTTTTTGACTGTAAATGACTATAGCATGGTAATTATCACTTTTGGAAGAAAAATAAGTGTGTTTAGAGTCATTTTAATGCCTGAAATTGGTCGAAATAGAAGCTTCTGAGTAGGAGAAAAAGTCTGTAAAAATGGCAATTTTGGTCACATTGAGACTTTAAAAAGTAGTTATTCAACATGAGGCACAATCCAAGCGACATTTTGAATCAATTTTTCTACAGTCAAAAAAATCAATTTTCTGATGAAAAACGATGACCCGTGACCTGTCGAACATTCTCCAGATGGCCAGAAACGGTAATTTTTTATTGTTTAATTTTTTGACTGTAAATGACTATTGCATGTGAATTATCACTTTTGGAACAAAAATAAGTGTGTTTAAAGTCATTTTAATGCGTGAAATTGGTTGAAATAGAAGCTTCTGAGTAGGAGAAAAAGTCTGTAAAAATGGCAATTTTGGTCACATTGAGGCTTTAAAAAGTAGTTATTCAACATGAGGCACAATCCAAGTGACATTTTGAATCAATTTTTCTACAGTCAAAAAAATCAATTTTCTGATGAAAAACGATGACCCGGGACCTGTCGAACCTTCTCTAGATGGTCAGAAATGGTATTTTTTTAATGATTAAATTTTTTTACTGTAAATGACTATTGCATGTGAATTATCACTTTTGGAACAAAAATAAGTGTGTTTAGAGTCATTTTAATGCCTGAAATTGGTTGAAATAGAAGCTTCTGAGTATAAGAAAAAGTCTGTAAAAATGGCAATTTTATTCACATTGAGGCTTTAAAAAGTAGTTATTCAACATGAGGCACAATCCAAGTGACATTTTGAATCAATTTTTCTACAGTCAAAAAAATCAATTTTCTGATGAAAAACGATGACCCAGGACCTGTTGAACTTTCTCCAGATGGTCAGAAATGGTAATTTTTTAATTTTTAATTTTTTGACTGTAAAAGACTATTGCATGTGAATTATCACTTTTGGAACAAAAATAAGTTTGTTTGGAGTCATTTTAATGCCTGGAATTGGTCGAAATAGAAGCTTCTGAGTAGGAGAAACAGTCTGTAAAAATGGCAATTTTGGTCACATTGAGGCTTTAAAAAGTAGTTATTCAACATGAGGCACAATCCAAGTGACATTTTAAATCAATTTTTCTACAGTCAAAAAAATCAATTTTCTGATGAAAAACGATGACCCGGGACCTGTTGAACTTTCTCCAGATGGTCAGAAATGGTAATTTTTTAATTTTAAATTTTTTGACTGTAAATGACTATTGCATGTGAATTATCACTTTTGGAACAAAAATAAGTATGTTTAGAGTCATTTTAATGCCTGAAATTGGTCGAAATTGAAGCTTCTGAGTAGGAGAAAAAGTCTGTAAAAATGGCAATTTTGGTCACATTGAGGCTTTAAAAAGTAGTTATTCAACACGAGGCCCAATCCAAGTGACATTTTGAATCAATTTTTCTACAGTCCAAAAAATTTATTTTCTGATGAAAAACGATGACCCGTGACCTGTCGAACCTTCTACAGATGGTCAGAAATGGTAATTTTTTAATGTTTAATTTTTTGACTGTAAATGACTATTGCATGTGAATTATCACTTTTGGAACAAAAATAAGTGTGTTTAGAGTCATTTTAATGCCTGAAATTGGTTGAAATAGAAGCTTCTGAGTAGGAGAAACAGTCTGTAAAAATGGCAATTTTGGTCACATTGAGGCTTTAAAAAGTAGTTATTCAACATGAGGCACAATCCAAGTGACATTTTGAATCAATTTTTCTACAGTCAAAAAAATCAATTTTCTGATGAAAAACGATGACCCGGGACCTGTTGAACTTTCTCCAGATGGTCAGAAATGGTAATTTTTTAATTTTTAATTTTTTGACTGTAAATGACTATTGCATGTGAATTATCACTTTTGGAACAAAAATACGTTTGTTTAGAGTCATTTTAATGCCTGAAATTGGTCGAAATAGAAGCTTCTGAGTAGGAGTAAAAGGTGCGATCACAATCCGGTAAAAACCGGGTACGAACCGTCGGACGGAGCATATTCTCCGTCCGACGCGTACCCGGTCGTCAAAATATACAAACATGGAATTACGATTCGCACGGGTACACCATTACCGTACGAATCGTAAAAAAGACCGACCGAACAAAAAACACCTACCAATGCGATCCGGGAAAGCGCCGACCTGACGTCGGGACGCACGCAGCCAGCCATTCACGACCCAGGAATCACGATTCGCACCGACGTCACCCCGCACGGTGAATATTTTGCGGCAGCCAAAAACTGCCGGGAAATCAGGACGACGCGAACAAGGACCACCAGTACGCGACGGACAGACGACGACGCGAACAAGGAGGACCAGTACGTGACGGACAGACATGGACCCGAATCTACGAGTCATCCCTGCCCTCATAGCAGTCCACCTCCTCTACAGGTTACGACGCAGACGCCGCAGAAGGTCAGAATAACTAAGGGAGGGGGGAAAGTGGGGTGGGGTGGGGGTGGCACTACCAGGGCAGGCCACAAAACAACCACATGAGTGACACACTACACATGGCCTGGACATACCTGACTCCCATGCCCTGGTCACCACGAGGGGGTGGGGGCGTGTCCTGATAATCCAGCGACCGCCACAACGGAAGTCCGTCACCACGCGAACCGGCAACACAACCAGACAGGTACGTCCCGTACCCACGCCTGAAGAGCGTGGGTACGAGTCGGACCACGCCCACACACGTCACCCCAACAATGGCGGGACGGATCGCACCCACGTGGCAAAGGCCTGGGTACGGGCCGCACAAACATCACATAGCGTGGGGACGGATATGTACGGACCCTACCCCCACCCCGTATGCAAGGAGCGTACCCCCCACCCCAACAGTGAAAGTACGACCCGTACCCCCACCCGCGTATGCAAGGAGCGTACCCCCCTGCCCAACAGTGTAAGTACGACCCGTACCCCCACCCACGAATGCATGGAGCGTACCCCCCTGCCCAACAGTGTAAGTACGACCCGTACCCCCACCCACGAATGCAAGGAGCGTACCCCCCACCCCAACAGTGTAAGTACGACCCGTACCCCCACCCGCGAATGCAAGGAGCGTACCCCCCTGCCCAACAGTGTAAGTACGACCCGTACCCACACCCGCGGACGTACGGAGCGTACCCCCAGCCCAACAGTGTAAGTACGACCCGTACCCACACCCGCGGACGTACGGAGCGTACCCCCAGCCCAACAGTGTAAGTACGACCCGTACCCCCACCCGGGGACGTACGGAGCGTACCCCCAGCCCAACAGTGTAAGTACGACCCGTACCCCCACCCGCGAATGCAAGGAGCGTACCCCCCTGCCCAACAGTGTAAGTACGACCCGTACCCCCACCCGCGAATGCAAGGAGCGTACCCCCCTGCCCAACAGTGTAAGTACGACCCGTACCCCCACCCGCGGACGTACGGAGCGTACCCCCAGCCCAACAGTGTAAGTACGACCCGTACCCCCACCCGCGGACGTACGGAGCGTACCCCCAGCCCAACAGTGTAAGTACGACCCGTACCCCCACCCGCAGACGTACGGAGCGTACCCCCAGCCCAACAGTGTAAGTACGACCCGTACCCCCACCCGCGGACGTACGGAGCGTACCCCCAGCCCAACAGTGTAAGTACGACCCGTACCCCCACCCGCGGACGTACGGAGCGTACCCCCAGCCCAACAGTGTAAGTACGACCCGTACCCCCACCCGCGAATGCAAGGAGCGTACCCCCCTGCCCAACAGTGTAAGTACGACCCGTACCCCCACCCGCGTATGCATGGAGCGTACCCCCCATGCCAACAGTGTAAGTACGACTCGAACCCCCACCCACGAATGCAAGGAGCGTACCCCCCTGCCCAACAGTGTAAGTACGACCCGTACCCACACCCGCGGACGTACGGAGCGTACCCCCACCACACCAGTGTCAGTAGACTCGTACCCTCACCTCTAATGCAGTGTGCGTAACCCCACCGTGTATGTGCCAAGCGCACATATCCAGAAATCGGAGGTGTGTGTGCAGAGTCCACCCAGCAGTGCCCTGAGACAGGAGTGGTGGGTGTGGAGTCCTCCCAGCAGTGCCCTGAGACAGGAGGGGTGGGTGCCCATCACTCCCAGCAGTGCCCAGAGACAGGAGGGGTGTGTGCAGAGTCCTCCCAGCAGTGCCCTGAGACAGGAGGGGTGGGTGCAGAGTCCTCCCAGCAGTGCCCTGAGACAGGAGGGGTGGGTGCCCATCACTCCCAGCAGTGCCCAGAGACAGGAGGGGTGGGTGCAGAGTCCTCCCAGCAGTGCCCTGACACAGGAGGGGTGGGTGCAGAGTCCTCCCAGCAGTGCCCAGACACAGGAGGTGTGGGTGTGGAGTCCTCCCAGCAGTGCCCTGACACAGGAGGGGTGGGTGCAGAGTCCTCCCAGCAGTGCCCTGACACAGGAGGGGTGGGTGCAGAGTCCTCCCAGCAGTGCCCTGACACAGGAGGGGTGGGTGCAGAGTCCTCCCAGCAGTGCCCAGACACAGGAGGGGTGGGTGTGGAGTCCTCCCAGCAGTGCCCTGAGACAGGAGGGGTGGGTGCAGAGTCCTCCCAGCAGTGCCCTGACACAGGAGGGGTGGGTGCAGAGTCCTCCCAGCAGTGCCCAGACACAGGAGGGGTGGGTGTGGAGTCCTCCCAGCAGTGCCCTGAGACAGGAGGGGTGGGTGCAGAGTCCTCCCAGCAGTGCCCTGACACAGGAGGGGTGGGTGCAGAGTCCTCCCAGCAGTGCCCAGACACAGGAGGGGTGGGTGTGGAGTCCTCCCAGCAGTGCCCTGAGACAGGAGGGGTGGGTGTGGAGTCCTCCCAGCAGTGCCCTGACACAGGAGGGGTGGGTGCAGAGTCCTCCCAGCAGTGCCCTGACACAGGAGGGGTGGGTGCAGAGTCCTCCCAGCAGTGCCCTGACACAGGAGGGGTGGGTGCAGAGTCCTCCCAGCAGTGCCCAGACACAGGAGGGGTGGGTGTGGAGTCCTCCCAGCAGTGCCCTGAGACAGGAGGTGTGGGTGTGGAGTCCTCCCAGCAGTGCCCTGACACAGGAGGGGTGGGTGCAGAGTCCTCCCAGCAGTGCCCTGACACAGGAGGGGTGGGTGCAGAGTCCTCCCAGCAGTGCCCAGACACAGGAGGGGTGGGTGTGGAGTCCTCCCAGCAGTGCCCTGAGACAGGAGGGGTGGGTGCAGAGTCCTCCCAGCAGTGCCCTGAGACTGGAGGGGTGTAACACATGTGTGTGAGGCCAGAATTATCCACATGCATACTGGCTACAAGGGAACATGTCCCCATGAACTCATGTCAACAGACTCCACACACAAGTACAGTGATCACCAAGGATGCCACGATTGTCGCAGGTGGAGACATGGCCCTGCATGCATGGCCAAAGTAGAAGGGCTCCGTCACACACACAGCTCATGTAGACACAGCTCTGCGCTAAACATTGGGAACACCCTGCAGGGAAGAAAGCTGGGTACACAGAGGAAGGAATACACCCTTGGACAAGTGCACCATGCAGTAACTGCCTACATGAACAAAGAAAGTTAGCCAACACCTTGTGATGGCACACAGATCACAGGGTCCCACCAATGAGCAGTACACTACTACATATCCCACACACCCAAACCCTTACACACCACCCAAAACCATGTAGCAGCCCCACCAACACCAATACCAGCATAGCAGTAGTGTGATAATGAAAACAAAATTAAGCTTTATTCTGCAGGAGCACAATGTCCGTGGATCGCAGGCAGTTCAATCTTCACAAAGCCCATAGGGCAGTCAATGATTCTCAGCTGGATGGGGGACACAGTGGGATGCGTGTCCCCTACCTTGCCTGCACAGTCAAATGGCATCGTCTTCCACACTGGTGAGGGCATCAGGGGGGGGGGGAGCAACAGGCACCGCAGGGACATCAGGGCAAAGGGGCGGCGTTGTGGGTGCAGGGATGGAGGAGTCCACCACAGGGGGTGGGTCAGTGCCAAAGGCGGAGGCCAGGATGGCACTACACACCTTTGCAAGGTCATCCAGGGAGTCCCCTGCACCCGAAGGGACCTCAGGCCCCAAGGAGGGGGGGGGGTCAGAGGGATGGGTCGCAGCGCCACCGGGGGAGGGTGGAGACAGGGGGGGAGACTCAACCACCCTGACCGGGGACCTCCGTGACCGCTTGCGTGGTGGTGTAACTGTGGGGCTCAGGGACAGAGCGGCCATGAAGGAGTCCTTGGGGGAGATGTGGCCAGGAGAGCTGAGGGGAGGGGATTTGGAGGGAGTGGACTGGGTGGAATGCGGACTCCCACTATGGCTGCGTGTCACACGTTTGCCCCCCGACCCAGTGGGTGTGCCTACCTCACCCTGTGTGTGCGTGTCAGGAGGAGTGCGGTGGACCTTCCCTGCTGGTGTGGTGCCCGTGTCCGTTGATGTGGGTGCATGCCGACGTCTGGGTGTACGTGTGACAGGCATGGGAGTGGGAAGTGTGGATGGGGCAGGGGTAGGTGGGGGGAGGTCGCGCTGCAGGAGACCCACTGCTGCAGTCAGTGTGGAGTCGATGGACCTCAGCAAGTTGCGTTGGTCAGCCTGCGATGAATGAATGCCCTCCAAGAAAGCCTCGATGTTGGTGAGGGTTTTGCCGTGGGCATGGAGGACATTAAGGATCGCAGCCTGACCAACCTGCAGTTGCCGCTGGATGTCCACAGACTCTGCATTGGCGGCAGCAGTGGAGACAGGGGCAGGGGGCGCGGTGCCTGGCAGGAAGGAGACATGCTGTGACCGGGCACGCTGGGAAGGGACACGAGCAAGTGGGAGGCGGCTGGTGGAAACTGAGGGGGCGGTGCGAGGTGTTGTTCCGCTGTCAGCTGCTGGTGCAGCCTCCGCCCACTCGGAGACATCGTCCCCGGACCTGTCAGCTTCGTAGTCTGATGTGCCAGTCGACAGGTCCTCGGCCACACTCTCCTCCGCCTCTGTCCCACTCGATGTGCCAGCCCCGATGTCACGGCTGGCACTGGTGCTCGGTCCCTCCGCCTGGTCTGTGTCCATGTCTCCCTCTGTGTCCCCCGACGATGCTGTGGGCAGGGTGGAGAGACAGAAATTATTCAGACACCTGTACACATCTGTCACATGAGTCCAATCTACATAGGTAACATTGCATGGCCTGAAAAGGAAGATCACTAACATCTACTGAACAGGGTACCGATGTAGGGCATGCAACACACAGTTGGTTGAGCCACCATGCCACTGAAATACCATGGAGAGCATGAGACAATAGCTAAACACAGGAAAAGGAGTCTGACATAGCACCCAGGTCCTGGGGACAATCCAGCACTGCATCTGCACCACACAGCGTTTGCGAAAATACCGATGACCAGGGACCATATCCATGAACTTGAGACACATGCTGCATAGGTAATGCTGAAAACATGCACAACATGACTCGGTCACTGCACATTGCGTGTGTGTCCAGGCACATCACACACTGCCCAGACCCAGCAAGTGGTAATCAGGATTTAACACATAGGCATTGCCCGCCCCAACAAGACCCTACACGAGGCAAATTGTGGAGACACAGGTGGCACCAACATCTCATGGTCTGGGTGATACACACAGGGGCAGGCAAAAAGCAAGATTGGACGCCAAACAGCCAAGGTGTGCGCCTGTACAAATAATGAGGTACCAGTGCCCATCCTCAGATGAGTATAACAAGACACACAGGCACTGGCAACTGTGAGTATGAAGAAGGACAATCAGGTCAGGCTGCACAGTGGACACCTGTACAAATTAGCACGTCTATATACATGGTGACAGGGGACAATGGCACAGAGCACAACTTACGCTGTAGACACTGACAGTGGCCACGTTCATGATGACACATACACCACTGAGGAAAAGGTGCCCCAGGGGACAGTAGTGGGCACGCAACTACATGCTACTGAATGGTAATGACAGCAACACACGTCACCATCCCTGCACTATGTGTATCGCACAGTCATGCACATCATGTCACAGGCCACTACATAGGACATGCGCGCTGTAAGGCATGACACATGAGAGACCAACTCCCATGTCTGGAGTCAGCATCAGTGCCAACTGACATGGAACCCACATGCAGTGAACTTGACAGTGCACAGGCAAGGTCCCACAACCTGTTACACACCACCCCCACACATGATGCTACAGACATTGTTCCCGTGGACAAAGCGCCAGCCTACATTACCCTGGGAAGGAGTGACTACACACAGACCAGGGAACACATTGCAAGGAGGGGAAGGGTGGCAGGGGCACAGCGCTATACTGGGCCAAACAGGATCTGCACAGCACCTTTAAACCCTGCCAGTGGATTCATGCTACTGTGCCCTTACAAATGCCGGTGACACACAACAAACACACATGTACCTACCCCCTTCCGGCTGCTGCATCGCCTGTAAGCGCCTCTCCAGGTCTGGAAAGACCACCGGCAGCACACGCCTGTGGAGGTGGCTCAGACGGCGGCGGCCGCGGTTCTTGTGGCTCTCAGGTGAGTCCCCCAGCAGGAGCCGTGCAATCCTCCGCGTCCAGCACCGGATATCCTGCCAGCGTTTCCTCACCTGGGCCAGGCGCCGCCTCCGACCATCCACACCCCTCACGGCACTGACGGCGGTCAGCCAGATCTGCTCCTTGGCAGTGGCGCCTACCTGTGAGGAGGAACAAGTGACACCACATCAATACACCAGCCACATGTCACAGAGAGACATATGGGTACAAATTAGCTGGTAACAACAAGGCATGTCATGCAGCCAACGCATTGCACCTTTGTCATAGGGACATCATCCCCTGGTGAGGGAAAAAGCAGTACGTGCCACAGTGGGTACACAGGTGGAATGATGGCAATGTCACAATCAATGATCTAGGCTCACACTGTGCATCACACCCACCCCTCCTGGCTCAGGGCACTGCTGTGAGGACTCCACACCCACCCCTCCTGTCTCAGGGCACTGCTGGGAGGACTCTGAACCCACCCCTCCTGTCTCAGGGCACTGCTGGGAGGACTCTGCACACACCCCTCCTGTCTCAGGGCACTGCTGGGAGGACTCTGCACACACCCCTCCTGTCTCAGGGCACTGCTGTGAGTGATAGGCCCCCACCCCTCCTGTCTCAGGGCACTGCTGTGAGGACTCCACACCCACCCCTCCTGTCTCAGGGCACTGCTGTGAGGACTCCACACCCACCCCTCCTGTCTCAGGGCACTGCTGTGAGGACTCCGCACCCACCCCTCCTGTCTCAGGGCACTGCTGGGAGGACTCTGCACCCACCCCTCCTGTCTCAGGGCACTGCTGGGAGGACTCTGCACACACCCCTCCTGTCTCAGGGCACTGCTGGGAGGACTCTGCACCCACCCCTCCTGTGTCAGGGCACTGCTGTGAGGACTCTGCACCCACCCCTCCTGTGTCAGGGCACTGCTGTGAGGACTCTGCACCCACCCCTCCTGTCTCAGGGCACTGCTGTGAGGACTCTGCACACACCCCTCCTGTCTCTGGGCACTGCTGTGAGGACTCTGCACACACCCCTCCTGTCTCTGGGCACTGCTGTGAGGACTCTGCACACACCCCTCCTGTCTCAGGGCACTGCTGTGAGGACTCTGCACACACCCCTCCTGTCTCTGGGCACTGCTGTGAGGACTCTGCACACACCCCTCCTGTCTCTGGGCACTGCTGTGAGGACTCTGCACCCACCCCTCCTGTGTCAGGGCACTGCTGTGAGGACTCTGCACACACCCCTCCTGTCTCTGGGCACTGCTGTGAGGACTCTGCACACACCCCTCCTGTCTCAGGGCACTGCTGGGAGGACTCTGCACCCACCCCTCCTGTGTCAGGGCACTGCTGGGAGGACTCTGCACCCACCCCTCCTGTGTCAGGGCACTGCTGTGAGGACTCCACACCCACCCCTCCTGTCTCAGGGCACTGCTGTGAGGACTCCACACCCACCCCTCCTGTCTCAGGGCACTGCTGGGAGGACTCTGCACCCACCCCTCCTGTGTCAGGGCACTGCTGGGAGGACTCTGCACCCACCCCTCCTGTGTCAGGGCACTGCTGTGAGGACTCCACACCCACCCCTCCTGTCTCAGGGCACTGCTGTGAGGACTCCACACCCACCCCTCCTGTCTCAGGGCACTGCTGGGAGGACTCTGCACCCACCCCTCCTGTCTCAGGGCACTGCTGGGAGGACTCTGCACACACCCCTCCTGTCTCAGGGCACTGCTGGGAGGACTCTGCACCCACCCCTCCTGTGTCAGGGCACTGCTGTGAGTGATAGGCCCCCACCCCTCCTGTCTCAGGGCACTGCTGGAGACATCAGGCACCCCCCCCCCTGGGACCCCCCCGACAGTACATGGCATGTGTGTTACACCTGGACGCAATGGCAGAAGTCACAGTCACCACATAGGGACAGTCTGTGGCAGTGGCCTATGCACTCACCTGATAACCTGGTCGCCCATACAGCATGGAGTACTGTGGGAGGATCACATCCAGCAGAGCCATGTTCTCCTCCAGGGTGAATGGCTGTGTCCTCTCCACAGCCCTTGACATGGTTCCAGGGAATCAGTAGCAGCAGCTGGGTCGACGAATGCAAAGATGTGCAGGCAAGTGCTCCCTCATGGGACCTGGCTGCCTTATATGTGCCCTTCTGCCCAGTCTCATGCACAGGAGTACAGAGAGATTGGTCACTCACATTTGCATCCTATGTTTCCACCAATCCCTTCAAACCTAGCAGTCTGTGGGTTCTCTATCGGTTTCATTCTCCTGCATGATGTCAGCCCCACAAACACATTGCAACAAAGTAGACAAATCCCAACTGACTTCTGCTGTGCACCTTCCAGAACAATTTCCAATTTTGAACTTGGTCTCCATGACAACCAGCATGCATGTAGGCCTTAATACTTGTCCCCCATGTAATTTTGAGCATCACACACAGGTACGGTGCGTGTGGGGGCCCTAGGGCACCCCAAATGCATGGCAACGGCCCGTACATGCATGCCTACGCTCTCCATCACTTTTGGTCTGCACGCGTATGCGTACTCGTAGTGGTACGGACCGAACACTCGCATCTACGCTCACTATCACTACGGGTACGCATACGTGTGCAGACCCATAGTGATAGTGAGCGTAGATGCGAGTGTACGGTCCGTACCACTACGGGTACGCATACGCGTGCAGACCCATAGTGATAGTGAGCGTAGATGCGAGTGTACGGTCCGTACCACTACGGGTACGCATACGCGTGCAGACCCATAGTGATAGTGAGCGTAGATGCGAGTGTACGGTCCGTACCACTACGGGTACGCATACGCGTGCAGACCCATAGTGATAGTGAGCGTAGATGCGAGTGTACGGTCCGTACCACTACGGGTACGCATACGCGTGCAGACCCATAGTGATAGTGAGCGTAGATGCGAGTGTACGGTCCGTACCACTACGGGTACGCATACGCGTGCAGACCCATAGTGGTATGGACCGCACACTCGCATCTACGCTCACTATCACTATGGGTCTGCACGCGTATGCGTACCCGTAGTGGTACGGACCGTACACTCGCATCTACGCTCACTATCACTATGGGTCTGCACGCGTATGCGTACCCGTAGTGGTACGGACCGTACACTCGCATCTACGCTCACTATCACTATGGGTCTGCACGCGTATGCGTACCCGTAGTGGTACGGACCGTACACTCGCATCTACGCTCGCCATCACGATGGGTACACATACGGCAGCACTCCCACAGTGATTTGGGAACATGCACAGGCCCTCTCAGCAGCAGTACGGCGGATTTTACACATCACTGTGGTGATAGGCGACACACCTGTCGGAATAGGGCGGACATACTTGTCCATGGATGGACATACTTGTCCAGGAATGGACACCAAGGCATCGTCTGTGCATTACCACATGTGTTGGGCACAGGTGTCACAGGCTGTGATGTGGAACATGACTCCTGAGTGGAGAAGGCACCAGATGTATGATGAGATGTGTACATGTGTACTGTGTGAGGGTGCAATGTGTGCCAGGCATGCCCTTGACTCCTTTGACATGTGTGCATGTGGGACTGCGCACTTGGGGTGAGCGTCACTGGCATGGCACGGACACCAACACACGGAAGTGTCCCATGATGCCCGGTACAGGGGTCATGACACATGACTCATCACTACCCACAGTGCACAATGTGACTATGCCATATATGTGTCCGGGATTTACATCGGGTTGATGTTGTTGCACCCTCAAAAGCTGCAGCCGTTGCAGCAACCAACATGTGGCTGTGTGTAGATTGTCATTGCACACTGTTCCCAACACCATGCCTCATGTGTTACCGGATGTGAGGTGCACATGTATGCAAGGGACACGGAGTAGCGTGACAAGGCCATGTCAGCAAACTCACAAGGAATGTGTGGGGAGTCATGACATGTGCACCTTCATGGCAAGGTGTGTGGGCTGGACTAGTGTAATGTCATGTGACCTGTGGCTCAAGTGTTCCGCTGCCAGTCTCTGCAATCAGCATCACACTTCTGCTGATGTGTGGGTGTATGTCACTCCTGTCTTGCGTCGGGCAGTGCACTTGCACTGGGACACAGCTATTCCCATGGCGTGGCATGGGGAGGTTCTCAATCACCGTGTGTAGCTGGGTCTTGGAAGGAGTGTCACCTTGCATCCATACGTGTCCTGGGCATGTAGCACATGCCTGACTCCCTATGTGGCATGTGTGTATTGGCAGATTTACATGTGCTCAGTAGACATGAGTTGTTCTCGTAGTGCACTCACTCTTCCTTGTCACTTCCAAATTACTGCAGAGCGCCTCCTGTTGCCCGAAGAATTCCAGACTTGGCCACCATGCAGGAGAATGACAGGATCCGGCTCTACCGCTTCACCCAACCGTTGATTCTGGAGCTGACGGCGAGACTGGCACCACACCTGCAACCGCAGCACAGGTATCCTACGGCACTGACACCCCAGCTGAAGGTAATGGCTGCCCTACATTTCCTTGCCACGGGTACCTTCCAATATACCATAGCTCATGTTGGTGGCATGTCCCAGAGCATGTTCAGCGGTGTGCTGCATGATTTCTTGGAGGCCATGTTGATTCACCTGGATGACTTCATCAAGTTCCCAACCCCTGAACAGATGACTGAGGTCAAGCGTGGTTTCTATGCCCTGGGAGGGATGCCCCATGTCATTGGGTCCATAGATGGGACACATGTAGGTTTGGTACCACCACACGCACGGGAGGTGGCGTACCGCAATCGGAAGCACTACCACTCCATCAATGCCCTTGTGGTGTGTCTGTCCAACATGGTGATTTCACATGTCTGTGCTCGTTTTCCAGGATCAGCACACGATGCCTACATCATGAGGCGTAGCGGGATGCCTGATATGATGATGCAGCTGCGCAACGAACGTGCATGTGTTGTTGGTGGGTACAGTCTGTCTGTCCTGTATTCTGTTTGGCCGAGCAGCACTACCGCTTCGCCAGTTCTAACGATATCCATGTGCTTTCCATTTAGGGGACGCTGGCTATCCCAACATGCCTTGGCTGCTGACACCTCTCCGCAACCCCATCACGCCGGCCCAGCTCCGCTACAACACCGCCCATGGCCGGACAAGGCGAGTGATAGAGAGGACGTTTGGCATGCTGAAGAGCCGATTCCGGTGCCTGCACAAGACCGGCGGCGCACTCCCATATGCCCCGGCGAAGGTCTGCAAGATCTTCATGGTCTGCTGCATGCTGCACAACATGGCAGTTGAAAGAGCTGTGCCCCTCATCCTGGATCAAGATGACGAGGACCATCCACCCGTGGAGGACGAAGGGCTTGGCAATGGGGCTAGTGATGTGGAGGATGTGGAGCCGCAAGAGGACATCCGGACTCGGCTCATACGCGACTTCTTTGCTTAGTGGTGAGTACCAGGGTCTGAGTGTGCACGCATTGGTCCCCGTGTGGCATGCGTTGTGATGTGTGTCTCCACCTGCATGTATGGCACGTGGGTCAGAGGTGTGTGTGGGTGTGTCACTGGAGTGATGGTGGCAGTGATGGTAGTATTTCCCCAGGCATAATTGTGACCTAGCATGTTGTCATACATACATGTGTCGAGTAAATGCACATGCAAGTGGCTGTGCTTCTTGTGGCTGACTTCTTGTGTGTCTCTCTTCCCCAGGTACCTGCGCATGCCGTTTGCTGGTTGCATTGTTGTGGCACTGCTATTCCTCATGGACATGGCATCGTGGGCTGACTCAGCGTTACAGGCACGGACACGTTTGGAAGTCTCCATGGGGTAAGGGATGCATCTGGGGTGTATTGGGTGTGGCAGTTGTTCACGATGTGTGCACACTGCCCCGGTCTGGGTTTGGGTCCTCTGCAGACATGTGGCATCCCCATGGGACACGACATGCAGCTGGGTACACCTGAATAGATGGGCTGCCTGGTTGTCAGTCATCAGTGATGGGATGGTGGATTGTGATGAAGGCATCAATGTGTGTGACACTGCCCTCGGACACATACGGTTAACATTGTCTTGACATGGCGTGGGACTTCCACATCAGCGGATGTATGGTGTATGGCAGGCTCTCCGTGAGCAGCTGTGGGTATTTAGCTATTATCCGACACTTGTGTGCCAGTCCCATGGCTATCACGCATTTGTGCTGCAGAAGGGGGGTGCCAGTGTTGGAGCCACATGTTACTCCACATGATGTGTTCATGTGTACTTCAAGTTGCCTCTGCAATCCCAAACACATGACTATTAAAGGTGTCCCTATGCCTCCAAGGTGCCTCTTCTCAGTCAATGCTGGTGTGTTGGCACGGTGCATCCTGCATGTCTGGCATGGTATTCCCTGATTGTGGCTATGTGTCAATGTGTCGAGTGGCAAGATGCCAGCTGTGTGTGTGTGCTGAGACTGTGTAATGGGCATGATGTCCATGACTGTGTGGGTATTGTGACATGTGCCATCCCCATGCATCCAACGTTGTCCATGACCCCATTCTCTGCATCCACCGGACTCAAGCTTGCAGGACATGGTTCTGCCACCTGTCTACACGTACCTGGGTGCCCCCCAGGACACGGGCCAGGATCCCTGACCTCTGCGCATGACTGTTGCTGTACTCAATGTGTCTGTCAGCACGGTTGTTCGGCCACCCCCTCAGCTGGTTCTGACCATCACGGGTGTGTATGGTGCTCCATGTCTGTCTTGCCTAGAAAACTGTGACCCATGTGTCCTGTGCCAGACTCAGGCCCCAGGGTGTGGATGGTTGAAGTGAACAGATGACTCAGGCATGTTTAGACTGTACAAGACACATGTTAGGTAATAATGCTACCAGCAGGCATCTACTCTTAATAGTGTGATTTATTATTGGGGGGGGGGGGGCCAAGTGAGGGCCTTTCCGGGATTAGGGAATCCAAAGTTCAGTAGGGGAGTTGGTGTCCTTGCCATTGGAAATCCTCAGAGTCCATGCCACAGTCTTTGTCAACATTGGTCAGCCAGTGACCAGCAGGGCCATGTGGCAGAGAATGTCTCTTGATGCTGTGATGCTGTTGCTCCAGTGGGCCAGGTGCCAGGCCAGGTGTCCTGGGAGATGGTGATGTAGCAGCCACCCTCACGGTCCTTTCCGTGGACGACCGGGCTTCCTGCGGGGAACCTCAGCAGCAGGCCGTGACGACGTCTGGGATGCTCCGTCGGATGTTTCCTCCTCCTCCTCATGATCCCTCCCTGTGGGTGGTGATGTTCTCCGCCTTCTGGCACAGGGAGGGTCGGCCATGGTGTCGGCCATCCGACGGAGTTCAGCGTGAATCCCCTGGGACGCCGTCACTTGCTGAGCCTGTCTGTCCTCCATCCTCCGTTGGTGTAGCTGTAGACAGGCTATTAGCTCCGCATGTTGCTGGGCCTGCTGGACCTTGATCCCCTCGAGGACGGACACAACCTGGGCCATGCCCGTGGTGTCCTGCCGGTATGAGTCCAGGATGTTACGGACATGGGAAAATACCGGATCCCCAGCCAACTGGTCAGGCTCGCGCCTCCGCCGCTCTCCACTCCCACCACCCCTGCCCACTTGCGTCTGGCCTGCACTTGTGGGCACATGGGGTCTCCGGGACCCCTGAGGGGTGGCATTGGCGTTGTCGCCTGCCTCCTCCTGGGTGCCCGGGACACCGTGTTCCTCCTGGCGAGCCTGGCTGCATTGTGGTGTTGGGGCAGGGATCCTGGGTGTCTCCTGGGATGTGGCAGGAGTGGGGGTGGTGGTTGGCACGGTTGTACCTGACGCAGGTGCTGCAGGTGGTTGGACACCAGAGGGGCCAGGTCGGTCGGGGTCGTCCGCAGAGTGGTGAGAGTGGTCGCTGCCGGTGGGATCGGTCTCCTGCAGATCCGGGTCCTGTGAGTGTTCCCCCCCAGTGTTGGGGGGTGCAGCACGACGTTGACCTGTGTGTGAGAGAGACAATGTTAATTTTGATCCATGCAACATCCATGTTTCATCCGTTACAAAGTTGGCACATTTCCTCTTGGAATTAGGATCTGTCTTGCATTCCACTCACAGTGCACTTGTGCATGTGTGTGTCCCTTGGGCACCAATTTGGCCCCTTTAACTATGTGTGGCACAGTCTTACTTGCTGCGTCAAGTGTGACTGCAGTCAGCAGTGGAGTGTGCATGTGTGCCGAGCTATGCGTTTGCGCCTTCCTTGTAGCACTGTACATGTGCACATGGAGTGGATCCACACACTCATATGATGCAGGTGGCTGTCCTTGTGCTCGTGTACAGGTTGTAACATGGCCCTGCGTTTTGCCATGATGAAGAGGGGGGGTTCTGGCACTGGGCACCCTTGTCTACATGCACGCAGTCCACCTGCTGACGAGCAGACATTCCCACACACCAAAGGACTGATTTGCTCTCCCTGTGTCTCCCTCCTTCTCTGTCCCCCTCTCCCTCCCTCTCTGTCCCCCTCTCCCTCCCTCCGTGTGTCAGCCTCCTCCCTCTGTCCGTCTCCCTCCCTCTCTGTCCCCCTCTCCCTCCCTCTCTGTCCCCCTCTCCCTCCCTCTCTGTCCCCCTCTCCCTCCCTCTGTGTCCCCCTCTCCCTCCCTCCGTGTGTCAGCCTCCTCCCTCTGTCCGTCTCCCTCCCTCTCAGTCCCCCTCTCCCTCCCTCTCTGTCCCCCTCTCCCTCCCTCTCTGTCCCCCTCTCCCTCCCTCCGTGTGTCAGCCTCCTCCCTCTGTCCGTCTCCCTCCCTCTCTGTCCCCCTCTCCCTCCCTCTCTGTCCCCCTCTCCCTCCCTCTCTGTCCCCCTCTCCCTCCCTCTCTGTCCCCCTCTCCCTCCCTCCGTGTGTCAGCCTCCTCCCTCTGTCCGTCTCCCTCCCTCTCTGTCCCCCTCTCCCTCCCTCTCTGTCCCCCTCTCCCTCCCTCTCAGTCCCCCTCTCCCTCCCTCTGTGTCCCCCTCTCCCTCCCTCTCTGTCCCCCTCTCCCTCCCTCTGTGTGTCAGCCTCCTCCCTCTGTCCGTCTCCCTCCCTCTCAGTCCCCCTCTCCCTCCCTCTGTGTCCCCCTCTCCCTCCCTCCGTGTGTCACCCTCTGTCACCTTGGCCCAGCTTCCTGGGCACACACTGTTAGCAGATCTTTGAGTGGCCCTTAGCCTGTTGATGTGAGTTTGTTTCTGATCTCCAGGCACCCATTTTGTCTGCTGTGTGTCTGTGCGCTGCTGCTGTGGTGGTGTGTGCTGCCACTCTTTCACACTGTTGGCTGTTCATTAGCTGCTGGCATGTGCAAAACAGTGCCTTCACCCCCATGTGTTGATGCAAGGCGTCCGCCATTTGCTGGCAAGTCATTCCTGTGTTGGGACGCAGTGTTTGTCTGGCTGTGACCTAGGCCATATGGGCAGAGGGCATTGTTGTCTGCTTTGGAGTCGCACTATGTGATTCTTGGTGCCCAGCCTCCCGCCATCCGGGTTACCGTGTCATGTGTTGTTGTCTTCTGTGGCCTGTGACTTGACATTGTCCAGCTGGGTGCATGGGGCATGGTGGCAGCAGTGGCATGTGCCTGCTCATGGAGTGTGGTTGAGTAATGCGATGGCTTGTGGTGGTTGCGTGCCTGTTATTGATTTTGGTTGTGGTTGCAGTTCCCCCCATGTGAGGTGCGTTGTTTGTGTACTCACCCGGGTCTCGGAGTCCTTCTACTCCTTCAACTGCCTCCACCGGCAGTATGGCCATCACCCTCTCCTCCCAGGGATGGTACTGTACGGCTCTGCGGGAGGGCCCTCCTCCGGTGGCGTTGGCCTGGTCGTGTTCCTCCTGCCTCTTGGCTCTGACCCTCCTCCGCAGATCGTACCACCTGTTCTGGCAATCCTGCTTGGTCCTCCTGGTGTCCGCAACAGCATTCACAGCATCGACGATGGTCTGCCACATGGCTGTTTTGGCTGCCTGGCTGGTGCTTCTGACCAATGTTCCAAAGATCTGTGGCTCGACTCTGAGGATTTGATCAACAAGGACCTCCAACTCTCGGTGACTGAACTTTGGATTCTTGGTAGTGGGCATGGTGAGGGGTGTGGGTGGGGATGGTGTGGGTGTGGGGGGGGTGTGGATGTTGGGGGGGGGGTGTGGATGGTTGTGTGTGTGTGTGAATGTGATGAGAGGGTGTTTGTGAGGGTGGTCGTTTGAAGGTGTGCAAGTGTAAGGTGTGGTGTAGCTTGTAGTCTGGTTCTGTGGTGTCTGGCAGCAGTGAGTCTGTTGGAAAGGCTCATGGTTTGTGTGTGTGGGCCCTTTTTATTGGTCCATGGGTGGGTGTGGCAGTTTTTGAATTTTGGGTGGGTGTGTTATAAGGAGTGGTGGTGTATTGGGCCTCTGTTTGTTTTTGGCAGTTGCAGGTCAGTGATTGTGTTATTTAAGTGGTTGTTGGCCATGTTTAGTGGCTGTGTGCCTTTCGACTGGTGTATTCTTGTGTTGTTTTATTTTGTCCTGGTTGTGTACGTGCGTTTTGAGCGTGTGTACGGTGTGTACATGGGCCATTTGGTTGTACGATTTTGTCCTTGTGTGTGGCTTTGTAAGACTCGTACATGCGGTTGTGATGTTGGGGCATGGGGTGCGCTCCGTACTTAGGAGGTTGTGTTGGGGGTGCGCCAGGAACGTACTGGGGTGGGGGTACGACTGGAACGTACTTGGGTGTAGGTACACGGGGGGTACGACACGTCCAGGGGTGGGGGTACGACTGGAACGTACTTGGGTGTAGGTACACGGGGGGGTACGACACGTCCTGGGGTGGGGGTACGACTCGAACGTACTTGGGTGTAGGTACACGGGGGGTACGACACGTACTGGGGTGGGGGGGTGTACATTGACGGTGGTACGACACGTACTGGGGTGGGGGGGGTGTACATTGACGGTGGTACGACACGTACTGGGGTGGGGGTACGACTGGAACGTACTGGGGCGTCGGTACACGGGGGTACGACACGTACTGGGGTGGGGGGGTGTACATTGACGGTGGTACGACACGTACTGGGGTGGGGGGGTGTACATTGACGGTGGTACGACACGTACTGGGGTGGGGGTACGACTGGAACGTACTGGGGTGTCGGTACATGGGGGGTACGACACGTCCAGGGGTGGGGGTACGACTGGAACGTACTGGGGTGTAGGTACACGGGGGGTACGACACGTACAGGGGTGGGGGGTGTACATTGACGGTGGTACGACACGTCCTGGGGTGGGGGTACGACTGGAACATACTGGGGTGTAGGTACATGGGGGGTACGACACGTGCAGGGGTGGGGGGTGTACATTGACGGTGGTACGACACGTACTGGGGTGGGGGTACGACTGGAACGTACTGGGGTGTAGGTACACAGGGGGTACGACACGTACAGGGGTGGGGGGTGTACATTGACGGTGGTACGACACGTACTGGGGTGGGGGTACGACTGGAACGTACTGGGGTGTAGGTGCACGGGGGGTACGACACGTACAGGGGTGGGGGGTGTACATTGACGGTGGTACGACACGTACTGGGGTGGGGGTACGACTGGAACGTACTGGGGTGTAGGTACACGGGGGTACGACACGTCCTGGGGTGGGGGTACGACTGGAACGTACTTGGGTGTAGGTACACGGGGGGTACGACACGTCCAGGGGTGGGGGTACGACTGGAACGTACTTGGGTGTAGGTACACGGGGGGGTACGACACGTCCTGGGGTGGGGGTACGACTCGAACGTACTTGGGTGTAGGTACACGGGGGGTACGACACGTACTGGGGTGGGGGGGTGTACATTGACGGTGGTACGACACGTACTGGGGTGGGGGGGTGTACATTGACGGTGGTACGACACGTACTGGGGTGGGGGTACGACTGGAACGTACTGGGGTGTCGGTACACGGGGGGTACGACACGTACTGGGGTGGGGGGGTGTACATTGACGGTGGTACGACACGTACTGGGGTGGGGGGGTGTACATTGACGGTGGTACGACACGTACTGGGGTGGGGGTACGACTGGAACGTACTGGGGTGTCGGTACACGGGGGGTACGACACGTCCAGGGGTGGGGGTACGACTGGAACGTACTGGGGTGTAGGTACACGGGGGGTACGACACGTACAGGGGTGGGGGGTGTACATTGACGGTGGTACGACACGTCCTGGGGTGGGGGTACGACTGGAACGTACTGGGGTGTAGGTACACGGGGGGTACGACACGTGCAGGGGTGGGGGGTGTACATTGACGGTGGTACGACACGTACTGGGGTGGGGGTACGACTGGAACGTACTGGGGTGTAGGTACACGGGGGGTACGACACGTACAGGGGTGGGGGGTGTACATTGACGGTGGTACGACACGTACTGGGGTGGGGGTACGACTGGAACGTACTGGGGTGTAGGTGCACGGGGGGTATGACACGTACAGGGGTGGGGGGTGTACATTGACGGTGGTACGACACGTACTGGGGTGGGGGTACGACTGGAACGTACTGGGGTGTAGGTACACGGGGGTACGACACGTCCTGGGGTGGGGGTACGACTCGAACGTACTGGGGTGTAGGTGCACGGGGGGTACGACACGTACAGGGGTGGGGGGGTGTACATTGACGGGGGTATGACACGTACTGGGGTGGGGGTTCGACTGGAACGTACTGGGGTGTACCTAGACGGGTGGGGGTATACATACACGGGGGGTACGTGTCGGACGTACGGGGGCTGGGGGGAGTGTTGGGCGCGTATGCGGGCACATGTCTCCATGGTTGCTATGGGTGTTCGGTGCGGACGGTGTTTTTTCCATACGGTTGTACGCTCGGACGCACGGGATGGATCGTGATTCCTCGGTCGGACTTGGCTTTTCACGTTTGTAAGGTAAATCGTCCGAGGACGTGTCGGACACATTTTCCGACCCGAGGACGTGTGGGGAATGATTCCCAGTGCGGTTCGTATGGACTTTTTACCATGCGAATCGTGATTGCCAGTTCGTACGGCACTTGTACGATTCGTACGGTAAAAAGACCCGATACGAGTCACACGGGGGAATTTTTTACCGGATTGTGATCGGCACCTAAGTCTGTAAAAATGGCAATTTTGGTCACATTGAGGCTTTAAAAAGTAGTTATTCAACATGAGGCACAATCCAAGTGACATTTTGAATCAATTTTTCTACAGTCAAAAAAAGCAATTTTCTGATGAAAAACGATGACCCGGGACCTGTCGAACCTTGTCTAGATGGTCAGAAATGGTAATTTTTTAATTTTTAATTTTTTTACTGTAAATGACTATTGCATGTGAATTATCACTTTTGGAACAAAAATAAGTGTGTTTAGAGTCATTTTAATGCCTGAAATTGGTTGAAATAGAAGCTTCTGAGTATAAGAAAAAGTCTGTAAAAATGGCAATTTTATTCACATTGAGGCTTTAAAAAGTAGTTATTCAACATGAGGCACAATCCAAGTGACATTTTGAATCAATTTTTCTACAGTCAAAAAAATCAATTTTCTGGTGAAAAACGATGACCCGGGACCTGTTGAACCTTCTCCAGATGGTCAGAAATGGTAATTTTTTAATGTTTAATTTTTTGACTGTAAATGACTATTGCATGTGAATTATCACTTTTGGAACAAAAAAAAGTGTGTTTAGAGTCATTTTAATGTCTGAAATTGGTCGAAATAGAAGCTTCTGAGTAGGAGAAAAAGTCTGTAAAAATGGCAATTTTGGTCACATTGAGGCTTTAAAAAGTAGTTATTCAACATGAGGCACAATCCAAGTGACATTTTGAATCAATTTTTCTACAGTCAAAAAAACTCAATTTTCTGATTTTAATGCCTGAAATTGGTCGAAATAGAAGCTTCTGAGTAGGAGAAAATGGTCATCGTTTTTCATCAGAAAATTGATTTTTTTGACTGTAGAAAAATTGATTCAAAATGTCACTTGGATTGTGCCTCATGTTGAATAACTACTTTTTAAAGCCTCAATGTGACCAAAATTGCAATTTTTACAGACTTTTTCTCCTACTCAGAAGCTTCTATTTCGACCAATTTCAGGCATTAAAATGACTCTAAACACACTTATTTTTGTTCCAAAAGTGATAATTCACATGCAATAGTCATTTACAGTCAAAAAATTAAACATTAAAAAATTACCATTTCTGACCATCTGGAGAAGGTCCGACAGGTCACGGGTCATCGTTTTTCATCAGAAAATTGATTTTTTGGACTGTAGAAAAATTGATTCAAAATGTCACTTGGATTGTGCCTCATGTTGAATAACTACTTTTTAAAGCCTCAATGTGACCAAAATTGCCATTTTTACAGACTTTTTCTCCTATTCAGAAGCTTCTATTTCGACCAATTTCAGGCATTAAAATGACTCTAAACACACTTACTTTTGTTAGAAACGTGATAATTCACATGCAATAGTCATTTACAGTCAAAAAATGTAACATTAAAAAATTACCATTTCTGACTATCTGGAGAAAGTTCAACAGGTTCTGGGTCATCGTTTTTCACCAGAAAATTGATTTTTTTGACTGTTGAAAAATTGATTCAAAATGTCACTTGGATTGTGCCTCATGTTGAATAACTACTTTTTAAAGCCTCAATGTGACCAAAATTACCATTTTTACAGACTTTTTCTCCTACTCAGAAGCTTCTATTTCAACCAATTTCAGGCATTAAAATGACTCTAAACACACTTATTTTTCTTCCAAAAGTGATAATTCACATGCAATAGTCATTTACAGTCAAAAAATGAAAAATAAAAAAATTACCATTTCTGACCATCTGGAGAAAGTTCAACAGGTCCCGGGTCATCGTTTTCATCAGAAAATTGATTTTTTTGACTGTAGAAAAATTGATTCAAAATGTCACTTGGATTGTGCCTCATGTTGAATAACTACTTTTTAAAGCCTCAATGTGACCAAAATTGCCATTTTTACAGACTTTTTCTCCTGCTCAGAAAAATTTCAGGCATTAAAATGAATCTCAACACACTTATTTTTGTTCCAAAAGTGATAATTCACATGCAATAGTCATTTACAGTCAAAAAATTAAACATTAAATAATTACCATTTCTGACCATCTGGAGAAGGTTCGACAGGTCACGGGTCATCGTTTTTCATCAGAAAATTGATTTTTTTGACTGTAGAAAAATTCATTCAAAATGTCACTTGGATTGTGCCTCATGTTGAATAACTACTTTTTAAAGCCTCAATGTGACCAAAATTGCCATTTTTACAGACCTTTTCTCCTACTCAGAAGCTTTTATTTCAACCAATTTCAGGCATTAAAATGACTTTAAACACACTTATTTTTGTTCCAAAAGTGATCATTCACATGCAATAGTCATTTACAGTCTAAAAACTTTAACATTAAATAATTACCATTTCTGACCATCTGGAGAAGGTTCGACAGGTCACCGGTCATCGTTTTTCATCAGAAAATTGATTATTTTGATTGTAGAAAAATTGATTCAAAATGTCACTTGGATTGTGCCTCATGTTGAATAACTACTTTTTAAAGCCTCAATGTGACCAAAATTGCCATTTTTACAGACTTTTTCTCCTACTCAGAAGCCTCTATTTCAACCAATTTCACGCATTAAAATGACTTTAAACGCACTTATTTTTGTTCCAAAAATGATAATACACATGCAATAGTCATTTACAGTCAAAAAATTAAACAATAAAAAATTACCATTTCTGGCCATCTGGAGAAGGTTCGACAGGTCACGGGTCATCGTTTTTCATCAGAAAATTGATTTTTTTGATTGTAGAAAAATTGATTCAAAATGTCACTTGGATTGTGCCTCATGTTGAATAACTACTTTTTAAAGCCTCAATGTGACCAAAATTGCCATTTTTACAGACTTTTTCTCCTACTCAGAAGCTTCTATTTCGACCAATTTCAGGCATTAAAATGACTCTAAACACACTTATTTTTTATTCTAAAAGTGATAATTCACATGCAATAGTCATTTACAGTCAAAAAACTTAAACATTAAAAAATTACCATTTCTGACCATCTGGAGAAGGTTCAAAAGGTCACGGGTCATCGTTTTTCATCAGAAAATAGATTTTTTGGACTGTAAAAAAATTGATTCAAAATGTCACTTGGATTGTGCCTCATGTTGAATAACTACTTTTTAAAGCCTCAATGTGACCACAATTGCCATTTTTACAGACTTTTTCTCCTACTCAGAAGCTTCTATTTCAACCAATTTCAGGCATTAAAATGACTCTAAACACACTTATTTGTGTTCCAAAAGTGATAATTCACATGCAATAGTCATTTACAGTAAAAAAATTAAACATTTAAAAATCACTATTTCTGACCATCTGGAGAAAGTTCGACAGGTCACGGGTCATCGTTTTTCATCTGAAAATTGATTTTTTGCACTGTAGAAAAATTGATTCAAAATGTCACTTGGATTGTGCCTCATGTTGAAAAACTACTTTTTAAAGCCTCAATGTGACCAAAATTGCCATTTTTACAGACTTTTTCTCCTGCTCAGAAAAATTTCAGGCATTAAAATGAATCTCAACACACTTATTTTTGTTCCAAAAGTGATAATTCACATGCAATAGTCATTTACAGTCAAAAAACTTAAACATTAAATAATTACCATTTCTGACCATCTGGAGAAGGTTCGACAGGTCACGGGTCATCGTTTTTCATAAGAAAATTGATTTTTTGGACTGTAGAAATATTGATTCAAAATGTCACTTGGATTGTGCCTCATGTTGAATAACTACTTTTTAAAGCCTCAATGTGACCAAAATTGCCATTTTTACAGACCTTTTCTCCTACTCAGAAGCTTTTATTTCAACCAATTTCAGGCATTAAAATGACTTTAAACACACTTATTTTTGTTCCAAAAGTGATCATTCACATGCAATAGTCATTTACAGTCTAAAAACTTTAACATTAAATAATTACCATTTCTGACCACCTGGAGAAGGTTCGACAGGTCACGGGTCATCGTTTTTCATCAGAAAATTGATTATTTTGATTGTAGAAAAATTGATTCAAAATGTCACTTGGATTGTGCCTCATGTTGAATAACTACTTTTTAAAGCCTCAATGTGACCAAAATTTCCATTTTTACAGACTTTTTCTCCTACTCAGAAGCTTCTATTTCAACCAATTTCACGCATTAAAATGACTTTAAACGCACTTATTTTTGTTCCAAAAATGATAATACACATGCAATAGTCATTTACAGTCAAAAAATTAAACAATAAAAAATTACCATTTCTGGCCATCTGGAGAAGGTTCGACAGGTCACGGGTCATCGTTTTTCATCAGAAAATTGATTTTTTTGATTGTAGAAAAATTGATTCAAAATGTCACTTGGATTGTGCCTCATGTTGAATAACTACTTTTTAAAGCCTCAATGTGACCAAAATTGCCATTTTTACAGACTTTTTCTCCTACTCAGAAGCTTCTATTTCGACCAATTTCAGGCATTAAAATTACTCTAAACACACTTATTTTTGTTCTAAAAGTGATAATTCACATGCAATAGTCATTTACAGTCAAAAAACTTAAACATTAAAAAATTACCATTTCTGACCATCTGGAGAAGGTTCAAAAGGTCACGGGTCATCGTTTTTCATCAGAAAATAGATTTTTTGGACTGTAAAAAAATTGATTCAAATTGTCACTTGGATTGTGCCTCATGTTGAATAACTACTTTTTAAAGCCTCAATGTGACCAAAATTGCCATTTTTACAGACTTTTTCTCCTACTCAGAAGCTTCTATTTCGACCAATTTCAGGCATTAAAATGACTCTAAACACACTTATTTGTGTTCCAAAAGTGATAATTCACGTGCAATAGTCATTTACAGTAAAAAAATTAAACATTAAAAAATCACTATTTCTGACCATCTGGAGAAAGTTCGACAGGTCACGGGTCATCGTTTTTCATCAGAAAATTGATTTTTTGCACTGTAGAAAAATTGATTCAAAATGTCACTAGGATTGTGCCTCATGTTGAATAACTACTTTTTAAAGCCTCAATGTGACCAAAATTGCCATTTTTACAGACTTTTTCTCCTGCTCAGAAAAATTTCAGGCATTAAAATGAATCTAAACACACTTATTTTTGTTCCAAAAGTGATAATTCACATGCAATAGTCATTTACAGTAAAAAAATTAAACATTAAATAATTACCATTTCTGACCATCTGGAGAAGGTTCGACAGGTCACGGGTCATCGTTTTTCATCAGAAAATTGATTTTTTTGACTGTAGAAAAATTGATTCAAAATGTCACTTGGATTGTGCCTCATGTTGAATAACTACTTTTTAAAGCCTCAATGTGACCAAAATTGCCAGTTTTACAGACCTTTTCTCCTACTCAGAAGCTTTTATTTCAACCAATTTCAGGCATTAAAATGACTTTAAACACACTTATTTTTGTTCCAAAAGTGATCATTCACATGCAATAGTCATTTACAGTCTAAAAACTTTAACATTAAATAATTACCATTTCTGACCATCTGGAGAAGGTTCGACAGGTCACGGGTCATCGTTTTTCATCAGAAAATTGATTATTTTGATTGTAGAAAAATTGATTCAAAATGTCACTTGGATTGTGCCTCATGTTGAATAACTACTTTTTAAAGCCTCAATGTGACCAAAATTTCCATTTTTACAGACTTTTTCTCCTACTCAGAAGCTTCTATTTCAACCAATTTCACGCATTAAAATGACTTTAAACGCACTTATTTTTGTTCCAAAAAATGATAATTCACATGCAATAGTCATTTACAGTCAAAAAATTAAACAATAAAAAATTACCATTTCTGGCCATCTGGAGAAGGTTCGACAGGTCACGGGTCATCGTTTTTCATCAGAAAATTGATTTTTTGATTGTAGAAAAATTGATTCAAAATGTCACTTGGATTGTGCCTCATGTTGAATAACTACTTTTTAAAGCCTCAATGTGACCAAAATTGCCATTTTTACAGACTTTTTCTCCTACTCAGAAGCTTCTATTTCGACCAATTTCAGGCATTAAAATGACTCTAAACACACTTATTTTTGTTCTAAAAGTGATAATTTACATGCAATAGTCATTTACAGTCAAAAAACTTAAACATTAACAAATTACCATTTCTGACCATCTGGAGAAGGTTCAAAAGGTCACGGGTCATCGTTTTTCATCAGAAAATAGATTTTTTGGACTGTAAAAAAATTGATTCAAAATGTCACTTGGATTGTGCCTCATGTTGAATAACTACTTTTTAAAGCCTCAATGTGACCAAAATTGCCATTTTTACAGACTTTTTCTCCTACTCAGAAGCTTCTATTTCAACCAATTTCAGGCATTAAAATGACTCTAAACACACTTATTTTTCTTCCAAAAGTGATAATTCACATGCAATAGTCATTTACAGTCAAAAAATGAAAAATAAAAAAATTACCATTTCTGACCATCTGGAGAAAGTTCAACAGGTCCCGGGTCATCGTTTTCATCAGAAAATTGATTTTTTTGACTGTAGAAAAATTGATTCAAAATGTCACTTGGATTGTGCCTCATGTTGAATAACTACTTTTTAAAGCCTCAATGTGACCAAAATTGCCATTTTTACAGACTTTTTCTCCTGCTCAGAAAAATTTCAGGCATTAAAATGAATCTCAACACACTTATTTTTGTTCCAAAAGTGATAATTCACATGCAATAGTCATTTACAGTCAAAAAATTAAACATTAAATAATTACCATTTCTGACCATCTGGAGAAGGTTCGACAGGTCACGGGTCATCGTTTTTCATCAGAAAATTGATTTTTTTGACTGTAGAAAAATTCATTCAAAATGTCACTTGGATTGTGCCTCATGTTGAATAACTACTTTTTAAAGCCTCAATGTGACCAAAATTGCCATTTTTACAGACCTTTTCTCCTACTCAGAAGCTTTTATTTCAACCAATTTCAGGCATTAAAATGACTTTAAACACACTTATTTTTGTTCCAAAAGTGATCATTCACATGCAATAGTCATTTACAGTCTAAAAACTTTAACATTAAATAATTACCATTTCTGACCATCTGGAGAAGGTTCGACAGGTCACCGGTCATCGTTTTTCATCAGAAAATTGATTATTTTGATTGTAGAAAAATTGATTCAAAATGTCACTTGGATTGTGCCTCATGTTGAATAACTACTTTTTAAAGCCTCAATGTGACCAAAATTGCCATTTTTACAGACTTTTTCTCCTACTCAGAAGCCTCTATTTCAACCAATTTCACGCATTAAAATGACTTTAAACGCACTTATTTTTGTTCGAAAAATGATAATACACATGCAATAGTCATTTACAGTCAAAAAATTAAACAATAAAAAATTACCATTTCTGGCCATCTGGAGAAGGTTCGACAGGTCACGGGTCATCGTTTTTCATCAGAAAATTGATTTTTTTGATTGTAGAAAAATTGCTTCAAAATGTCACTTGGATTGTGCCTCATGTTGAATAACTACTTTTTAAAGCCTCAATGTGACCAAAATTGCCATTTTTACAGACTTTTTCTCCTACTCAGAAGCTTCTATTTCGACCAATTTCAGGCATTAAAATGACTCTAAACACACTTATTTTTTATTCTAAAAGTGATAATTCACATGCAATAGTCATTTACAGTCAAAAAACTTAAACATTAAAAAATTACCATTTCTGACCATCTGGAGAAGGTTCAAAAGGTCACGGGTCATCGTTTTTCATCAGAAAATAGATTTTTTGGACTGTAAAAAAATTGATTCAAAATGTCACTTGGATTGTGCCTCATGTTGAATAACTACTTTTTAAAGCCTCAATGTGACCACAATTGCCATTTTTACAGACTTTTTCTCCTACTCAGAAGCTTCTATTTCAACCAATTTCAGGCATTAAAATGACTCTAAACACACTTATTTGTGTTCCAAAAGTGATAATTCACATGCAATAGTCATTTACAGTAAAAAAATTAAACATTTAAAAATCACTATTTCTGACCATCTGGAGAAAGTTCGACAGGTCACGGGTCATCGTTTTTCATCTGAAAATTGATTTTTTGCACTGTAGAAAAATTGATTCAAAATGTCACTTGGATTGTGCCTCATGTTGAATAACTACTTTTTAAAGCCTCAATGTGACCAAAATTGCCATTTTTACAGACTTTTTCTCCTGCTCAGAAAAATTTCAGGCATTAAAATGAATCTCAACACACTTATTTTTGTTCCAAAAGTGATAATTCACATGCAATAGTCATTTACAGTCAAAAAACTTAAACATTAAATAATTACCATTTCTGACCATCTGGAGAAGGTTCGACAGGTCACGGGTCATCGTTTTTCATAAGAAAATTGATTTTTTGGACTGTAGAAATATTGATTCAAAATGTCACTTGGATTGTGCCTCATGTTGAATAACTACTTTTTAAAGCCTCAATGTGACCAAAATTGCCATTTTTACAGACCTTTTCTCCTACTCAGAAGCTTTTATTTCAACCAATTTCAGGCATTAAAATGACTTTAAACACACTTATTTTTGTTCCAAAAGTGATCATTCACATGCAATAGTCATTTACAGTCTAAAAACTTTAACATTAAATAATTACCATTTCTGACCATCTGGAGAAGGTTCGACAGGTCACGGGTCATCGTTTTTCATCAGAAAATTGATTATTTTGATTGTAGAAAAATTGATTCAAAATGTCACTTGGATTGTGCCTCATGTTGAATAACTACTTTTTAAAGCCTCAATGTGACCAAAATTTCCATTTTTACAGACTTTTTCTCCTACTCAGAAGCTTCTATTTCAACCAATTTCACGCATTAAAATGACTTTAAACGCACTTATTTTTGTTCCAAAAATGATAATACACATGCAATAGTCATTTACAATCAAAAAATTAAACAATAAAAAATTACCATTTCTGGCCATCTGGAGAAGGTTCGACAGGTCACGGGTCATCGTTTTTCATCAGAAAATTGATTTTTTTGATTGTAGAAAAATTGATTCAAAATGTCACTTGGATTGTGCCTCATGTTGAATAACTACTTTTTAAAGCCTCAATGTGACCAAAATTGCCATTTTTACAGACTTTTTCTCCTACTCAGAAGCTTCTATTTCGACCAATTTCAGGCATTAAAATGACTCTAAACACACTTATTTTTGTTCTAAAAGTGATAATTCACATGCAATAGTCATTTACAGTCAAAAAACTTAAACATTAAAAAATTACCATTTCTGACCATCTGGAGAAGGTTCAAAAGGTCACGGGTCATCGTTTTTCATCAGAAAATAGATTTTTTGGACTGTAAAAAAATTGATTCAAAATGTCACTTGGATTGTGCCTCATGTTGAATAACTACTTTTTAAAGCCTCAATGTGACCACAATTGCCATTTTTACAGACTTTTTCTCCTACTCAGAAGCTTCTATTTCAACCAATTTCAGGCATTAAAATGACTCTAAACACACTTATTTGTGTTCCAAAAGTGATAATTCACATGCAATAGTCATTTACAGTAAAAAAATTAAACATTTAAAAATCACTATTTCTGACCATCTGGAGAAAGTTCGACAGGTCACGGGTCATCGTTTTTCATCTGAAAATTGATTTTTTGCACTGTAGAAAAATTGATTCAAAATGTCACTTGGATTGTGCCTCATGTTGAATAACTACTTTTTAAAGCCTCAATGTGACCAAAATTGCCATTTTTACAGACTTTTTCTCCTGCTCAGAAAAATTTCAGGCATTAAAATGAATCTCAACACACTTATTTTTGTTCCAAAAGTGATAATTCACATGCAATAGTCATTTACAGTCAAAAAACTTAAACATTAAATAATTACCATTTCTGACCATCTGGAGAAGGTTCGACAGGTCACGGGTCATCGTTTTTCATAAGAAAATTGATTTTTTGGACTGTAGAAATATTGATTCAAAATGTCACTTGGATTGTGCCTCATGTTGAATAACTACTTTTTAAAGCCTCAATGTGACCAAAATTGCCATTTTTACAGACCTTTTCTCCTACTCAGAAGCTTTTATTTCAACCAATTTCAGGCATTAAAATGACTTTAAACACACTTATTTTTGTTCCAAAAGTGATCATTCACATGCAATAGTCATTTACAGTCTAAAAACTTTAACATTAAATAATTACCATTTCTGACCATCTGGAGAAGGTTCGACAGGTCACGGGTCATCGTTTTTCATCAGAAAATTGATTATTTTGATTGTAGAAAAATTGATTCAAAATGTCACTTGGATTGTGCCTCATGTTGAATAACTACTTTTTAAAGCCTCAATGTGACCAAAATTTCCATTTTTACAGACTTTTTCTCCTACTCAGAAGCTTCTATTTCAACCAATTTCACGCATTAAAATGACTTTAAACGCACTTATTTTTGTTCCAAAAATGATAATACACATGCAATAGTCATTTACAGTCAAAAAATTAAACAATAAAAAATTACCATTTCTGGCCATCTGGAGAAGGTTCGACAGGTCACGGGTCATCGTTTTTCATCAGAAAATTGATTTTTTTGATTGTAGAAAAATTGATTCAAAATGTCACTTGGATTGTGCCTCATGTTGAATAACTACTTTTTAAAGCCTCAATGTGACCAAAATTGCCATTTTTACAGACTTTTTCTCCTACTCAGAAGCTTCTATTTCGACCAATTTCAGGCATTAAAATTACTCTAAACACACTTATTTTTGTTCTAAAAGTGATAATTCACATGCAATAGTCATTTACAGTCAAAAAACTTAAACATTAAAAAATTACCATTTCTGACCATCTGGAGAAGGTTCAAAAGGTCACGGGTCATCGTTTTTCATCAGAAAATAGATTTTTTGGACTGTAAAAAAATTGATTCAAATTGTCACTTGGATTGTGCCTCATGTTGAATAACTACTTTTTAAAGCCTCAATGTGACCAAAATTGCCATTTTTACAGACTTTTTCTCCTACTCAGAAGCTTCTATTTCGACCAATTTCAGGCATTAAAATGACTCTAAACACACTTATTTGTGTTCCAAAAGTGATAATTCACGTGCAATAGTCATTTACAGTAAAAAAATTAAACATTAAAAAATCACTATTTCTGACCATCTGGAGAAAGTTCGACAGGTCACGGGTCATCGTTTTTCATCAGAAAATTGATTTTTTGCACTGTAGAAAAATTGATTCAAAATGTCACTAGGATTGTGCCTCATGTTGAATAACTACTTTTTAAAGCCTCAATGTGACCAAAATTGCCATTTTTACAGACTTTTTCTCCTGCTCAGAAAAATTTCAGGCATTAAAATGAATCTAAACACACTTATTTTTGTTCCAAAAGTGATAATTCACATGCAATAGTCATTTACAGTAAAAAAATTAAACATTAAATAATTACCATTTCTGACCATCTGGAGAAGGTTCGACAGGTCACGGGTCATCGTTTTTCATCAGAAAATTGATTTTTTTGACTGTAGAAAAATTGATTCAAAATGTCACTTGGATTGTGCCTCATGTTGAATAACTACTTTTTAAAGCCTCAATGTGACCAAAATTGCCAGTTTTACAGACTTTTTCTCCTACTCAGAAGCTTCTATTTCAACCAATTTCAGGCATTAAATTGACTTTAAACACACTTATTTTTGTTCCAAAAGTGATAATTCACATACAATAGTCATTTACAGTCAAAAAATTAAACATTAAAAAATTACCATTTCTGACCATCTGGAGAAGGTTCGACAGGTCACGGGTCATCGTTTTTCATAAGAACATTGATTTTTTGGACTGTAGAAATATTGATTCAAAATGTCACTTGGATTGTGCCTCATGTTGAATAACTACTTTTTTTTGCCTCAATGTGACCAAAATTGCCATTTTTACAGACCTTTTCTCCTACTCAGAAGCTTTTATTTCAACCAATTTCAGGCATTAAAATGACTTTAAACACACTTATTTTTGTTCCAAAAGTGATCATTCACATGCAATAGTCATTTACAGTCTAAAAACTTTAACATTAAATAATTACCATTTCTGACCATCTGGAGAAGGTTCGACAGGTCACGGGTCATCGTTTTTCATCAGAAAATTGATTATTTTGATTGTAGAAAAATTGATTCAAAATGTCACTTGGATTGTGCCTCATGTTGAATAACTACTTTTTAAAGCCTCAATGTGACCAAAATTTCCATTTTTACAGACTTTTTCTCCTACTCAGAAGCTTCTATTTCAACCAATTTCACGCATTAAAATGACTTTAAACGCACTTATTTTTGTTCCAAAAAATGATAATTCACATGCAATAGTCATTTACAGTCAAAAAATTAAACAATAAAAAATTACCATTTCTGGCCATCTGGAGAAGGTTCGACAGGTCACGGGTCATCGTTTTTCATCAGAAAATTGATTTTTTGATTGTAGAAAAATTGATTCAAAATGTCACTTGGATTGTGCCTCATGTTGAATAACTACTTTTTAAAGCCTCAATGTGACCAAAATTGCCATTTTTACAGACTTTTTCTCCTACTCAGAAGCTTCTATTTCGACCAATTTCAGGCATTAAAATGACTCTAAACACACTTATTTTTGTTCTAAAAGTGATAATTTACATGCAATAGTCATTTACAGTCAAAAAACTTAAACATTAAAAAATTACCATTTCTGACCATCTGGAGAAGGTTCAAAAGGTCACGGGTCATCGTTTTTCATCAGAAAATAGATTTTTTGGACTGTAAAAAAATTGATTCAAAATGTCACTTGGATTGTGCCTCATGTTGAATAACTACTTTTTAAAGCCTCAATGTGACCAAAATTGCCATTTTTACAGACTTTTTCTCCTACTCAGAAGCTTCTATTTCAACCAATTTCAGGCATTAAAATGACTCTAAACACACTTATTTTTCTTCCAAAAGTGATAATTCACATGCAATAGTCATTTACAGTCAAAAAATTAAAAATAAAAAAATTACCATTTCTGACCATCTGGAGAAAGTTCAACAGGTCCCGGGTCATCGTTTTTCATCAGAAAATTGATTTTTTTAACTGTAGAAAAATTGATTCAAAATGTCACTTGGATTGTGCCTCATGTTGAATAACTACTTTTTAAAGCCTCAATGTGACCAAAATTGCCATTTTTACAGACTTTTTCTCCTACTCAGAAGCTTCTATTTCGACCAATTTCAGGCATTAAAATGACTCTAAACACACTTATTTGTGTTCCAAAAGTGATAATTCACGTGCAATAGTCATTTACAGTAAAAAAATTAAACATTAAAAAATCACTATTTCTGACCATCTGGAGAAAGTTCGACAGGTCACGGGTCATCGTTTTTCATCAGAAAATTGATTTTTTGCACTGTAGAAAAATTGATTCAAAATGTCACTAGGATTGTGCCTCATGTTGAATAACTACTTTTTAAAGCCTCAATGTGACCAAAATTGCCATTTTTACAGACTTTTTCTCCTGCTCAGAAAAATTTCAGGCATTAAAATGAATCTAAACACACTTATTTTTGTTCCAAAAGTGATAATTCACATGCAATAGTCATTTACAGTCAAAAAATTAAACATTAAATAATTACCATTTCTGACCATCTGGAGAAGGTTCGACAGGTCACGGGTCATCGTTTTTCATCAGAAAATTGATTTTTTTGACTGTAGAAAAATTGATTCAAAATGTCACTTGGATTGTGCCTCATGTTGAATAACTACTTTTTAAAGCCTCAATGTGACCAAAATTGCCATTTTTACAGACTTTTTCTCCTACTCAGAAGCTTCTATTTCAACCAATTTCAGGCATTAAAATGACTTTAAACACACTTATTTTTGTTCCAAAAGTGATAATTCACATGCAATAGTCATTTACAGTCAAAAAATTAAACATTAAAAAATTACCATTTCTGACCATCTGGAGAAGGTTCGACAGGTCACGGGTCATCGTTTTTCATAAGAAAATGGATTTTTTGGACTGTAGAAATATTGATTCAAAATGTCACTTGGATTGTGCCTCATGTTGAATAACTACTTTTTAAAGCCTCAATGTGACCAAAATTGCCATTTTTACAGACCTTTTCTCCTACTCAGAAGCTTTTATTTCAACCAATTTCAGGCATTAAAATGACTTTAAACACACTTATTTTTGTTCCAAAAGTGATCATTCACATGCAATAGTCATTTACAGTCTAAAAACTTTAACATTAAATAATTACCATTTCTGACCATCTGGAGAAGGTTCGACAGGTCACGGGTCATCGTTTTTCATCAGAAAATTGATTATTTTGATTGTAGAAAAATTGATTCAAAATGTCACTTGGATTGTGCCTCATGTTGAATAACTACTTTTTAAAGCCTCAATGTGACCAACATTTCCATTTTTACAGACTTTTTCTCCTACTCAGAAGCTTCTATTTCAACCAATTTCACGCATTAAAATGACTTTAAACGCACTTATTTTTGTTCCAAAAAATCATAATTCACATGCAATAGTCATTTACAGTCAAAAAATTAAACAATAAAAAATTACCATTTCTGGCCATCTGGAGAAGGTTCGACAGGTCACGGGTCATCGTTTTTCATCAGAAAATTGATTTTTTTGATTGTAGAAAAATTGATTCAAAATGTCACTTGGATTGTGCCTCATGTTGAATAACTACTTTTTAAAGCCTCAATGTGACCAAAATTGCCATTTTTACAGACTTTTTCTCCTACTCAGAAGCTTCTATTAGGACCAATTTCAGGCATTAAAATTACTCTAAACACACTTATTTGTGTTCCAAAAGTGATAATTCACATGCAATAGTCATTTACAGTCAAAAAATTAAACATTAAAAATTTACCATTTCTGACCATCTGGAGAAGGTTCGACAGGTCACGGGTCATCGTTTTTCATAAGAAAATTGATTTTTTGGACTGTAGAAAAATTGATTCAAAATGTCACTTGGATTGTGCCTCATGTTGAATAACTACTTTTTAAAGCCTCAATGTGACCAAAATTGCCATTTTTACAGACTTTTTCTCCTACTCAGAAGCTTTTATTTCAACCAATTTCAGACATTAAAATGACTTTAAACACACTTATTTTTGTTCCAAAAGTGATCATTCACATGCAATAGTCATTTACAGTCTAAAAACTTTAACATTAAATAATTACCATTTCTGACCATCTGGAGAAGGTTCGACAGGTCACGGGTCATCGTTTTTCATCAGAAAATTGATTTTTTTGATTGTAGAAAAATTGATTCAAAATGTCACTTGGATTGTGCCTCATGTTGATAACTACTTTTTAAAGCCTCAATGTGACCAAAATTTCCATTTTTACAGACTTTTTCTCCTACTCAGAAGCTTCTATTTCAACCAATTTCACGCATTAAAATGACTTTAAACGCACTTATTTTTGTTCCAAAAATGATAATTCACATGCAATAGTCATTTACAGTCAAAAAATTAAACAATAAAAAATTACCATTTCTGGCCATCTGGAGAAGGTTCGACAGGTCACGGGTCATCGTTTTTCATCAGAAAATTGATTTTTTGATTGTAGAAAAATTGATTCAAAATGTCACTTGGATTGTGCCTCATGTTGAATAACTACTTTTTAAAGCCTCAATGTGACCAAAATTGCCATTTTTACAGACTTTTTCTCCTACTCAGAAGCTTCTATTTCGACCAATTTCAGGCATTAAAATGACTCTAAACACACTTATTTTTGTTCTAAAAGTGATAATTTACATGCAATAGTCATTTACAGTCAAAAAACTTAAACATTAAAAAATTACCATTTCTGACCATCTGGAGAAGGTTCAAAAGGTCACGGGTCATCGTTTTTCATCAGAAAATAGATTTTTTGGACTGTAAAAAAATTGATTCAAAATGTCACTTGGATTGTGCCTCATGTTGAATAACTACTTTTTAAAGCCTCAATGTGACCAAAATTGCCATTTTTACAGACTTTTTCTCCTACTCAGAAGCTTCTATTTCAACCAATTTCAGGCATTAAAATGACTCTAAACACACTTATTTTTCTTCCAAAAGTGATAATTCACATGCAATAGTCATTTACAGTCAAAAAATGAAAAATAAAAAAATTACCATTTCTGACCATCTGGAGAAAGTTCAACAGGTCACGGGTCATCGTTTTTCATCAGAAAATTGATTTTTTGCACTGTAGAAAAATTGATTCAAAATGTCACTAGGATTGTGCCTCATGTTGAATAACTACTTTTTAAAGCCTCAATGTGACCAAAATTGCCATTTTTACAGACTTTTTCTCCTACTCAGAAGCTTCTATTTCGACCAATTTCAGGCATTAAAATGACTCTAAACACACTTATTTGTGTTCCAAAAGTGATAATTCACGTGCAATAGTCATTTACAGTAAAAAAATTAAACATTAAAAAATCACTATTTCTGACCATCTGGAGAAAGTTCGACAGGTCACGGGTCATCGTTTTTCATCAGAAAATTGATTTTTTGCACTGTAGAAAAATTGATTCAAAATGTCACTAGGATTGTGCCTCATGTTGAATAACTACTTTTTAAAGCCTCAATGTGACCAAAATTGCCATTTTTACAGACTTTTTCTCCTACTCAGAAGCTTCTATTTCAACCAATTTCAGGCATTAAAATGACTCTAAACACACTTATTTTTCTTCCAAAAGTGATAATTCACATGCAATAGTCATTTACAGTCAAAAAATGAAAAATAAAAAAATTACCATTTCTGACCATCTGGAGAAAGTTCAACAGGTCCCGGGTCATCGTTTTTCATCAGAAAATTGATTTTTTTAACTGTAGAAAAATTGATTCAAAATGTCACTTGGATTGTGCCTCATGTTGAATAACTACTTTTTAAAGCCTCAATGTGACCAAAATTGCCATTTTTACAGACTTTTTCTCCTACTCAGAAGCTTCTATTTCGACCAATTTCAGGCATTAAAATGACTCTAAACACACTTATTTGTGTTCCAAAAGTGATAATTCACGTGCAATAGTCATTTACAGTAAAAAAATTAAACATTAAAAAATCACTATTTCTGACCATCTGGAGAAGGTTCGACAGGTCACGGGTCATCGTTTTTCATCAGAAAATTGATTTTTTTGACTGTAGAAAAATTGATTCAAAATGTCACTTGGATTGTGCCTCATGTTGAATAACTACTTTTTAAAGCCTCAATGTGACCAAAATTGCCATTTTTACAGACTTTTTCTCCTACTCAGAAGCTTCTATTTCAACCAATTTCAGGCATTAAAATGACTTTAAACACACTTATTTTTGTTCCAAAAGTGATAATTCACATGCAATAGTCATTTACAGTCAAAAAATTAAACATTAAAAAATTACCATTTCTGACCATCTGGAGAAGGTTCGACAGGTCACGGGTCATCGTTTTTCATAAGAAAATGGATTTTTTGGACTGTAGAAATATTGATTCAAAATGTCACTTGGATTGTGCCTCATGTTGAATAACTACTTTTTAAAGCCTCAATGTGACCAAAATTGCCATTTTTACAGACCTTTTCTCCTACTCAGAAGCTTCTATTTCGACCAATTTCAGGCATTAAAATGACTCTAAACACACTTATTTTTGTTCTAAAAGTGATAATTTACATGCAATAGTCATTTACAGTCAAAAAACTTAAACATTAAAAAATTACCATTTCTGACCATCTGGAGAAGGTTCAAAAGGTCACGGGTCATCGTTTTTCATCAGAAAATAGATTTTTTTGACTGTAGAAAAATTGATTCAAAATGTCGCTTGGATTGTGCCTCATGTTGAATAACTACTTTTTAAAGCCTCAATGTGACCAAAATTGCCATTTTTACAGACTTTTTCTCCTACTCAGAAGCTTCAATTTCGACCAATTTCAGGCATTAAAATGACTCTAAACATACTTATTTTTGTTCCAAAAGTGATGATTCACATGCAATAGTCATTTACAGTCAAAAAATTAAAAATTAAAAAATTACCATTTCTGACCATCTGGAGAAAGTTCAACAGGTCCCGGGTCATCGTTTTTCATCAGAAAATTGAGTTTTTTTGACTGTAGAAAAATTGATTCAAAATGTCACTTGGATTGTGCCTCATGTTGAATAACTACTTTTTAAAGCCTCAATGTGACCAAAATTGCCATTTTTACAGACCTTTTCTCCTACTCAGAAGCTTTTATTTCAACCAATTTCAGGCATTAAAATGACTTTAAACACACTTATTTTTGTTCCAAAAGTGATCATTCACATGCAATAGTCATTTACAGTCTAAAAACTTTAACATTAAATAATTACCATTTCTGACCATCTGGAGAAGGTTCGACAGGTCACGGGTCATCGTTTTTCATCAGAAAATTGATTATTTTGATTGTAGAAAAATTGATTCAAAATGTCACTTGGATTGTGCCTCATGTTGAATAACTACTTTTTAAAGCCTCAATGTGACCAAAATTGCCATTTTTACAGACTTTTTCTCCTACTCAGAAGCTTCTATTTCGAACAATTTCAGGCATTAAAATGACTCTAAAAACACTTATTTTTGTTCCAAAAGTGATAATTCACATGCAATAGTCTTTTACAGTCAAAAAATTAAACATTAAAAATTTACCATTTCTGACCATCTGGAGAAGGTTCGACAGGTCACGGGTCATCGTTTTCCATCAGAAAATTGATTTTTTGGACTGTAGAAAAATTGATTCAAAATGTCACTTGGATTGTGCCTCATGTTGAATAACTACTTTTTAAAGCCTCAATGTGACCAAAATTGCCATTTTTACAGACTTTTTCTCCTACTCAGAAGCTTTTATTTCAACCAATTTCAGACATTAAAATGACTTTAAACACACTTATTTTTGTTCCAAAAGTGATCATTCACATGCAATAGTCATTTACAGTCTAAAAACTTTAACATTAAATAATTACCATTTCTGACCATCTGGAGAAGGTTCGACAGGTCACGGGTCATCGTTTTTCATCAGAAAATTGATTTTTTTGATTGTAGAAAAATTGATTCAAAATGTCACTTGGATTGTGCCTCATGTTGATAACTACTTTTTAAAGCCTCAATGTGACCAAAATTTCCATTTTTACAGACTTTTTCTCCTACTCAGAAGCTTCTATTTCAACCAATTTCACGCATTAAAATGACTTTAAACGCACTTATTTTTGTTCCAAAAATGATAATTCACATGCAATAGTCATTTACAGTCAAAAAATTAAACATTAAAAAATTACCATTTCTGGCCATCTGGAGAAGGTTCGACAGGTCACAGGTCATCGTTTTTCATCAGAAAATTGATTTTTTTGATTGTAGAAAAATTGATTCAAAATGTCACTTGGATTGTGCCTCATGTTGAATAACTACTTTTTAAAGCCTCAATGTGACCAAAATTGCCATTTTTACAGACTTTTTCTCCTACTCAGAAGCTTCTATTTCGACCAATTTCAGGCATTAAAATGACTCTAAACACACTTATTTGTGTTCCAAAAGTGATAATTCACATGCAATAGTCATTTACAGTCAAAAAATTAAACATTAAAAAATTACCATTTCTGACCATCTGGAGAAGGTTCGACAGGTCACGGGTCATCGTTTTTTATCAGAAAATTGATTTTGTGCACTGTAGAAAAATTGATTCAAAATGTCACTTGGATTGTGCCTCATGTTGAATAACTACTTTTTAAAGCCTCAATGTGACCAAAATTGCAATTTTTACAGACTTTTTCTCCTACTCAGAAGCTTCTATTTCGACCAATTTCAGGCATTAAAATGACTCTAAACACACTTATTTTTGTTCCAAAAGTGATCATTCACATGCAATAGTCATTTACAGTCAAAAAACTTTAACATTAAATAATTACCATTTCTGACCATCTGGAGAAGGTTCGACAGGTCACGGGTCATCGTTTTTCATCAGAAAATTGATTGTTTTGACTGTAGAGAAATTGATTCAAAATGTCACTTGGATTGTGGCTCATGTTGAATAACTACTTTTTAAAGCCTCAATGTGACCAAAGTTGCGATTTTTACAGACTTTTTCTCCTACTCAGAAGCTTCTATTTCGACCAATTTCAGGCATTAAAATGACTCTAAACACACTTTTTTTGTTCCAAAAGTGATAATTCACATGCAATAGTCATTTACAGTAAAAAAATTAATCATTAAAAAAATACCATTTGTGACCATCTGGAGAAGGTTCGACAGGTCCCGGGTCATCATTTTTCATCAGAAAATGGATTTTTTTGACTGTAGAAAAATTGATTCAAAATGTCACTTGGATTGTGCCTCATGTTGAATAATTACTTTTTAAAGCCTCAATGTGACCAAAATTGCCATTTTTACAGACTTTTTCTCCTACTCAGAAGCTTCTATTTCGACCAATTTCAGGCATTAAAATGACTCTAAACACACTTATTTTTGTTCCAAAAGTGATAATTCACATGCAATAGTCATTTACAGTCAAAAAATTAAACATTAAATAATTACCATTTCTGACCATCTGTAGAAGGTTTGACAGGTCACGGGTCATCGTTTTTCATCAGAAAATTGATTTTTTTGACTGTAGAAAAATTGATTCAAAATGTCACTTGGATTGTGCCTCATGTTGAATAACTACTTTTTAAACCCTCAATGTGAATAAAATTGCCATTTTTACAGACTTTTTCTTATACTCAGAAGCTTCTATTTCAACCAATTTCAGGCATTAAAATGACTCTAAACACACTTATTTTTGTTCCAAAAGTGATAATTCACATGCAATAGTCATTTACAGTCAAAAAATTATTCATTAAAAAAATACAATTTCTGACCATCTAGAGAAGGTTCGACAGGTCCCGGGTCATCATTTTTCATCAGAAAATTGATTTTTTTGACTGTAGAAATATTGATTCAAAATGTCACTTGGATTGTGCCTCATGTTGAATAACTACTTTTTAAAGCCTCAATGTGACCAAAAGTGCCATTTTTACAGACTTTTTCTCCTACTCAGAAGCTTTTATTTCAACCAATTTCAGGCATTAAAATGACTTTAAACACACTTATTTTTGTTCCAAAAGTGATCATTCACATGCAATAGTCATTTACAGTCAAAAAACTTTAACATTAAATAATTACCATTTCTGACCATCTGGAGAAGGTTCGACAGGTCACGGGTCATCGTTTTTCATCAGAAAATTGATTTTTTTGACTGTAGAGAAATTGATTCAAAATGTCACTTGGATTGTGCCTCATGTTGAATAACTACTTTTTAAAGCCTCAATGTGACCAAAATTGCGATTTTTACAGACTTTTTCTCCTACTCAGAAGCTTCTATTTCGACCAATTTCAGGCATTAAAATGACTCTAAACACACTTATTTTTGTTCCAAAAGTGATAATTCACATGCAATAGTCATTTACAGTAAAAAAAATTAATCATTAAAAAAATACCATTTGTGACCATCTGGAGAAGGTTCGACAGGTCCCGGGTCATCGTTTTTCATCAGAAAATTGATTTTTTTGACTGTAGAGAAATTGATTCAAAATGTCACTTGGATTGTGGCTCATGTTGAATAACTACTTTTTAAAGCCTCAATGTGACCAAAATTGCGATTTTTACAGACTTTTTCTCCTACACAGAAGCTTCTATTTCGACCAATTTCAGGCATTAAAATGACTCTAAATTTACTTATTTTTGTTCCAAAAGTGATAATTCACATGCAATAGTCATTTACAGTAAAAAAATTAATCATTAAAAAAATACCATTTCTGACCATCTGGAGAAGGTTCGACAGGTCCCGGGTCATAATTTTTCATCAGAAAATGGATTTTTTTGACTGTAGAAAAATTGATTCAAAATGTCACTTGGATTGTGCCTCATGTTGAATAATTACTTTTTAAAGCCTCAATGTGACCAAAATTGCCATTTTTACAGACTTTTTCTCCTACTCAGAAGCTTCTATTTCAACCAATTTCAGGCATTAAAATGACTTTAAACACACTTATTTTTGTTCCAAAAGTGATCATTCACATGCAATAGTCATTTACAGTCAAAAAATTTAACATTAAATAATTACCATTTCTGACCATCTGGAGAAGGTTCGACAGGTCACGGGTCATCGTTTTTCATCAGAAAATTGATTTTTTTGATTGTAGAAAAATTGATTCAAAATGTCACTTGGATTGTGCCTCATGTTGAATAACTACTTTTTAAAGCCTCAATGTGACCAAAATTGCCATTTTTACAGACTTTTTCTCCTACTCAGAAGCTTCTATTTCAAACAATTTCACGCATTAAAATGACTTTAAACGCACTTATTTTTGTTCCAAAATTGATAATTCACATGCAATAGTCATTTACAGTCAAAAATTTAAACAATAAAAAAATTACCATTTCTGGCCATCTGGAGAAGGTTCGAGAGGTCACGGGTCATCGTTTTTCATCAGAAAATTGAGTTTTTTTGATTGTAGAAAAATTGATTTAAAATGTCACTTGGATTGTGCCTCATGTTGATTAACTACTTTTTAAAGCCTCAATTTGACCAAAATTGCCATTTTTACAGACTTTTTCTTCTACTCAGAAGCTTCTATTTCAACCAATTTCAGGCATTAAAATGACTCTAAACACACTTATTTTTGTTCCAAAAGTGATAATTCACATGCAATAGTCATTTACAGTAAAAAAATTAATCATTAAAAAAATACCATTTCTGACCATCTGGAGAAGGTTCGACAGGTCCCGGGTCATCGTTTTTCATCAGAAAATTTATTTTTTTGACTGTAGAGAAATTGATTCAAAATGTCACTGGGATTGTGCCTCATGTTGAATAACTACTATTTAAAGCCTCAATGTGACCAAAATTGCCATTTTTACAGACTTTTTCTCCTACTCAGAAGCTTCTATTTCGACCAATTTCAGGCATTAAAATGACTCTAAACATACTTATTTTTGTTCCAAAAGTGATAATTCACATGCAATAGTCATTTACAGTAAAAAAATTAATCATTAAAAAAATACCATTTCTGACCATCTGGAGAAGGTTCGACAGGTCCCGGGTCATCGTTTTTCATCAGAAAATGGATTTTTTTGTCTGTAGAAAAATTGATTCAAAATGTCACTTGGATTGTGCCTCATGTTGAATAACTACTTTTTAAAGCCTCAATGTGACCAAAATTTCCATTTTTACAGACTTTTTCTCCTACTCAGAAGCTTCTATTTCAACCAATTTCACGCATTAAAATGACTTTAAACGCACTTATTTTTGTTCCAAAAAATGATAATTCACATGCAATAGTCATTTACAGTCAAAAAATTAAACAATAAAAAATTACCATTTCTGGCCATCTGGAGAAGGTTCGACAGGTCATCGTTTTTCATCAGAAAATTGATTTTTTTGATTGTAGAAAAATTGATTCAAAATGTCACTTGGATTGTGCCTCATGTTGAATAACTACTTTTTAAAGCCTCAATGTGACCAAAATTGCCATTTTTACAGACTTTTTCTCCTACTCAGAAGCTTCTATTAGGACCAATTTCAGGCATTAAAATTACTCTAAACACACTTATTTGTGTTCCAAAAGTGATAATTCACATGCAATAGTCATTTACAGTCAAAAAATTAAACATTAAAAAATTACCATTTCTGACCATCTGGAGAAGGTTCGACAGGTCCCGGGTCATCGTTTTTCATAAGAAAATTGATTTTTTGGACTGTAGAAATATTGATTCAAAATGTCACTTGGATTGTGCCTCATGTTGAATAACTACTTTTTAAAGCCTCAATGTGACCAAAATTGCCATTTTTACAGACTTTTTCTCCTACTCAGAAGCTTTTATTTCAACCAATTTCAGGCATTAAAATGACTTTAAACACACTTATTTTTGTTCCAAAAGTGATCATTCACATGCAATAGTCATTTACAGTCTAAAAACTTTAACATTAAATAATTACCATTTCTGACCATCTGGAGAAGGTTTGACAGGTCACGGGTCATCGTTTTTCATCAGAAAATTGATTTTTTTGATTGTAGAAAAATTGATTCAAAATGTCACTTGGATTGTGCCTCATGTTGATAACTACTTTTTAAAGCCTCAATGTGACCAAAATTTCCATTTTTACAGACTTTTTCTCCTACTCAGAAGCTTCTATTTCAACCAATTTCAGGCATTAAAATGACTTTAAACACACTTATTTTTGTTCCAAAAGTGATCATTCACATGCAATAGTCATTTACAGTCAAAAAATTTAACATTAAATAATTACCATTTCTGACCATCTGGAGAAGGTTCGACAGGTCACGGGTCATCGTTTTTCATCAGAAAATTGATTTTTTTGATTGTAGAAAAATTGATTCAAAATGTCACTTGGATTGTGCCTCATGTTGAATAACTACTTTTTAAAGCCTCAATGTGACCAAAATTGCCATTTTTACAGACTTTTTCTCCTACTCAGAAGCTTCTATTTCAACCAATTTCACGCATTAAAATGACTTTAAACGCACTTATTTTTGTTCCAAAAAATGATAATTCACATGCAATAGTCATTTACAGTAAAAAAATTAAACAATAAAAAAATACCATTTCTGACCATCTGGAGAAGGTTCGACAGGTCCCGGGTCATCGTTTTTCATCAGAAAATGGATTTTTTTGTCTGTAGAAAAATTGATTCAAAATGTCACTTGGATTGTGCCTCATGTTGAATAACTACTTTTTAAAGCCTCAATGTGACCAAAATTTCCATTTTTACAGACTTTTTCTCCTACTCAGAAGCTTCTATTTCAACCAATTTCACGCATTAAAATGACTTTAAACGCACTTATTTTTGTTCCAAAAAATGATAATTCACATGCAATAGTCATTTACAGTCAAAAAATTAAACAATAAAAAATTACCATTTCTGGCCATCTGGAGAAGGTTCGACAGGTCATGGGTCATCGTTTTTCATCAGAAAATTGATTTTTTTGATTGTAGAAAAATTGATTCAAAATGTCACTTGGATTGTGCCTCATGTTGAATAACTACTTTTTAAAGCCTCAATGTGACCAAAATTGCCATTTTTACAGACTTTTTCTCCTACTCAGAAGCTTCTATTAGGACCAATTTCAGGCATTAAAATTACTCTAAACACACTTATTTGTGTTCCAAAAGTGATAATTCACATGCAATAGTCATTTACAGTCAAAAAATTAAACATTAAAAAATTACCATTTCTGACCATCTGGAGAAGGTTCGACAGGTCCCGGGTCATCGTTTTTCATCAGAAAATTGATTTTTTTGACTGTAGAGAAATTGATTCAAAATGTCACTTGGATTGTGCCTCATGTTGAATAACTACTTTTTAAAGCCTCAATGTGACCAAAATTGCAATTTTTACAGACTTTTTCTCCTACTCAGAAGCTTCTATTTCGACCAATTTCAGGCATTAAAATGACTCTAAACACACTTATTTTTGTTCCAAAAGTGATCATTCACATGCAATAGTCATTTACAGTCAAAAAACTTTAACATTAAATAATTACCATTTCTGACCATCTGGAGAAGGTTCGACAGGTCACGGGTCATCGTTTTTCATCAGAAAATTGATTGTTTTGACTGTAGAGAAATTGATTCAAAATGTCACTTGGATTGTGGCTCATGTTGAATAACTACTTTTTAAAGCCTCAATGTGACCAAAGTTGCGATTTTTACAGACTTTTTCTCCTACTCAGAAGCTTCTATTTCGACCAATTTCAGGCATTAAAATGACTCTAAACACACTTATTTTTGTTCCAAAAGTGATAATTCACATGCAATAGTCATTTACAGTAAAAAAATTAATCATTAAAAAAATACCATTTGTGACCATCTGGAGAAGGTTCGACAGGTCCCGGGTCATCGTTTTTCATCAGAAAATTGATTTTTTTGACTGTAGAGAAATTGATTCAAAATGTCACTTGGATTGTGGCTCATGTTGATAACTACTTTTTAAAGCCTCAATGTGACCAAAATTGCGATTTTTACAGACTTTTTCTCCTACACAGAAGCTTCTATTTCGACCAATTTCAGGCATTAAAATGACTCTAAATTTACTTATTTTTGTTCCAAAAGTGATAATTCACATGCAATAGTCATTTACAGTAAAAAAATTAATCATTAAAAAAATACCATTTCTGACCATCTGGAGAAGGTTCGACAGGTCCCGGGTCATCATTTTTCATCAGAAAATGGATTTTTTTGACTGTAGAAAAATTGATTCAAAATGTCACTTGGATTGTGCCTCATGTTGAATAATTACTTTTTAAAGCCTCAATGTGACCAAAATTGCCATTTTTACAGACTTTTTCTCCTACTCAGAAGCTTCTATTTCGACCAATTTCAGGCATTAAAATGACTCTAAACACACTTATTTTTGTTCCAAAAGTGATAATTCACATGCAATAGTCATTTACAGTCAAAAAATTAAACATTAAATAATTACCATTTCTGACCATCTGTAGAAGGTTTGACAGGTCACGGGTCATCGTTTTTCATCAGAAAATTGATTTTTTTGACTGTAGAAAAATTGATTCAAAATGTCACTTGGATTGTGCCTCATGTTGAATAACTACTTTTTAAACCCTCAATGTGAATAAAATTGCCATTTTTACAGACTTTTTCTTATACTCAGAAGCTTCTATTTCAACCAATTTCAGGCATTAAAATGACTCTAAACACACTTATTTTTGTTCCAAAAGTGATAATTCACATGCAATAGTCATTTACAGTCAAAAAATTATTCATTAAAAAAATACAATTTCTGACCATCTAGAGAAGGTTCGACAGGTCCCGGGTCATCATTTTTCATCAGAAAATTGATTTTTTTGACTGTAGAAATATTGATTCAAAATGTCACTTGGATTGTGCCTCATGTTGAATAACTACTTTTTAAAGCCTCAATGTGACCAAAAGTGCCATTTTTACAGACTTTTTCTCCTACTCAGAAGCTTTTATTTCAACCAATTTCAGGCATTAAAATGACTTTAAACACACTTATTTTTGTTCCAAAAGTGATCATTCACATGCAATAGTCATTTACAGTCAAAAAACTTTAACATTAAATAATTACCATTTCTGACCATCTGGAGAAGGTTCGACAGGTCACGGGTCATCGTTTTTCATCAGAAAATTGATTTTTTTGACTGTAGAGAAATTGATTCAAAATGTCACTTGGATTGTGCCTCATGTTGAATAACTACTTTTTAAAGCCTCAATGTGACCAAAATTGCGATTTTTACAGACTTTTTCTCCTACTCAGAAGCTTCTATTTCGACCAATTTCAGGCATTAAAATGACTCTAAACACACTTATTTTTGTTCCAAAAGTGATAATTCACATGCAATAGTCATTTACAGTAAAAAAATTAATCATTAAAAAAATACCATTTGTGACCATCTGGAGAAGGTTCGACAGGTCCCGGGTCATCGTTTTTCATCAGAAAATTGATTTTTTTGACTGTAGAGAAATTGATTCAAAATGTCACTTGGATTGTGGCTCATGTTGAATAACTACTTTTTAAAGCCTCAATGTGACCAAAATTGCGATTTTTACAGACTTTTTCTCCTACACAGAAGCTTCTATTTCGACCAATTTCAGGCATTAAAATGACTCTAAATTTACTTATTTTTGTTCCAAAAGTGATAATTCACATGCAATAGTCATTTACAGTAAAAAAATTAATCATTAAAAAAATACCATTTCTGACCATCTGGAGAAGGTTCGACAGGTCCCGGGTCATAATTTTTCATCAGAAAATGGATTTTTTTGACTGTAGAAAAATTGATTCAAAATGTCACTTGGATTGTGCCTCATGTTGAATAATTACTTTTTAAAGCCTCAATGTGACCAAAATTGCCATTTTTACAGACTTTTTCTCCTACTCAGAAGCTTCTATTTCAACCAATTTCAGGCATTAAAATGACTTTAAACACACTTATTTTTGTTCCAAAAGTGATCATTCACATGCAATAGTCATTTACAGTCAAAAAATTTAACATTAAATAATTACCATTTCTGACCATCTGGAGAAGGTTCGACAGGTCACGGGTCATCGTTTTTCATCAGAAAATTGATTTTTTTGATTGTAGAAAAATTGATTCAAAATGTCACTTGGATTGTGCCTCATGTTGAATAACTACTTTTTAAAGCCTCAATGTGACCAAAATTGCCATTTTTACAGACTTTTTCTCCTACTCAGAAGCTTCTATTTCAAACAATTTCACGCATTAAAATGACTTTAAACGCACTTATTTTTGTTCCAAAATTGATAATTCACATGCAATAGTCATTTACAGTCAAAAAATTAAACAATAAAAAAATTACCATTTCTGGCCATCTGGAGAAGGTTCGAGAGGTCACGGGTCATCGTTTTTCATCAGAAAATTGAGTTTTTTTGATTGTAGAAAAATTGATTTAAAATGTCACTTGGATTGTGCCTCATGTTGATTAACTACTTTTTAAAGCCTCAATTTGAACAAAATTGCCATTTTTACAGACTTTTTCTTCTACTCAGAAGCTTCTATTTCAACCAATTTCAGGCATTAAAATGACTCTAAACACACTTATTTTTGTTCCAAAAGTGATAATTCACATGCAATAGTCATTTACAGTAAAAAAATTAATCATTAAAAAAATACCATTTCTGACCATCTGGAGAAGGTTCGACAGGTCCCGGGTCATCGTTTTTCATCAGAAAATTGATTTTTTTGACTGTAGAGAAATTGATTCAAAATGTCACTGGGATTGTGCCTCATGTTGAATAACTACTATTTAAAGCCTCAATGTGACCAAAATTGCCATTTTTACAGACTTTTTCTCCTACTCAGAAGCTTCTATTTCGACCAATTTCAGGCATTAAAATGACTCTAAACATACTTATTTTTGTTCCAAAAGTGATAATTCACATGCAATAGTCATTTACAGTAAAAAAATTAATCATTAAAAAAATACCATTTGTGACCATCTGGAGAAGGTTCGACAGGTCCCGGGTCATCGTTTTTCATCAGAAAATTGATTTTTTTGACTGTAGAGAAATTGATTCAAAATGTCACTTGGATTGTGGCTCATGTTGAATAACTACTTTTTAAAGCCTCAATGTGACCAAAATTGCGATTTTTACAGACTTTTTCTCCTACACAGAAGCTTCTATTTCGACCAATTTCAGGCATTCAAATGACTCTAAATTTACTTATTTTTGTTCCAAAAGTGATAATTCACATGCAATAGTCATTTACAGTAAAAAAATTAATCATTAAAAAAATACCATTTCTGACCATCTGGAGAAGGTTCGACAGGTCCCGGGTCATAATTTTTCATCAGAAAATGGATTTTTTTGACTGTAGAAAAATTGATTCAAAATGTCACTTGGATTGTGCCTCATGTTGAATAATTACTTTTTAAAGCCTCAATGTGACCAAAATTGCCATTTTTACAGACTTTTTCTCCTACTCAGAAGCTTCTATTTCAACCAATTTCAGGCATTAAAATGACTTTAAACACACTTATTTTTGTTCCAAAAGTGATCATTCACATGCAATAGTCATTTACAGTCAAAAAATTTAACATTAAATAATTACCATTTCTGACCATCTGGAGAAGGTTCGACAGGTCACGGGTCATCGTTTTTCATCAGAAAATTGATTTTTTTGATTGTAGAAAAATTGATTCAAAATGTCACTTGGATTGTGCCTCATGTTGAATAACTACTTTTTAAAGCCTCAATGTGACCAAAATTGCCATTTTTACAGACTTTTTCTCCTACTCAGAAGCTTCTATTTCAAACAATTTCACGCATTAAAATGACTTTAAACGCACTTATTTTTGTTCCAAAATTGATAATTCACATGCAATAGTCATTTACAGTCAAAAAATTAAACAATAAAAAAATTACCATTTCTGGCCATCTGGAGAAGGTTCGAGAGGTCACGGGTCATCGTTTTTCATCAGAAAATTGAGTTTTTTTGATTGTAGAAAAATTGATTTAAAATGTCACTTGGATTGTGCCTCATGTTGATTAACTACTTTTTAAAGCCTCAATTTGAACAAAATTGCCATTTTTACAGACTTTTTCTTCTACTCAGAAGCTTCTATTTCAACCAATTTCAGGCATTAAAATGACTCTAAACACACTTATTTTTGTTCCAAAAGTGATAATTCACATGCAATAGTCATTTACAGTAAAAAAATTAATCATTAAAAAAATACCATTTCTGACCATCTGGAGAAGGTTCGACAGGTCCCGGGTCATCGTTTTTCATCAGAAAATTGATTTTTTTGACTGTAGAGAAATTGATTCAAAATGTCACTGGGATTGTGCCTCATGTTGAATAACTACTATTTAAAGCCTCAATGTGACCAAAATTGCCATTTTTACAGACTTTTTCTCCTACTCAGAAGCTTCTATTTCGACCAATTTCAGGCATTAAAATGACTCTAAACATACTTATTTTTGTTCCAAAAGTGATAATTCACATGCAATAGTCATTTACAGTAAAAAAATTAATCATTAAAAAAATACCATTTCTGACCATCTGGAGAAGGTTCGACAGGTCCCGGGTCATCGTTTTTCATCAGAAAATGGATTTTTTTGTCTGTAGAAAAATTGATTCAAAATGTCACTTGGATTGTGCCTCATGTTGAATAACTACTTTTTAAAGCCTCAATGTGACCAAAATTTCCATTTTTACAGACTTTTTCTCCTACTCAGAAGCTTCTATTTCAACCAATTTCACGCATTAAAATGACTTTAAACGCACTTATTTTTGTTCCAAAAAATGATAATTCACATGCAATAGTCATTTACAGTCAAAAAATTAAACAATAAAAAATTACCATTTCTGGCCATCTGGAGAAGGTTCGACAGGTCATCGTTTTTCATCAGAAAATTGATTTTTTTGATTGTAGAAAAATTGATTCAAAATGTCACTTGGATTGTGCCTCATGTTGAATAACTACTTTTTAAAGCCTCAATGTGACCAAAATTGCCATTTTTACAGACTTTTTCTCCTACTCAGAAGCTTCTATTAGGACCAATTTCAGGCATTAAAATTACTCTAAACACACTTATTTGTGTTCCAAAAGTGATAATTCACATGCAATAGTCATTTACAGTCAAAAAATTAAACATTAAAAAATTACCATTTCTGACCATCTGGAGAAGGTTCGACAGGTCCCGGGTCATCGTTTTTCATAAGAAAATTGATTTTTTGGACTGTAGAAATATTGATTCAAAATGTCACTTGGATTGTGCCTCATGTTGAATAACTACTTTTTAAAGCCTCAATGTGACCAAAATTGCCATTTTTACAGACTTTTTCTCCTACTCAGAAGCTTTTATTTCAACCAATTTCAGGCATTAAAATGACTTTAAACACACTTATTTTTGTTCCAAAAGTGATCATTCACATGCAATAGTCATTTACAGTCTAAAAACTTTAACATTAAATAATTACCATTTCTGACCATCTGGAGAAGGTTTGACAGGTCACGGGTCATCGTTTTTCATCAGAAAATTGATTTTTTTGATTGTAGAAAAATTGATTCAAAATGTCACTTGGATTGTGCCTCATGTTGATAACTACTTTTTAAAGCCTCAATGTGACCAAAATTTCCATTTTTACAGACTTTTTCTCCTACTCAGAAGCTTCTATTTCAACCAATTTCAGGCATTAAAATGACTTTAAACACACTTATTTTTGTTCCAAAAGTGATCATTCACATGCAATAGTCATTTACAGTCAAAAAATTTAACATTAAATAATTACCATTTCTGACCATCTGGAGAAGGTTCGACAGGTCACGGGTCATCGTTTTTCATCAGAAAATTGATTTTTTTGATTGTAGAAAAATTGATTCAAAATGTCACTTGGATTGTGCCTCATGTTGAATAACTACTTTTTAAAGCCTCAATGTGACCAAAATTGCCATTTTTACAGACTTTTTCTCCTACTCAGAAGCTTCTATTTCAACCAATTTCACGCATTAAAATGACTTTAAACGCACTTATTTTTGTTCCAAAAAATGATAATTCACATGCAATAGTCATTTACAGTAAAAAAATTAAACAATAAAAAAATACCATTTCTGACCATCTGGAGAAGGTTCGACAGGTCCCGGGTCATCGTTTTTCATCAGAAAATGGATTTTTTTGTCTGTAGAAAAATTGATTCAAAATGTCACTTGGATTGTGCCTCATGTTGAATAACTACTTTTTAAAGCCTCAATGTGACCAAAATTTCCATTTTTACAGACTTTTTCTCCTACTCAGAAGCTTCTATTTCAACCAATTTCACGCATTAAAATGACTTTAAACGCACTTATTTTTGTTCCAAAAAATGATAATTCACATGCAATAGTCATTTACAGTCAAAAAATTAAACAATAAAAAATTACCATTTCTGGCCATCTGGAGAAGGTTCGACAGGTCACGGGTCATCGTTTTTCATCAGAAAATTGATTTTTTTGATTGTAGAAAAATTGATTCAAAATGTCACTTGGATTGTGCCTCATGTTGAATAACTACTTTTTAAAGCCTCAATGTGACCAAAATTGCCATTTTTACAGACTTTTTCTCCTACTCAGAAGCTTCTATTAGGACCAATTTCAGGCATTAAAATTACTCTAAACACACTTATTTGTGTTCCAAAAGTGATAATTCACATGCAATAGTCATTTACAGTCAAAAAATTAAACATTAAAAAATTACCATTTCTGACCATCTGGAGAAGGTTCGACAGGTCCCGGGTCATCGTTTTTCATAAGAAAATTGATTTTTTGGACTGTAGAAATATTGATTCAAAATGTCACTTGGATTGTGCCTCATGTTGAATAACTACTTTTTAAAGCCTCAATGTGACCAAAATTGCCATTTTTACAGACTTTTTCTCCTACTCAGAAGCTTTTATTTCAACCAATTTCAGGCATTAAAATGACTTTAAACACACTTATTTTTGTTCCAAAAGTGATCATTCACATGCAATAGTCATTTACAGTCTAAAAACTTTAACATTAAATAATTACCATTTCTGACCATCTGGAGAAGGTTTGACAGGTCACGGGTCATCGTTTTTCATCAGAAAATTGATTTTTTTGATTGTAGAAAAATTGATTCAAAATGTCACTTGGATTGTGCCTCATGTTGATAACTACTTTTTAAAGCCTCAATGTGACCAAAATTTCCACTTTTACAGACTTTTTCTCCTACTCAGAAGCTTCTATTTCAACCAATTTCAGGCATTAAAATGACTTTAAACACACTTATTTTTGTTCCAAAAGTGATCATTCACATGCAATAGTCATTTACAGTCAAAAAATTTAACATTAAATAATTACCATTTCTGACCATCTGGAGAAGGTTCGACAGGTCACGGGTCATCGTTTTTCATCAGAAAATTGATTTTTTTGATTGTAGAAAAATTGATTCAAAATGTCACTTGGATTGTGCCTCATGTTGAATAACTACTTTTTAAAGCCTCAATGTGACCAAAATTGCCATTTTTACAGACTTTTTCTCCTACTCAGAAGCTTCTATTTCGACCAATTTCAGGCATTAAAATGACTCTAAACATACTTATTTTTGTTCCAAAAGTGATAATTCACATGCAATAGTCATTTACAGTAAAAAAATTAATCATTAAAAAAATACCATTTCTGACCATCTGGAGAAGGTTCGACAGGTCCCGGGTCATCGTTTTTCATCAGAAAATGGATTTTTTTGTCTGTAGAAAAATTGATTCAAAATGTCACTTGGATTGTGCCTCATGTTGAATAACTACTTTTTAAAGCCTCAATGTGACCAAAATTTCCATTTTTACAGACTTTTTCTCCTACTCAGAAGCTTCTATTTCAACCAATTTCACGCATTAAAATGACTTTAAACGCACTTATTTTTGTTCCAAAAAATGATAATTCACATGCAATAGTCATTTACAGTCAAAAAATTAAACAATAAAAAATTACCATTTCTGGCCATCTGGAGAAGGTTCGACAGGTCACGGGTCATCGTTTTTCATCAGAAAATTGATTTTTTTGATTGTAGAAAAATTGATTCAAAATGTCACTTGGATTGTGCCTCATGTTGAATAACTACTTTTTAAAGCCTCAATGTGACCAAAATTGCCATTTTTACAGACTTTTTCTCCTACTCAGAAGCTTCTATTAGGACCAATTTCAGGCATTAAAATTACTCTAAACACACTTATTTGTGTTCCAAAAGTGATAATTCACATGCAATAGTCATTTACAGTCAAAAAATTAAACATTAAAAAATTACCATTTCTGACCATCTGGAGAAGGTTCGACAGGTCCCGGGTCATCGTTTTTCATAAGAAAATTGATTTTTTGGACTGTAGAAATATTGATTCAAAATGTCACTTGGATTGTGCCTCATGTTGAATAACTACTTTTTAAAGCCTCAATGTGACCAAAATTGCCATTTTTACAGACTTTTTCTCCTACTCAGAAGCTTTTATTTCAACCAATTTCAGGCATTAAAATGACTTTAAACACACTTATTTTTGTTCCAAAAGTGATCATTCACATGCAATAGTCATTTACAGTCTAAAAACTTTAACATTAAATAATTACCATTTCTGACCATCTGGAGAAGGTTTGACAGGTCACGGGTCATCGTTTTTCATCAGAAAATTGATTTTTTTGATTGTAGAAAAATTGATTCAAAATGTCACTTGGATTGTGCCTCATGTTGATAACTACTTTTTAAAGCCTCAATGTGACCAAAATTTCCATTTTTACAGACTTTTTCTCCTACTCAGAAGCTTCTATTTCAACCAATTTCACGCATTAAAATGAATTTAAACGCACTTATTTTTGTTCCAAAAATGATAATTCACATGCAATAGTCATTTACAGTCAAAAAATTAAACAATAAAAAATTACCATTTCTGGCCATCTGGAGAAGGTTCGACAGGTCACAGGTCATCGTTTTTCATCAGAAAATTGATTTTTTTGATTGTAGAAAAATTGATTCAAAATGTCACTTGGATTGTGCCTCATGTTGAATAACTACTTTTTAAAGCCTGAATGTGACCAAAATTGCAATTTTTACAGACTTTTTCTCCTACTCAGAAGCTTCTATTTCGACCAATTTCAGGCATTAAAATGACTCTAAACACACTTATTTTTGTTCCAAAAGTGATAATTCACATGCAATAGTCATTTACAGTCAAAAAATTAAACATTAAGGGCCTCATGTAGGAAGCCAAATACCGGTCGGTAACGGCCGATTTTCGGTAATAATACCGTTACCGACCGGTATTTTGGCCATTGGTATGTAGGGGGACATATTTTGCTTTCGGAATTTACCGAATCGGTAAAATTACCGATTCGGTGATAATACCGAATCGGTAATGTTACCGAATCGGTAACTTTTCCGAATCGGTAATTTTACCGATTCGGTAAATTCCGAAAGCAAAATCGAGATGTAGGGGGAGTGTGTGTGTGTGTTTATGAGTCGTATTTACCACCAACTTATAGTTGGTGGTAAATAATGAATGTATGTGTAAATGCATTTGTACGCGCGTAGCAGTGTGCAATGTGGCATACATACATGCCCTTAGGGCATGTATGTGTGCCACATGTGCACACATGGCCGAAACAGGGGTGCAACAGGGTGTCAATGTGACACCCTGCCACCCTTGTATGTGTTCCCCCCATTACCGAATCGGTATTTACCGATTCGGTAATGAGGCATACCTTCCCATCAATGGGAAGGTATGCCTCATTACCGAATCGGTAAATACCGATTCGGTAATCACCGACTAGTAACGAATCGGTAAAAATTACCGACTCATTACCTACATACGAGTTACCACTTCTTAAATACCGAGTCGGTACGGCTCGGTATTTAAGAAGTGGTAACTGGTACGCTACCTACATGAGGCCCTAAATAATTACCATTTCTGACCATCTGTAGAAGGTTTGACAGGTCACGGGTCATCGTTTTTCATCAGAAAATTGATTTTTTTGACTGTAGAAAAATTGATTCAAAATGTCACTTGGATTGTGGCTCATGTTGAATAACTACTTTTTTAAGCCTCAATGTGACCAAAATTGCGATTTTTACAGACTTTTTCTCCTACACAGAAGCTTCTATTTCGACCAATTTCAGGCATTAAAATGACTCTAAATTTACTTATTTTTGTTCCAAAAGTGATAATTCACATGCAATAGTCATTTACAGTAAAAAAATTAATCATTAAAAAAATACCATTTCTGACCATCTGGAGAAGGTTCGACAGGTCCCGGGTCATAATTTTTCATCAGAAAATGGATTTTTTTGACTGTAGAAAAATTGATTCAAAATGTCACTTGGATTGTGCCTCATGTTGAATAATTACTTTTTAAAGCCTCAATGTGACCAAAATTGCCATTTTTACAGACTTTTTCTCCTACTCAGAAGCTTCTATTTCAACCAATTTCAGGCATTAAAATGACTTTAAACACACTTATTTTTGTTCCAAAAGTGATCATTCACATGCAATAGTCATTTACAGTCAAAAAATTTAACATTAAATAATTACCATTTCTGACCATCTGGAGAAGGTTCGACAGGTCACGGGTCATCGTTTTTCATCAGAAAATTGATTTTTTTGATTGTAGAAAAATTGATTCAAAATGTCACTTGGATTGTGCCTCATGTTGAATAACTACTTTTTAAAGCCTCAATGTGACCAAAATTGCCATTTTTACAGACTTTTTCTCCTACTCAGAAGCTTCTATTTCAAACAATTTCACGCATTAAAATGACTTTAAACGCACTTATTTTTGTTCCAAAATTGATAATTCACATGCAATAGTCATTTACAGTCAAAAATTTAAACAATAAAAAAATTACCATTTCTGGCCATCTGGAGAAGGTTCGAGAGGTCACGGGTCATCGTTTTTCATCAGAAAATTGAGTTTTTTTGATTGTAGAAAAATTGATTTAAAATGTCACTTGGATTGTGCCTCATGTTGATTAACTACTTTTTAAAGCCTCAATTTGACCAAAATTGCCATTTTTACAGACTTTTTCTTCTACTCAGAAGCTTCTATTTCAACCAATTTCAGGCATTAAAATGACTCTAAACACACTTATTTTTGTTCCAAAAGTGATAATTCACATGCAATAGTCATTTACAGTAAAAAAATTAATCATTAAAAAAATACCATTTCTGACCATCTGGAGAAGGTTCGACAGGTCCCGGGTCATCGTTTTTCATCAGAAAATTGATTTTTTTGACTGTAGAGAAATTGATTCAAAATGTCACTGGGATTGTGCCTCATGTTGAATAACTACTATTTAAAGCCTCAATGTGACCAAAATTGCCATTTTTACAGACTTTTTCTCCTACTCAGAAGCTTCTATTTCGACCAATTTCAGGCATTAAAATGACTCTAAACATACTTATTTTTGTTCCAAAAGTGATAATTCACATGCAATAGTCATTTACAGTAAAAAAATTAATCATTAAAAAAATACCATTTCTGACCATCTGGAGAAGGTTCGACAGGTCCCGGGTCATTGTTTTTCATCAGAAAATGGATTTTTTTGTCTGTAGAAAAATTGATTCAAAATGTCACTTGGATTGTGCCTCATGTTGAATAACTACTTTTTAAAGCCTCAATGTGATCAAAATTTCCATTTTTACAGACTTTTTCTCCTACTCAGAAGCTTCTATTTCAACCAATTTCACGCATTAAAATGACTTTAAACGCACTTATTTTTGTTCCAAAAAATGATAATTCACATGCAATAGTCATTTACAGTCAAAAAATTAAACAATAAAAAATTACCATTTCTGGCCATCTGGAGAAGGTTCGACAGGTCATCGTTTTTCATCAGAAAATTGATTTTTTTGATTGTAGAAAAATTGATTCAAAATGTCACTTGGATTGTGCCTCATGTTGAATAACTACTTTTTAAAGCCTCAATGTGACCAAAATTGCCATTTTTACAGACTTTTTCTCCTACTCAGAAGCTTCTATTAGGACCAATTTCAGGCATTAAAATTACTCTAAACACACTTATTTGTGTTCCAAAAGTGATAATTCACATGCAATAGTCATTTACAGTCAAAAAATTAAACATTAAAAAATTACCATTTCTGACCATCTGGAGAAGGTTCGACAGGTCCCGGGTCATCGTTTTTCATAAGAAAATTGATTTTTTGGACTGTAGAAATATTGATTCAAAATGTCACTTGGATTGTGCCTCATGTTGAATAACTACTTTTTAAAGCCTCAATGTGACCAAAATTGCCATTTTTACAGACTTTTTCTCCTACTCAGAAGCTTTTATTTCAACCAATTTCAGGCATTAAAATGACTTTAAACACACTTATTTTTGTTCCAAAAGTGATCATTCACATGCAATAGTCATTTACAGTCTAAAAACTTTAACATTAAATAATTACCATTTCTGACCATCTGGAGAAGGTTTGACAGGTCACGGGTCATCGTTTTTCATCAGAAAATTGATTTTTTTGATTGTAGAAAAATTGATTCAAAATGTCACTTGGATTGTGCCTCATGTTGATAACTACTTTTTAAAGCCTCAATGTGACCAAAATTTCCATTTTTACAGACTTTTTCTCCTACTCAGAAGCTTCTATTTCAACCAATTTCAGGCATTAAAATGACTTTAAACACACTTATTTTTGTTCCAAAAGTGATCATTCACATGCAATAGTCATTTACAGTCAAAAAATTTAACATTAAATAATTACCATTTCTGACCATCTGGAGAAGGTTCGACAGGTCACGGGTCATCGTTTTTCATCAGAAAATTGATTTTTTTGATTGTAGAAAAATTGATTCAAAATGTCACTTGGATTGTGCCTCATGTTGAATAACTACTTTTTAAAGCCTCAATGTGACCAAAATTTCCATTTTTACAGACTTTTTCTCCTACTCAGAAGCTTCTATTTCAACCAATTTCACGCATTAAAATGACTTTAAACGCACTTATTTTTGTTCCAAAAAATGATAATTCACATGCAATAGTCATTTACAGTCAAAAAATTAAACAATAAAAAATTACCATTTCTGGCCATCTGGAGAAGGTTCGACAGGTCACGGGTCATCGTTTTTCATCAGAAAATTGATTTTTTTGATTGTAGAAAAATTGATTCAAAATGTCACTTGGATTGTGCCTCATGTTGAATAACTACTTTTTAAAGCCTCAATGTGACCAAAATTGCCATTTTTACAGACTTTTTCTCCTACTCAGAAGCTTCTATTAGGACCAATTTCAGGCATTAAAATTACTCTAAACACACTTATTTGTGTTCCAAAAGTGATAATTCACATGCAATAGTCATTTACAGTCAAAAAATTAAACATTAAAAAATTACCATTTCTGACCATCTGGAGAAGGTTCGACAGGTCCCGGGTCATCGTTTTTCATCAGAAAATTGATTTTTTTGACTGTAGAGAAATTGATTCAAAATGTCACTTGGATTGTGCCTCATGTTGAATAACTACTTTTTAAAGCCTCAATGTGACCAAAATTGCAATTTTTACAGACTTTTTCTCCTACTCAGAAGCTTCTATTTCGACCAATTTCAGGCATTAAAATGACTCTAAACACACTTATTTTTGTTCCAAAAGTGATCATTCACATGCAATAGTCATTTACAGTCAAAAAACTTTAACATTAAATAATTACCATTTCTGACCATCTGGAGAAGGTTCGACAGGTCACGGGTCATCGTTTTTCATCAGAAAATTGATTGTTTTGACTGTAGAGAAATTGATTCAAAATGTCACTTGGATTGTGGCTCATGTTGAATAACTACTTTTTAAAGCCTCAATGTGACCAAAGTTGCGATTTTTACAGACTTTTTCTCCTACTCAGAAGCTTCTATTTCGACCAATTTCAGGCATTAAAATGACTCTAAACACACTTATTTTTGTTCCAAAAGTGATAATTCACATGCAATAGTCATTTACAGTAAAAAAATTATTCATTAAAAAAATACAATTTCTGACCATCTAGAGAAGGTTCGACAGGTCCCGGGTCATCATTTTTCATCAGAAAATTGATTTTTTTGACTGTAGAAATATTGATTCAAAATGTCACTTGGATTGTGCCTCATGTTGAATAACTACTTTTTAAAGCCTCAATGTGACCAAAAGTGCCATTTTTACAGACTTTTTCTCCTACTCAGAAGCTTTTATTTCAACCAATTTCAGGCATTAAAATGACTTTAAACACACTTATTTTTGTTCCAAAAGTGATCATTCACATGCAATAGTCATTTACAGTCAAAAAACTTTAACATTAAATAATTACCATTTCTGACCATCTGGAGAAGGTTCGACAGGTCACGGGTCATCGTTTTTCATCAGAAAATTGATTTTTTTGACTGTAGAGAAATTGATTCAAAATGTCACTTGGATTGTGCCTCATGTTGAATAACTACTTTTTAAAGCCTCAATGTGACCAAAATTGCGATTTTTACAGACTTTTTCTCCTACTCAGAAGCTTCTATTTCGACCAATTTCAGGCATTAAAATGACTCTAAACACACTTATTTTTGTTCCAAAAGTGATAATTCACATGCAATAGTCATTTACAGTAAAAAAATTAATCATTAAAAAAATACCATTTGTGACCATCTGGAGAAGGTTCGACAGGTCCCGGGTCATCGTTTTTCATCAGAAAATTGATTTTTTTGACTGTAGAGAAATTGATTCAAAATGTCACTTGGATTGTGGCTCATGTTGAATAACTACTTTTTAAAGCCTCAATGTGACCAAAATTGCGATTTTTACAGACTTTTTCTCCTACACAGAAGCTTCTATTTCGACCAATTTCAGGCATTAAAATGACTCTAAATTTACTTATTTTTGTTCCAAAAGTGATAATTCACATGCAATAGTCATTTACAGTAAAAAAATTAATCATTAAAAAAATACCATTTCTGACCATCTGGAGAAGGTTCGACAGGTCCCGGGTCATAATTTTTCATCAGAAAATGGATTTTTTTGACTGTAGAAAAATTGATTCAAAATGTCACTTGGATTGTGCCTCATGTTGAATAATTACTTTTTAAAGCCTCAATGTGACCAAAATTGCCATTTTTACAGACTTTTTCTCCTACTCAGAAGCTTCTATTTCAACCAATTTCAGGCATTAAAATGACTTTAAACACACTTATTTTTGTTCCAAAAGTGATCATTCACATGCAATAGTCATTTACAGTCAAAAAATTTAACATTAAATAATTACCATTTCTGACCATCTGGAGAAGGTTCGACAGGTCACGGGTCATCGTTTTTCATCAGAAAATTGATTTTTTTGATTGTAGAAAAATTGATTCAAAATGTCACTTGGATTGTGCCTCATGTTGATAACTACTTTTTAAAGCCTCAATGTGACCAAAATTGCCATTTTTACAGACTTTTTCTCCTACTCAGAAGCTTCTATTTCAAACAATTTCAGGCATTAAAATGACTTTAAACACACTTATTTTTGTTCCAAAAGTGATCATTCACATGCAATAGTCATTTACAGTCAAAAAATTTAACATTAAATAATTACCATTTCTGACCATCTGGAGAAGGTTCGACAGGTCACGGGTCATCGTTTTTCATCAGAAAATTGATTTTTTTGATTGTAGAAAAATTGATTCAAAATGTCACTTGGATTGTGCCTCATGTTGAATAACTACTTTTTAAAGCCTCAATGTGACCAAAATTGCCATTTTTACAGACTTTTTCTCCTACTCAGAAGCTTCTATTTCAACCAATTTCACGCATTAAAATGACTTTAAACGCACTTATTTTTGTTCCAAAAAATGATAATTCACATGCAATAGTCATTTACAGTCAAAAAATTAAACAATAAAAAAATACCATTTCTGACCATCTGGAGAAGGTTCGACAGGTCCCGGGTCATCGTTTTTCATCAGAAAATGGATTTTTTTGTCTGTAGAAAAATTGATTCAAAATGTCACTTGGATTGTGCCTCATGTTGAATAACTACTTTTTAAAGCCTCAATGTGACCAAAATTTCCATTTTTACAGACTTTTTCTCCTACTCAGAAGCTTCTATTTCAACCAATTTCAGGCATTAAAATGACTTTAAACACACTTATTTTTGTTCCAAAAGTGATCATTCACATGCAATAGTCATTTACAGTCTAAAAACTTTAACATTAAATAATTACCATTTCTGACCATCTGGAGAAGGTTTGACAGGTCACGGGTCATCGTTTTTCATCAGAAAATAGATTTTTTTGATTGTAGAAAAATTGATTCAAAATGTCACTTGGATTGTGCCTCATGTTGATAACTACTTTTTAAAGCCTCAATGTGACCAAAATTTCCATTTTTACAGACTTTTTCTCCTACTCAGAAGCTTCTATTTCAACCAATTTCAGGCATTAAAATGACTTTAAACACACTTATTTTTGTTCCAAAAGTGATCATTCACATGCAATAGTCATTTACAGTCAAAAAATTTAACATTAAATAATTACCATTTCTGACCATCTGGAGAAGGTTCGACAGGTCACGGGTCATCGTTTTTCATCAGAAAATTGATTTTTTTGATTGTAGAAAAATTGATTCAAAATGTCACTTGGATTGTGCCTCATGTTGAATAACTACTTTTTAAAGCCTCAATGTGACCAAAATTTCCATTTTTACAGACTTTTTCTCCTACTCAGAAGCTTCTATTTCAACCAATTTCATGCATTAAAATGACTTTAAACGCACTTATTTTTGTTCCAAAAAATGATAATTCACATGCAATAGTCATTTACAGTCAAAAAATTAAACAATAAAAAATTACCATTTCTGGCCATCTGGAGAAGGTTCGACAGGTCACGGGTCATCGTTTTTCATCAGAAAATTGATTTTTTTGATTGTAGAAAAATTGATTCAAAATGTCACTTGGATTGTGCCTCATGTTGAATAACTACTTTTTAAAGCCTCAATGTGACCAAAATTGCCATTTTTACAGACTTTTTCTCCTACTCAGAAGCTTCTATTAGGACCAATTTCAGGCATTAAAATTACTCTAAACACACTTATTTGTGTTCCAAAAGTGATAATTCACATGCAATAGTCATTTACAGTCAAAAAATTAAACATTAAAAAATTACCATTTCTGACCATCTGGAGAAGGTTCGACAGGTCACGGGTCATCGTTTTTCATCAGAAAATTGATTGTTTTGACTGTAGAGAAATTGATTCAAAATGTCACTTGGATTGTGGCTCATGTTGAATAACTACTTTTTAAAGCCTCAATGTGACCAAAGTTGCGATTTTTACAGACTTTTTCTCCTACTCAGAAGCTTCTATTTCGACCAATTTCAGGCATTAAAATGACTCTAAACACACTTATTTTTGTTCCAAAAGTGATAATTCACATGCAATAGTCATTTACAGTAAAAAAATTATTCATTAAAAAAATACAATTTCTGACCATCTAGAGAAGGTTCGACAGGTCCCGGGTCATCATTTTTCATCAGAAAATTGATTTTTTTGACTGTAGAAATATTGATTCAAAATGTCACTTGGATTGTGCCTCATGTTGAATAACTACTTTTTAAAGCCTCAATGTGACCAAAAGTGCCATTTTTACAGACTTTTTCTCCTACTCAGAAGCTTTTATTTCAACCAATTTCAGGCATTAAAATGACTTTAAACACACTTATTTTTGTTCCAAAAGTGATCATTCACATGCAATAGTCATTTACAGTCAAAAAACTTTAACATTAAATAATTACCATTTCTGACCATCTGGAGAAGGTTCGACAGGTCACGGGTCATCGTTTTTCATCAGAAAATTGATTTTTTTGACTGTAGAGAAATTGATTCAAAATGTCACTTGGATTGTGCCTCATGTTGAATAACTACTTTTTAAAGCCTCAATGTGACCAAAATTGCGATTTTTACAGACTTTTTCTCCTACTCAGAAGCTTCTATTTCGACCAATTTCAGGCATTAAAATGACTCTAAACACACTTATTTTTGTTCCAAAAGTGATAATTCACATGCAATAGTCATTTACAGTAAAAAAATTAATCATTAAAGAAATACCATTTGTGACCATCTGGAGAAGGTTCGACAGGTCCCGGGTCATCGTTTTTCATCAGAAAATTGATTTTTTTGACTGTAGAGAAATTGATTCAAAATGTCACTTGGATTGTGGCTCATGTTGAATAACTACTTTTTAAAGCCTCAATGTGACCAAAATTGCGATTTTTACAGACTTTTTCTCCTACACAGAAGCTTCTATTTCGACCAATTTCAGGCATTAAAATGACTCTAAATTTACTTATTTTTGTTCCAAAAGTGATAATTCACATGCAATAGTCATTTACAGTAAAAAAATTAATCATTAAAAAAATACCATTTCTGACCATCTGGAGAAGGTTCGACAGGTCCCGGGTCATAATTTTTCATCAGAAAATGGATTTTTTTGACTGTAGAAAAATTGATTCAAAATGTCACTTGGATTGTGCCTCATGTTGAATAATTACTTTTTAAAGCCTCAATGTGACCAAAATTGCCATTTTTACAGACTTTTTCTCCTACTCAGAAGCTTCTATTTCAACCAATTTCAGGCATTAAAATGACTTTAAACACACTTATTTTTGTTCCAAAAGTGATCATTCACATGCAATAGTCATTTACAGTCAAAAAATTTAACATTAAATAATTACCATTTCTGACCATCTGGAGAAGGTTCGACAGGTCACGGGTCATCGTTTTTCATCAGAAAATTGATTTTTTTGATTGTAGAAAAATTGATTCAAAATGTCACTTGGATTGTGCCTCATGTTGAATAACTACTTTTTAAAGCCTCAATGTGACCAAAATTGCCATTTTTACAGACTTTTTCTCCTACTCAGAAGCTTCTATTTCAAACAATTTCACGCATTAAAATGACTTTAAACGCACTTATTTTTGTTCCAAAATTGATAATTCACATGCAATAGTCATTTACAGTCAAAAAATTAAACAATAAAAAAATTACCATTTCTGGCCATCTGGAGAAGGTTCGAGAGGTCACGGGTCATCGTTTTTCATCAGAAAATTGAGTTTTTTTGATTGTAGAAAAATTGATTTAAAATGTCACTTGGATTGTGCCTCATGTTGATTAACTACTTTTTAAAGCCTCAATTTGACCAAAATTGCCATTTTTACAGACTTTTTCTTCTACTCAGAAGCTTCTATTTCAACCAATTTCAGGCATTAAAATGACTCTAAACACACTTATTTTTGTTCCAAAAGTGATAATTCACATGCAATAGTCATTTACAGTAAAAAAATTAATCATTAAAAAAATACCATTTCTGACCATCTGGAGAAGGTTCGACAGGTCCCGGGTCATCGTTTTTCATCAGAAAATTGATTTTTTTGACTGTAGAGAAATTGATTCAAAATGTCACTGGGATTGTGCCTCATGTTGAATAACTAATATTTAAAGCCTCAATGTGACCAAAATTGCCATTTTTACAGACTTTTTCTCCTACTCAGAAGCTTCTATTTCGACCAATTTCAGGCATTAAAATGACTCTAAACATACTTATTTTTGTTCCAAAAGTGATAATTCACATGCAATAGTCATTTACAGTAAAAAAATTAATCATTAAAAAAATACCATTTCTGACCATCTGGAGAAGGTTCGACAGGTCCCGGGTCATCGTTTTTCATCAGAAAATGGATTTTTTTGTCTGTAGAAAAATTGATTCAAAATGTCACTTGGATTGTGCCTCATGTTGAATAACTACTTTTTAAAGCCTCAATGTGACCAAAATGTCCATTTTTACAGACTTTTTCTCCTACTCAGAAGCTTCTATTTCAACCAATTTCACGCATTAAAATGACTTTAAACGCACTTATTTTTGTTCCAAAAAATGATAATTCACATGCAATAGTCATTTACAGTCAAAAAATTAAACAATAAAAAATTACCATTTCTGGCCATCTGGAGAAGGTTCGACAGGTCATCGTTTTTCATCAGAAAATTGATTTTTTTGATTGTAGAAAAATTGATTCAAAATGTCACTTGGATTGTGCCTCATGTTGAATAACTACTTTTTAAAGCCTCAATGTGACCAAAATTGCCATTTTTACAGACTTTTTCTCCTACTCAGAAGCTTCTATTAGGACCAATTTCAGGCATTAAAATTACTCTAAACACACTTATTTGTGTTCCAAAAGTGATAATTCACATGCAATAGTCATTTACAGTCAAAAAATTAAACATTAAAAAATTACCATTTCTGACCATCTGGAGAAGGTTCGACAGGTCCCGGGTCATCGTTTTTCATAAGAAAATTGATTTTTTGGACTGTAGAAATATTGATTCAAAATGTCACTTGGATTGTGCCTCATGTTGAATAACTACTTTTTAAAGCCTCAATGTGACCAAAATTGCCATTTTTACAGACTTTTTCTCCTACTCAGAAGCTTTTATTTCAACCAATTTCAGGCATTAAAATGACTTTAAACACACTTATTTTTGTTCCAAAAGTGATCATTCACATGCAATAGTCATTTACAGTCTAAAAGCTTTAACATTAAATAATTACCATTTCTGACCATCTGGAGAAGGTTTGACAGGTCACGGGTCATCGTTTTTCATCAGAAAATTGATTTTTTTGATTGTAGAAAAATTGATTCAAAATGTCACTTGGATTGTGCCTCATGTTGATAACTACTTTTTAAAGCCTCAATGTGACCAAAATTTCCATTTTTACAGACTTTTTCTCCTACTCAGAAGCTTCTATTTCAACCAATTTCAGGCATTAAAATGACTTTAAACACACTTATTTTTGTTCCAAAAGTGATCATTCACATGCAATAGTCATTTACAGTCAAAAAATTTAACATTAAATAATTACCATTTCTGACCATCTGGAGAAGGTTCGACAGGTCACGGGTCATCGTTTTTCATCAGAAAATTGATTTTTTTGATTGTAGAAAAATTGATTCAAAATGTCACTTGGATTGTGCCTCATGTTGAATAACTACTTTTTAAAGCCTCAATGTGACCAAAATTGCCATTTTTACAGACTTTTTCTCCTACTCAGAAGCTTCTATTTCAACCAATTTCACGCATTAAAATGACTTTAAACGCACTTATTTTTGTTCCAAAAAATGATAATTCACATGCAATAGTCATTTACAGTCAAAAAATTAAACAATAAAAAAATACCATTTCTGACCATCTGGAGAAGGTTCGACAGGTCCCGGGTCATCGTTTTTCATCAGAAAATGGATTTTTTTGTCTGTAGAAAAATTGATTCAAAATGTCACTTGGATTGTGCCTCATGTTGAATAACTACTTTTTAAAGCCTCAATGTGACCAAAATTTCCATTTTTACAGACTTTTTCTCCTACTCAGAAGCTTCTATTTCAACCAATTTCACGCATTAAAATGACTTTAAACGCACTTATTTTTGTTCCAAAAAATGATAATTCACATGCAATAGTCATTTACAGTCAAAAAATTAAACAATAAAAAATTACCATTTCTGGCCATCTGGAGAAGGTTCGACAGGTCACGGGTCATCGTTTTTCATCAGAAAATTGATTTTTTTGATTGTAGAAAAATTGATTCAAAATGTCACTTGGATTGTGCCTCATGTTGAATAACTACTTTTTAAAGCCTCAATGTGACCAAAATTGCCATTTTTACAGACTTTTTCTCCTACTCAGAAGCTTCTATTAGGACCAATTTCAGGCATTAAAATTACTCTAAACACACTTATTTGTGTTCCAAAAGTGATAATTCACATGCAATAGTCATTTACAGTCAAAAAATTAAACATTAAAAAATTACCATTTCTGACCATCTGGAGAAGGTTCGACAGGTCCCGGGTCATCGTTTTTCATAAGAAAATTGATTTTTTGGACTGTAGAAATATTGATTCAAAATGTCACTTGGATTGTGCCTCATGTTGAATAACTACTTTTTAAAGCCTCAATGTGACCAAAATTGCCATTTTTACAGACTTTTTCTCCTACTCAGAAGCTTTTATTTCAACCAATTTCAGGCATTAAAATGACTTTAAACACACTTATTTTTGTTCCAAAAGTGATCATTCACATGCAATAGTCATTTACAGTCTAAAAACTTTAACATTAAATAATTACCATTTCTGACCATCTGGAGAAGGTTTGACAGGTCACGGGTCATCGTTTTTCATCAGAAAATTGATTTTTTTGATTGTAGAAAAATTGATTCAAAATGTCACTTGGATTGTGCCTCATGTTGATAACTACTTTTTAAAGCCTCAATGTGACCAAAATTTCCATTTTTACAGACTTTTTCTCCTACTCAGAAGCTTCTATTTCAACCAATTTCAGGCATTAAAATGACTTTAAACACACTTATTTTTGTTCCAAAAGTGATCATTCACATGCAATAGTCATTTACAGTCAAAAAATTTAACATTAAATAATTACCATTTCTGACCATCTGGAGAAGGTTCGACAGCTCACGGGTCATCGTTTTTCATCAGAAAATTGATTTTTTTGATTGTAGAAAAATTGATTCAAAATGTCACTTGGATTGTGCCTCATGTTGAATAACTACTTTTTAAAGCCTCAATGTGACCAAAATTGCCATTTTTACAGACTTTTTCTCCTACTCAGAAGCTTCTATTTCGACCAATTTCAGGCATTAAAATGACTCTAAACATACTTATTTTTGTTCCAAAAGTGATAATTCACATGCAATAGTCATTTACAGTAAAAAAATTAATCATTAAAAAAATACCATTTCTGACCATCTGGAGAAGGTTCGACAGGTCCCGGGTCATCGTTTTTCATCAGAAAATGGATTTTTTTGTCTGTAGAAAAATTGATTCAAAATGTCACTTGGATTGTGCCTCATGTTGAATAACTACTTTTTAAAGCCTCAATGTGATCAAAATTTCCATTTTTACAGACTTTTTCTCCTACTCAGAAGCTTCTATTTCAACCAATTTCACGCATTAAAATGACTTTAAACGCACTTATTTTTGTTCCAAAAAATGATAATTCACATGCAATAGTCATTTACAGTCAAAAAATTAAACAATAAAAAATTACCATTTCTGGCCATCTGGAGAAGGTTCGACAGGTCATCGTTTTTCATCAGAAAATTGATTTTTTTGATTGTAGAAAAATTGATTCAAAATGTCACTTGGATTGTGCCTCATGTTGAATAACTACTTTTTAAAGCCTCAATGTGACCAAAATTGCCATTTTTACAGACTTTTTCTCCTACTCAGAAGCTTCTATTAGGACCAATTTCAGGCATTAAAATTACTCTAAACACACTTATTTGTGTTCCAAAAGTGATAATTCACATGCAATAGTCATTTACAGTCAAAAAATTAAACATTAAAAAATTACCATTTCTGACCATCTGGAGAAGGTTCGACAGGTCCCGGGTCATCGTTTTTCATAAGAAAATTGATTTTTTGGACTGTAGAAATATTGATTCAAAATGTCACTTGGATTGTGCCTCATGTTGAATAACTACTTTTTAAAGCCTCAATGTGACCAAAATTTCCATTTTTACAGACTTTTTCTCCTACTCAGAAGCTTCTATTTCAACCAATTTCAGGCATTAAAATGACTTTAAACACACTTATTTTTGTTCCAAAAGTGATCATTCACATGCAATAGTCATTTACAGTCAAAAAATTTAACATTAAATAATTACCATTTCTGACCATCTGGAGAAGGTTCGACAGGTCACGGGTCATCGTTTTTCATCAGAAAATTGATTTTTTTGATTGTAGAAAAATTGATTCAAAATGTCACTTGGATTGTGCCTCATGTTGAATAACTACTTTTTAAAGCCTCAATGTGACCAAAATTGCCATTTTTACAGACTTTTTCTCCTACTCAGAAGCTTCTATTTCAAACAATTTCACGCATTAAAATGACTTTAAACGCACTTATTTTTGTTCCAAAATTGATAATTCACATGCAATAGTCATTTACAGTCAAAAATTTAAACAATAAAAAAATTACCATTTCTGGCCATCTGGAGAAGGTTCGAGAGGTCACGGGTCATCGTTTTTCATCAGAAAATTGAGTTTTTTGACTGTAGAGAAATTGATTCAAAATGTCACTGGGATTGTGCCTCATGTTGAATAACTACTATTTAAAGCCTCAATGTGACCAAAATTGCCATTTTTACAGACTTTTTCTCCTACTCAGAAGCTTCTATTTCGACCAATTTCAGGCATTAAAATGACTCTAAACATACTTATTTTTGTTCCAAAAGTGATAATTCACATGCAATAGTCATTTACAGTAAAAAAATTAATCATTAAAAAAATACCATTTCTGACCATCTGGAGAAGGTTCGACAGGTCCCGGGTCATCGTTTTTCATCAGAAAATGGATTTTTTTGTCTGTAGAAAAATTGATTCAAAATGTCACTTGGATTGTGCCTCATGTTGAATAACTACTTTTTAAAGCCTCAATGTGATCAAAATTTCCATTTTTACAGACTTTTTCTCCTACTCAGAAGCTTCTATTTCAACCAATTTCACGCATTAAAATGACTTTAAACGCACTTATTTTTGTTCCAAAAAATGATAATTCACATGCAATAGTCATTTACAGTCAAAAAATTAAACAATAAAAAATTACCATTTCTGGCCATCTGGAGAAGGTTCGACAGGTCATCGTTTTTCATCAGAAAATTGATTTTTTTGATTGTAGAAAAATTGATTCAAAATGTCACTTGGATTGTGCCTCATGTTGAATAACTACTTTTTAAAGCCTCAATGTGACCAAAATTGCCATTTTTACAGACTTTTTCTCCTACTCAGAAGCTTCTATTAGGACCAATTTCAGGCATTAAAATTACTCTAAACACACTTATTTGTGTTCCAAAAGTGATAATTCACATGCAATAGTCATTTACAGTCAAAAAATTAAACATTAAAAAATTACCATTTCTGACCATCTGGAGAAGGTTCGACAGGTCCCGGGTCATCGTTTTTCATAAGAAAATTGATTTTTTGGACTGTAGAAATATTGATTCAAAATGTCACTTGGATTGTGCCTCATGTTGAATAACTACTTTTTAAAGCCTCAATGTGACCAAAATTGCCATTTTTACAGACTTTTTCTCCTACTCAGAAGCTTTTATTTCAACCAATTTCAGGCATTAAAATGACTTTAAACACACTTATTTTTGTTCCAAAAGTGATCATTCACATGCAATAGTCATTTACAGTCTAAAAACTTTAACATTAAATAATTACCATTTCTGACCATCTGGAGAAGGTTTGACAGGTCACGGGTCATCGTTTTTCATCAGAAAATTGATTTTTTTGATTGTAGAAAAATTGATTCAAAATGTCACTTGGATTGTGCCTCATGTTGATAACTACTTTTTAAAGCCTCAATGTGACCAAAATTTCCATTTTTACAGACTTTTTCTCCTACTCAGAAGCTTCTATTTCAACCAATTTCAGGCATTAAAATGACTTTAAACACACTTATTTTTGTTCCAAAAGTGATCATTCACATGCAATAGTCATTTACAGTCAAAAAATTTAACATTAAATAATTACCATTTCTGACCATCTGGAGAAGGTTCGACAGGTCACGGGTCATCGTTTTTCATCAGAAAATTGATTTTTTTGATTGTAGAAAAATTGATTCAAAATGTCACTTGGATTGTGCCTCATGTTGAATAACTACTTTTTAAAGCCTCAATGTGACCAAAATTTCCATTTTTACAGACTTTTTCTCCTACTCAGAAGCTTCTATTTCAACCAATTTCACGCATTAAAATGACTTTAAACGCACTTATTTTTGTTCCAAAAAATGATAATTCACATGCAATAGTCATTTACAGTCAAAAAATTAAACAATAAAAAATTACCATTTCTGGCCATCTGGAGAAGGTTCGACAGGTCACGGGTCATCGTTTTTCATCAGAAAATTGATTTTTTTGATTGTAGAAAAATTGATTCAAAATGTCACTTGGATTGTGCCTCATGTTGAATAACTACTTTTTAAAGCCTCAATGTGACCAAAATTGCCATTTTTACAGACTTTTTCTCCTACTCAGAAGCTTCTATTAGGACCAATTTCAGGCATTAAAATTACTCTAAACACACTTATTTGTGTTCCAAAAGTGATAATTCACATGCAATAGTCATTTACAGTCAAAAAATTAAACATTAAAAAATTACCATTTCTGACCATCTGGAGAAGGTTCGACAGGTCCCGGGTCATCGTTTTTCATCAGAAAATTGATTTTTTTGACTGTAGAGAAATTGATTCAAAATGTCACTTGGATTGTGCCTCATGTTGAATAACTACTTTTTAAAGCCTCAATGTGACCAAAATTGCAATTTTTACAGACTTTTTCTCCTACTCAGAAGCTTCTATTTCGACCAATTTCAGGCATTAAAATGACTCTAAACACACTTATTTTTGTTCCAAAAGTGATCATTCACATGCAATAGTCATTTACAGTCAAAAAACTTTAACATTAAATAATTACCATTTCTGACCATCTGGAGAAGGTTCGACAGGTCACGGGTCATCGTTTTTCATCAGAAAATTGATTGTTTTGACTGTAGAGAAATTGATTCAAAATGTCACTTGGATTGTGGCTCATGTTGAATAACTACTTTTTAAAGCCTCAATGTGACCAAAGTTGCGATTTTTACAGACTTTTTCTCCTACTCAGAAGCTTCTATTTCGACCAATTTCAGGCATTAAAATGACTCTAAACACACTTATTTTTGTTCCAAAAGTGATAATTCACATGCAATAGTCATTTACAGTAAAAAAATTATTCATTAAAAAAATACAATTTCTGACCATCTAGAGAAGGTTCGACAGGTCCCGGGTCATCATTTTTCATCAGAAAATTGATTTTTTTGACTGTAGAAATATTGATTCAAAATGTCACTTGGATTGTGCCTCATGTTGAATAACTACTTTTTAAAGCCTCAATGTGACCAAAAGTGCCATTTTTACAGACTTTTTCTCCTACTCAGAAGCTTTTATTTCAACCAATTTCAGGCATTAAAATGACTTTAAACACACTTATTTTTGTTCCAAAAGTGATCATTCACATGCAATAGTCATTTACAGTCAAAAAACTTTAACATTAAATAATTACCATTTCTGACCATCTGGAGAAGGTTCGACAGGTCACGGGTCATCGTTTTTCATCAGAAAATTGATTTTTTTGACTGTAGAGAAATTGATTCAAAATGTCACTTGGATTGTGCCTCATGTTGAATAACTACTTTTTAAAGCCTCAATGTGACCAAAATTGCGATTTTTACAGACTTTTTCTCCTACTCAGAAGCTTCTATTTCGACCAATTTCAGGCATTAAAATGACTCTAAACACACTTATTTTTGTTCCAAAAGTGATAATTCACATGCAATAGTCATTTACAGTAAAAAAATTAATCATTAAAAAAATACCATTTGTGACCATCTGGAGAAGGTTCGACAGGTCCCGGGTCATCGTTTTTCATCAGAAAATTGATTTTTTTGACTGTAGAGAAATTGATTCAAAATGTCACTTGGATTGTGGCTCATGTTGAATAACTACTTTTTAAAGCCTCAATGTGACCAAAATTGCGATTTTTACAGACTTTTTCTCCTACACAGAAGCTTCTATTTCGACCAATTTCAGGCATTAAAATGACTCTAAATTTACTTATTTTTGTTCCAAAAGTGATAATTCACATGCAATAGTCATTTACAGTAAAAAAATTAATCATTAAAAAAATACCATTTCTGACCATCTGGAGAAGGTTCGACAGGTCCCGGGTCATAATTTTTCATCAGAAAATGGATTTTTTTGACTGTAGAAAAATTGATTCAAAATGTCACTTGGATTGTGCCTCATGTTGAATAATTACTTTTTAAAGCCTCAATGTGACCAAAATTGCCATTTTTACAGACTTTTTCTCCTACTCAGAAGCTTCTATTTCAACCAATTTCAGGCATTAAAATGACTTTAAACACACTTATTTTTGTTCCAAAAGTGATCATTCACATGCAATAGTCATTTACAGTCAAAAAATTTAACATTAAATAATTACCATTTCTGACCATCTGGAGAAGGTTCGACAGGTCACGGGTCATCGTTTTTCATCAGAAAATTGATTTTTTTGATTGTAGAAAAATTGATTCAAAATGTCACTTGGATTGTGCCTCATGTTGAATAACTACTTTTTAAAGCCTCAATGTGACCAAAATTGCCATTTTTACAGACTTTTTCTCCTACTCAGAAGCTTCTATTTCAAACAATTTCACGCATTAAAATGACTTTAAACGCACTTATTTTTGTTCCAAAATTGATAATTCACATGCAATAGTCATTTACAGTCAAAAAATTAAACAATAAAAAAATTACCATTTCTGGCCATCTGGAGAAGGTTCGAGAGGTCACGGGTCATCGTTTTTCATCAGAAAATTGAGTTTTTTTGATTGTAGAAAAATTGATTTAAAATGTCACTTGGATTGTGCCTCATGTTGATTAACTACTTTTTAAAGCCTCAATTTGACCAAAATTGCCATTTTTACAGACTTTTTCTTCTACTCAGAAGCTTCTATTTCAACCAATTTCAGGCATTAAAATGACTCTAAACACACTTATTTTTGTTCCAAAAGTGATAATTCACATGCAATAGTCATTTACAGTAAAAAAATTAATCATTAAAAAAATACCATTTCTGACCATCTGGAGAAGGTTCGACAGGTCCCGGGTCATCGTTTTTCATCAGAAAATTGATTTTTTTGACTGTAGAGAAATTGATTCAAAATGTCACTGGGATTGTGCCTCATGTTGAATAACTACTATTTAAAGCCTCAATGTGACCAAAATTGCCATTTTTACAGACTTTTTCTCCTACTCAGAAGCTTCTATTTCGACCAATTTCAGGCATTAAAATGACTCTAAACATACTTATTTTTGTTCCAAAAGTGATAATTCACATGCAATAGTCATTTACAGTAAAAAAATTAATCATTAAAAAAATACCATTTCTGACCATCTGGAGAAGGTTCGACAGGTCCCGGGTCATCGTTTTTCATCAGAAAATGGATTTTTTTGTCTGTAGAAAAATTGATTCAAAATGTCACTTGGATTGTGCCTCATGTTGAATAACTACTTTTTAAAGCCTCAATGTGACCAAAATTTCCATTTTTACAGACTTTTTCTCCTACTCAGAAGCTTCTATTTCAACCAATTTCACGCATTAAAATGACTTTAAACGCACTTATTTTTGTTCCAAAAAATGATAATTCACATGCAATAGTCATTTACAGTCAAAAAATTAAACAATAAAAAATTACCATTTCTGGCCATCTGGAGAAGGTTCGACAGGTCATCGTTTTTCATCAGAAAATTGATTTTTTTGATTGTAGAAAAATTGATTCAAAATGTCACTTGGATTGTGCCTCATGTTGAATAACTACTTTTTAAAGCCTCAATGTGACCAAAATTGCCATTTTTACAGACTTTTTCTCCTACTCAGAAGCTTCTATTAGGACCAATTTCAGGCATTAAAATTACTCTAAACACACTTATTTGTGTTCCAAAAGTGATAATTCACATGCAATAGTCATTTACAGTCAAAAAATTAAACATTAAAAAATTACCATTTCTGACCATCTGGAGAAGGTTCGACAGGTCCCGGGTCATCGTTTTTCATAAGAAAATTGATTTTTTGGACTGTAGAAATATTGATTCAAAATGTCACTTGGATTGTGCCTCATGTTGAATAACTACTTTTTAAAGCCTCAATGTGACCAAAATTGCCATTTTTACAGACTTTTTCTCCTACTCAGAAGCTTTTATTTCAACCAATTTCAGGCATTAAAATGACTTTAAACACACTTATTTTTGTTCCAAAAGTGATCATTCACATGCAATAGTCATTTACAGTCTAAAAGCTTTAACATTAAATAATTACCATTTCTGACCATCTGGAGAAGGTTTGACAGGTCACGGGTCATCGTTTTTCATCAGAAAATTGATTTTTTTGATTGTAGAAAAATTGATTCAAAATGTCACTTGGATTGTGCCTCATGTTGATAACTACTTTTTAAAGCCTCAATGTGACCAAAATTTCCATTTTTACAGACTTTTTCTCCTACTCAGAAGCTTCTATTTCAACCAATTTCAGGCATTAAAATGACTTTAAACACACTTATTTTTGTTCCAAAAGTGATCATTCACATGCAATAGTCATTTACAGTCAAAAAATTTAACATTAAATAATTACCATTTCTGACCATCTGGAGAAGGTTCGACAGGTCACGGGTCATCGTTTTTCATCAGAAAATTGATTTTTTTGATTGTAGAAAAATTGATTCAAAATGTCACTTGGATTGTGCCTCATGTTGAATAACTACTTTTTAAAGCCTCAATGTGACCAAAATTGCCATTTTTACAGACTTTTTCTCCTACTCAGAAGCTTCTATTTCAACCAATTTCACGCATTAAAATGACTTTAAACGCACTTATTTTTGTTCCAAAAAATGATAATTCACATGCAATAGTCATTTACAGTCAAAAAATTAAACAATAAAAAAATACCATTTCTGACCATCTGGAGAAGGTTCGACAGGTCCCGGGTCATCGTTTTTCATCAGAAAATGGATTTTTTTGTCTGTAGAAAAATTGATTCAAAATGTCACTTGGATTGTGCCTCATGTTGAATAACTACTTTTTAAAGCCTCAATGTGACCAAAATTTCCATTTTTACAGACTTTTTCTCCTACTCAGAAGCTTCTATTTCAACCAATTTCACGCATTAAAATGACTTTAAACGCACTTATTTTTGTTCCAAAAAATGATAATTCACATGCAATAGTCATTTACAGTCAAAAAATTAAACAATAAAAAATTACCATTTCTGGCCATCTGGAGAAGGTTCGACAGGTCACGGGTCATCGTTTTTCATCAGAAAATTGATTTTTTTGATTGTAGAAAAATTGATTCAAAATGTCACTTGGATTGTGCCTCATGTTGAATAACTACTTTTTAAAGCCTCAATGTGACCAAAATTGCCATTTTTACAGACTTTTTCTCCTACTCAGAAGCTTCTATTAGGACCAATTTCAGGCATTAAAATTACTCTAAACACACTTATTTGTGTTCCAAAAGTGATAATTCACATGCAATAGTCATTTACAGTCAAAAAATTAAACATTAAAAAATTACCATTTCTGACCATCTGGAGAAGGTTCGACAGGTCCCGGGTCATCGTTTTTCATAAGAAAATTGATTTTTTGGACTGTAGAAATATTGATTCAAAATGTCACTTGGATTGTGCCTCATGTTGAATAACTACTTTTTAAAGCCTCAATGTGACCAAAATTGCCATTTTTACAGACTTTTTCTCCTACTCAGAAGCTTTTATTTCAACCAATTTCAGGCATTAAAATGACTTTAAACACACTTATTTTTGTTCCAAAAGTGATCATTCACATGCAATAGTCATTTACAGTCTAAAAACTTTAACATTAAATAATTACCATTTCTGACCATCTGGAGAAGGTTTGACAGGTCACGGGTCATCGTTTTTCATCAGAAAATTGATTTTTTTGATTGTAGAAAAATTGATTCAAAATGTCACTTGGATTGTGCCTCATGTTGATAACTACTTTTTAAAGCCTCAATGTGACCAAAATTTCCATTTTTACAGACTTTTTCTCCTACTCAGAAGCTTCTATTTCAACCAATTTCAGGCATTAAAATGACTTTAAACACACTTATTTTTGTTCCAAAAGTGATCATTCACATGCAATAGTCATTTACAGTCAAAAAATTTAACATTAAATAATTACCATTTCTGACCATCTGGAGAAGGTTCGACAGCTCACGGGTCATCGTTTTTCATCAGAAAATTGATTTTTTTGATTGTAGAAAAAGTGATTCAAAATGTCACTTGGATTGTGCCTCATGTTGAATAACTACTTTTTAAAGCCTCAATGTGACCAAAATTGCCATTTTTACAGACTTTTTCTCCTACTCAGAAGCTTCTATTTCGACCAATTTCAGGCATTAAAATGACTCTAAACATACTTATTTTTGTTCCAAAAGTGATAATTCACATGCAATAGTCATTTACAGTAAAAAAATTAATCATTAAAAAAATACCATTTCTGACCATCTGGAGAAGGTTCGACAGGTCCCGGGTCATCGTTTTTCATCAGAAAATGGATTTTTTTGTCTGTAGAAAAATTGATTCAAAATGTCACTTGGATTGTGCCTCATGTTGAATAACTACTTTTTAAAGCCTCAATGTGACCAAAATTTCCATTTTTACAGACTTTTTCTCCTACTCAGAAGCTTCTATTTCAACCAATTTCACGCATTAAAATGACTTTAAACGCACTTATTTTTGTTCCAAAAAATGATAATTCACATGCAATAGTCATTTACAGTCAAAAAATTAAACAATAAAAAATTACCATTTCTGGCCATCTGGAGAAGGTTCGACAGGTCACGGGTCATCGTTTTTCATCAGAAAATTGATTTTTTTGATTGTAGAAAAATTGATTCAAAATGTCACTTGGATTGTGCCTCATGTTGAATAACTACTTTTTAAAGCCTCAATGTGACCAAAATTGCCATTTTTACAGACTTTTTCTCCTACTCAGAAGCTTCTATTAGGACCAATTTCAGGCATTAAAATTACTCTAAACACACTTATTTGTGTTCCAAAAGTGATAATTCACATGCAATAGTCATTTACAGTCAAAAAATTAAACATTAAAAAATTACCATTTCTGACCATCTGGAGAAGGTTCGACAGGTCCCGGGTCATCGTTTTTCATAAGAAAATTGATTTTTTGGACTGTAGAAATATTGATTCAAAATGTCACTTGGATTGTGCCTCATGTTGAATAACTACTTTTTAAAGCCTCAATGTGACCAAAATTGCCATTTTTACAGACTTTTTCTCCTACTCAGAAGCTTTTATTTCAACCAATTTCAGGCATTAAAATGACTTTAAACACACTTATTTTTGTTCCAAAAGTGATCATTCACATGCAATAGTCATTTACAGTCTAAAAACTTTAACATTAAATAATTACCATTTCTGACCATCTGGAGAAGGTTTGACAGGTCACGGGTCATCGTTTTTCATCAGAAAATTGATTTTTTTGATTGTAGAAAAATTGATTCAAAATGTCACTTGGATTGTGCCTCATGTTGATAACTACTTTTTAAAGCCTCAATGTGACCAAAATTTCCATTTTTACAGACTTTTTCTCCTACTCAGAAGCTTCTATTTCAACCAATTTCACGCATTAAAATGAATTTAAACGCACTTATTTTTGTTCCAAAAATGATAATTCACATGCAATAGTCATTTACAGTCAAAAAATTAAACAATAAAAAATTACCATTTCTGGCCATCTGGAGAAGGTTCGACAGGTCACAGGTCATCGTTTTTCATCAGAAAATTGATTTTTTTGATTGTAGAAAAATTGATTCAAAATGTCACTTGGATTGTGCCTCATGTTGAATAACTACTTTTTAAAGCCTCAATGTGACCAAAATTGCAATTTTTACAGACTTTTTCTCCTACTCAGAAGCTTCTATTTCGACCAATTTCAGGCATTAAAATGACTCTAAACACACTTATTTTTGTTCCAAAAGTGATAATTCACATGCAATAGTCATTTACAGTCAAAAAATTAAACATTAAGGGCCTCATGTAGGAAGCCAAATACCGGTCGGTAACGGCCGATTTTCGGTAATAATACCGTTACCGACCGGTATTTTGGCCATTGGTATGTAGGGGGACATATTTTGCTTTCGGAATTTACCGAATCGGTAAAATTACCGATTCGGTGATAATACCGAATCGGTAATGTTACCGAATCGGTAACTTTTCCGAATCGGTAATTTTACCGATTCGGTAAATTCCGAAAGCAAAATCGAGATGTAGGGGGAGTGTGTGTGTGTGTTTATGAGTCGTATTTACCACCAACTTATAGTTGGTGGTAAATAATGAATGTATGTGTAAATGCATTTGTACGCGCGTAGCAGTGTGCAATGTGGCATACATACATGCCCTTAGGGCATGTATGTGTGCCACATGTGCACACATGGCCGAAACAGGGGTGCAACAGGGTGTCAATGTGACACCCTGCCACCCTTGTATGTGTTCCCCCCATTACCGAATCGGTATTTACCGATTCAGTAATGAGGCATACCTTCCCATCAATGGGAAGGTATGCCTCATTACCGAATCGGTAAATACCGATTCGGTAATCACCGACTAGTAACGAATCGGTAAAAATTACCGACTCATTACCTACATACGAGTTACCACTTCTTAAATACCGAGTCGGTACGGCTCGGTATTTAAGAAGTGGTAACTGGTACGCTACCTACATGAGGCCCTAAATAATTACCATTTCTGACCATCTGTAGAAGGTTTGACAGGTCACGGGTCATCGTTTTTCATCAGAAAATTGATTTTATTGACTGTAGAAAAATTGATTCAAAATGTCACTTGGATTGTGCCTCATGTTGAATAACTACTTTTTAAACCCTCAATGTGAATAAAATTGCCATTTTTACAGACTTTTTCTTATACTCAGAAGCTTCTATTTCAACCAATTTCAGGCATTAAAATGACTCTAAACTCACTTATTTTTGTTCCAAAAGTGATAATTCACATGCAATAGTCATTTACAGTCAAAAAATTATTCATTAAAAAAATACAATTTCTGACCATCTAGAGAAGGTTCGACAGGTCCCGGGTCATCGTTTTTCATCAGAAAATTGATTTTTTTGACTGTAGAAATATTGATTCAAAATGTCACTTGGATTGTGCCTCATGTTGAATAACTACTTTTTAAAGCCTCAATGTGACCAAAAGTGCCATTTTTACAGACTTTTTCTCCTACTCAGAAGCTTTTATTTCAACCAATTTCAGGCATTAAAATGACTTTAAACACACTTATTTTTGTTCCAAAAGTGATCATTCACATGCAATAGTCATTTACAGTCAAAAAACTTTAACATTAAATAATTACCATTTCTGACCATCTGGAGAAGGTTCGACAGGTCACGGGTCATCGTTTTTCATCAGAAAATTGATTTTTTGCACTGTAGAAAAATTGATTCAAAATGTCACTTGGATTGTGCCTCATGTTGAATAACTACTTTTTAAAGCCTCAATGTGACCAAAATTGCAATTTTTACGGACTTTTTCTCCTACTCAGAAGCTTCTATTTCGACCAATTTCAGGCATTAAAATGACTCTAAACACACTTATTTTTGTTCCAAAAGTGATAATTCACATGCAATAGTCATTTACAGTCAAAAAATTAAACATTAAAAAATTACCATTTCTGACCATCTGGAGAAGGTTCGACAGGTCACGGGTCATCGTTTTTCATCAGAAAATTGATTTTGTGCACTGTAGAAAAATTGATTCAAAATGTCACTTGGATTGTGCCTCATGTTGAATAACTACTTTTTAAAGCCTCAATGTGACCAAAATTGCAATTTTTACAGACTTTTTCTCCTACTCAGAAGCTTCTATTTCGACCAATTTCAGGCATTAAAATGACTCTAAACACACTTATTTTTGTTCCAAAAGTGATAATTCACATGCAATAGTCATTTACAGTCAAAAAATTAAATATTAAATAATTACCATTTCTGACCATCTGTAGAAGGTTTGACAGGTCACGGGTCATCGTTTTTCATCAGAAAATTGATTTTTTTGACTGTAGAAAAATTGATTCAAAATGTCACTTGGATTGTGCCTCATGTTGAATAACTACTTTTTAAACCCTCAATGTGAATAAAATTGCCATTTTTACAGACTTTTTCTTATACTCAGAAGCTTCTATTTCAACCAATTTCAGGCATTAAAATGACTCTAAACTCACTTATTTTTGTTCCAAAAGTGATAATTCACATGCAATAGTCATTTACAGTCAAAAAATTATTCATTAAAAAAATACAATTTCTGACCATCTAGAGAAGGTTCGACAGGTCCCGGGTCATCGTTTTTCATCAGAAAATTGATTTTATTGACTGTAGAAATATTGATTCAAAATGTCACTTGGATTGTGCCTCATGTTGAATAACTACTTTTTAAAGCCTCAATGTGACCAAAAGTGCCATTTTTACAGACTTTTTCTCCTACTCAGAAGCTTTTATTTCAACCAATTTCAGGCATTAAAATGACTTTAAACACACTTATTTTTGTTCCAAAAGTGATCATTCACATGCAATAGTCATTTACAGTCAAAAAACTTTAACATTAAATAATTACCATTTCTGACCATCTGGAGAAGGTTCGACAGGTCACGGGTCATCGTTTTTCATCAGAAAATTGATTTTTTTGACTGTAGAGAAATTGATTCAAAATGTCACTGGGATTGTGCCTCATGTTGAATAACTACTATTTAAAGCCTCAATGTGACCAAAATTGCCATTTTTACAGACTTTTTCTCCTACTCAGAAGCTTCTATTTCGACCAATTTCAGGCATTAAAATGACTCTAAACATACTTATTTTTGTTCCAAAAGTGATAATTCACATGCAATAGTCATTTACAGTAAAAAAATTAATCATTAAAAAAATACCATTTCTGACCATCTGGAGAAGGTTCGACAGGTCCCGGGTCATCGTTTTTCATCAGAAAATGGATTTTTTTGTCTGTAGAAAAATTGATTCAAAATGTCACTTGGATTGTGCCTCATGTTGAATAACTACTTTTTAAAGCCTCAATGTGACCAAAATTGCCATTTTTACAGACTTTTTCTCCTACTCAGAAGCTTTTATTTCAACCAATTTCAGGCATTAAAATGACTTTAAACACACTTATTTTTGTTCCAAAAGTGATCATTCACATGCAATAGTCATTTACAGTCAAAAAACTTTAACATTAAATAATTACCATTTCTGACCATCTGGAGAAGGTTCGACAGGTCACGGGTCATCGTTTTTCATCAGAAAATTGATTTTTTGCACTGTAGAAAAATTGATTCAAAATGTCACTTGGATTGTGCCTCATGTTGAATAACTACTTTTTAAAGCCTCAATGTGACCAAAATTGCCATTTTTACAGACTTTTTCTCCTACTCAGAAGCTTTTATTTCAACCAATTTCAGGCATTAAAATGACTTTAAACACACTTATTTTTGTTCCAAAAGTGATCATTCACATGCAATAGTCATTTACAGTCTAAAAACTTTAACATTAAATAATTACCATTTCTGACCATCTGGAGAAGGTTTGACAGGTCACGGGTCATCGTTTTTCATCAGAAAATTGATTTTTTTGATTGTAGAAAAATTGATTCAAAATGTCACTTGGATTGTGCCTCATGTTGATAACTACTTTTTAAAGCCTCAATGTGACCAAAATTTCCATTTTTACAGACTTTTTCTCCTACTCAGAAGCTTCTATTTCAACCAATTTCAGGCATTAAAATGACTTTAAACACACTTATTTTTGTTCCAAAAGTGATCATTCACATGCAATAGTCATTTACAGTCAAAAAATTTAACATTAAATAATTACCATTTCTGACCATCTGGAGAAGGTTCGACAGGTCACGGGTCATCGTTTTTCATCAGAAAATTGATTTTTTTGATTGTAGAAAAATTGATTCAAAATGTCACTTGGATTGTGCCTCATGTTGAATAACTACTTTTTAAAGCCTCAATGTGACCAAAATTGCCATTTTTACAGACTTTTTCTCCTACTCAGAAGCTTCTATTTCAAACAATTTCACGCATTAAAATGACTTTAAACGCACTTATTTTTGTTCCAAAATTGATAATTCACATGCAATAGTCATTTACAGTCAAAAAATTAAACAATAAAAAAATTACCATTTCTGGCCATCTGGAGAAGGTTCGAGAGGTCACGGGTCATCGTTTTTCATCAGAAAATTGATTTTTTTGACTGTGGAGAAATTGATTCAAAATGTCACTGGGATTGTGCCTCATGTTGAATAACTACTATTTAAAGCCTCAATGTGACCAAAATCGCCATTTTTACAGACTTTTTCTCCTACTCAGAAGCTTCTATTTCGACCAATTTCAGGCATTAAAATGACTCTAAACATACTTATTTTTGTTCCAAAAGTGATAATTCACATGCAATAGTCATTTACAGTAAAAAAATTAATCATTAAAAAAATACCATTTCTGACCATCTGGAGAAGGTTCGACAGGTCCCGGGTCATCGTTTTTCATCAGAAAATGGATTTTTTTGTCTGTAGAAAAATTGATTCAAAATGTCACTTGGATTGTGCCTCATGTTGAATAACTACTTTTTAAAGCCTCAATGTGACCAAAATTTCCATTTTTACAGACTTTTTCTCCTACTCAGAAGCTTCTATTTCAACCAATTTCACGCATTAAAATGACTTTAAACGCACTTATTTTTGTTCCAAAAAATGATAATTCACATGCAATAGTCATTTACAGTCAAAAAATTAAACAATAAAAAATTACCATTTCTGGCCATCTGGAGAAGGTTCGACAGGTCACGGGTCATCGTTTTTCATCAGAAAATTGATTTTTTTGATTGTAGAAAAATTGATTCAAAATGTCACTTGGATTGTGCCTCATGTTGAATAACTACTTTTTAAAGCCTCAATGTGACCAAAATTGCCATTTTTACAGACTTTTTCTCCTACTCAGAAGCTTCTATTAGGACCAATTTCAGGCATTAAAATTACTCTAAACACACTTATTTGTGTTCCAAAAGTGATAATTCACATGCAATAGTCATTTACAGTCAAAAAATTAAACATTAAAAAATTACCATTTCTGACCATCTGGAGAAGGTTCGACAGGTCCCGGGTCATCGTTTTTCATAAGAAAATTGATTTTTTGGACTGTAGAAATATTGATTCAAAATGTCACTTGGATTGTGCCTCATGTTGAATAACTACTTTTTAAAGCCTCAATGTGACCAAAATTGCCATTTTTACAGACTTTTTCTCCTACTCAGAAGCTTTTATTTCAACCAATTTCAGGCATTAAAATGACTTTAAACACACTTATTTTTGTTCCAAAAGTGATCATTCACATGCAATAGTCATTTACAGTCTAAAAACTTTAACATTAAATAATTACCATTTCTGACCATCTGGAGAAGGTTTGACAGGTCACGGGTCATCGTTTTTCATCAGAAAATTGATTTTTTTGATTGTAGAAAAATTGATTCAAAATGTCACTTGGATTGTGCCTCATGTTGATAACTACTTTTTAAAGCCTCAATGTGACCAAAATTTCCATTTTTACAGACTTTTTCTCCTACTCAGAAGCTTCTATTTCAACCAATTTCACGCATTAAAATGAATTTAAACGCACTTATTTTTGTTCCAAAAATGATAATTCACATGCAATAGTCATTTACAGTCAAAAAATTAAACAATAAAAAATTACCATTTCTGGCCATCTGGAGAAGGTTCGACAGGTCACAGGTCATCGTTTTTCATCAGAAAATTGATTTTTTTGATTGTAGAAAAATTGATTCAAAATGTCACTTGGATTGTGCCTCATGTTGAATAACTACTTTTTAAAGCCTCAATGTGACCAAAATTGCCATTTTTACAGACTTTTTCTCCTACTCAGAAGCTTCTATTTCGACCAATTTCAGGCATTAAAATGACTCTAAACACACTTATTTTTGTTCCAAAAGTGATAATTCACATGCAATAGTCATTTACAGTCAAAAAATTAAACATTAAAAAATTACCATTTCTGACCATCTGGAGAAGGTTCGACAGGTCACGGGTCATCGTTTTTCATCAGAAAATTGATTTTTTGCACTGTAGAAAAATTGATTCAAAATGTCACTTGGATTGTGCCTCATGTTGAATAACTACTTTTTAAAGCCTCAATGTGACCAAAATTGCAATTTTTACGGACTTTTTCTCCTACTCAGAAGCTTCTATTTCGACCAATTTCAGGCATTAAAATGACTCTAAACACACTTATTTTTGTTCCAAAAGTGATAATTCACATGCAATAGTCATTTACAGTCAAAAAATTAAACATTAAAAAATTACCATTTCTGACCATCTGGAGAAGGTTCGACAGGTCACGGGTCATCGTTTTTCATCAGAAAATTGATTTTGTGCACTGTAGAAAAATTGATTCAAAATGTCACTTGGATTGTGCCTCATGTTGAATAACTACTTTTTAAAGCCTCAATGTGACCAAAATTGCAATTTTTACAGACTTTTTCTCCTACTCAGAAGCTTCTATTTCGACCAATTTCAGGCATTAAAATGACTCTAAACACACTTATTTTTGTTCCAAAAGTGATAATTCACATGCAATAGTCATTTACAGTCAAAAAATTAAATATTAAATAATTACCATTTCTGACCATCTGTAGAAGGTTTGACAGGTCACGGGTCATCGTTTTTCATCAGAAAATTGACTTTTTTGACTGTAGAAAAATTGATTCAAAATGTCACTTGGATTGTGCCTCATGTTGAATAACTACTTTTTAAACCCTCAATGTGAATAAAATTGCCATTTTTACAGACTTTTTCTTATACTCAGAAGCTTCTATTTCAACCAATTTCAGGCATTAAAATGACTCTAAACTCACTTATTTTTGTTCCAAAAGTGATAATTCACATGCAATAGTCATTTACAGTCAAAAAATTATTCATTAAAAAAATACAATTTCTGACCATCTAGAGAAGGTTCGACAGGTCCCGGGTCATCGTTTTTCATCAGAAAATTGATTTTTTTGACTGTAGAAATATTGATTCAAAATGTCACTTGGATTGTGCCTCATGTTGAATAACTACTTTTTAAAGCCTCAATGTGACCAAAAGTGCCATTTTTACAGACTTTTTCTCCTACTCAGAAGCTTTTATTTCAACCAATTTCAGGCATTAAAATGACTTTAAACACACTTATTTTTGTTCCAAAAGTGATCATTCACATGCAATAGTCATTTACAGTCAAAAAACTTTAACATTAAATAATTACCATTTCTGACCATCTGGAGAAGGTTCGACAGGTCACGGGTCATCGTTTTTCATCAGAAAATTGATTTTTTGCACTTTAGAAAAATTGATTCAAAATGTCACTTGGATTGTGCCTCATGTTGAATAACTACTTTTTAAAGCCTCAATGTGACCAAAATTGCAATTTTTACGGACTTTTTCTCCTACTCAGAAGCTTCTATTTCGACCAATTTCAGGCATTAAAATGACTCTAAACACACTTATTTTTGTTCCAAAAGTGATAATTCACATGCAATAGTCATTTACAGTAAAAAAATTAATCATTAAAAAAATACCATTTGTGACCATCTGGAGAAGGTTCGACAGGTCCCGGGTCATCGTTTTTCATCAGAAAATTGATTTTTTTGACTGTAGAGAAATTGATTCAAAATGTCACTGGGATTGTGCCTCATGTTGAATAACTACTATTTAAAGCCTCAATGTGACCAAAATTGCCATTTTTACAGACTTTTTCTCCTACTCAGAAGCTTCTATTTCGACCAATTTCAGGCATTAAAATGACTCTAAACATACTTATTTTTGTTCCAAAAGTGATAATTCACATGCAATAGTCATTTACAGTAAAAAAATTAATCATTAAAAAAATACCATTTCTGACCATCTGGAGAAGGTTCGACAGGTCCCGGGTCATCGTTTTTCATCAGAAAATGGATTTTTTTGTCTGTAGAAAAATTGATTCAAAATGTCACTTGGATTGTGCCTCATGTTGAATAACTACTTTTTAAAGCCTCAATGTGACCAAAATTGCCATTTTTACAGACTTTTTCTCCTACTCAGAAGCTTTTATTTCAACCAATTTCAGGCATTAAAATGACTTTAAACACACTTATTTTTGTTCCAAAAGTGATCATTCACATGCAATAGTCATTTACAGTCAAAAAACTTTAACATTAAATAATTACCATTTCTGACCATCTGGAGAAGGTTCGACAGGTCACGGGTCATCGTTTTTCATCAGAAAATTGATTTTTTGCACTGTAGAAAAATTGATTCAAAATGTCACTTGGATTGTGCCTCATGTTGAATAACTACTTTTTAAAGTCTCAATGTGACCAAAATTGCAATTTTTACAGACTTTTTCTCCTACTCAGAAGCTTTTATTTCAACCAATTTCAGACATTAAAATGACTTTAAACACACTTATTTTTGTTCCAAAAGTGATCATTCACATGCAATAGTCATTTACAGTCTAAAAACTTTAACATTAAATAATTACCATTTCTGACCATCTGGAGAAGGTTCGACAGGTCACAGGTCATCGTTTTTCATCAGAAAATTGATTTTTTTGATTGTAGAAAAATTGATTCAAAATGTCACTTGGATTGTGCCTCATGTTGAATAACTACTTTTTAAAGCCTCAATGTGACCAAAATTGCCATTTTTACAGACTTTTTCTCCTACTCAGAAGCTTCTATTTCGACCAATTTCAGGCATTAAAATGACTCTAAACACACTTATTTGTGTTCCAAAAGTGATAATTCACATGCAATAGTCATTTACAGTCAAAAAATTAAACATTAAAAAATTACCATTTCTGACCATCTGGAGAAGGTTCGACAGGTCACGGGTCATCGTTTTTCATCAGAAAATTGATTTTGTGCACTGTAGAAAAATTGATTCAAAATGTCACTTGGATTGTGCCTCATGTTGAATAACTACTTTTTAAAGCCTCAATGTGACCAAAATTGCAATTTTTACAGACTTTTTCTCCTACTCAGAAGCTTCTATTTCGACCAATTTCAGGCATTAAAATGACTCTAAACACACTTATTTTTGTTCCAAAAGTGATCATTCACATGCAATAGTCATTTACAGTCAAAAAACTTTTACATTAAATAATTACCATTTCTGACCATCTGGAGAAGGTTCGACAGGTCACGGGTCATCGTTTTTCATCAGAAAATTGATTTTTTTGACTGTAGAGAAATTGATTCAAAATGTCACTTGGATTGTGGCTCATGTTGAATAACTACTTTTTAAAGCCTCAATGTGACCAAAATTGCGATTTTTACAGACTTTTTCTCCTACACAGAAGCTTCTATTTCGACCAATTTCAGGCATTAAAATGACTCTAAATTTACTTATTTTTGTTCCAATAGTGATAATTCACATGCAATAGTCATTTACAGTAAAAAAATTAATCATTAAAAAAATACCATTTCTGACCATCTGGAGAAGGTTCGACAGGTCCCGGGTCATCGTTTTTCATCAGAAAATGGATTTTTTTGACTGTAGAAAAATTGATTCAAAATGTCACTTGGATTGTGCCTCATGTTGAATAATTACTTTTTAAAGCCTCAATGTGACCAAAATTGCCATTTTTACAGACTTTTTCTCCTACTCAGAAGCTTCTATTTCGACCAATTTCAGGCATTAAAATGACTCTAAACACACTTATTTTTGTTCCAAAAGTGATAATTCACATGCAATAGTCATTTACAGTCAAAAAATTAAACATTAAATAATTACCATTTCTGACCATCTGTAGAAGGTTTGACAGGTCACGGGTCATCGTTTTTCATCAGAAAATTGATTTTTTTGACTGTAGAAAAATTGATTCAAAATGTCACTTGGATTGTGCCTCATGTTGAATAACTACTTTTTAAAACCTCAATGTGAATAAAATTGCCATTTTTACAGACTTTTTCTTATACTCAGAAGCTTCTATTTCAACCAATTTCAGGCATTAAAATGACTCTAAACACACTTATTTTTGTTCCAAAAGTGATAATTCACATGCAATAGTCATTTACAGTCAAAAAATTATTCATTAAAAAAATACAATTTCTGACCATCTAGAGAAGGTTCGACAGGTCCCGGGTCATCGTTTTTCATCAGAAAATTGATTTTTTTGACTGTAGAAATATTGATTCAAAATGTCACTTGGATTGTGCCTCATGTTGAATAACTACTTTTTAAAGCCTCAATGTGACCAAAAGTGCCATTTTTACAGACTTTTTCTCCTACTCAGAAGCTTTTATTTCAACCAATTTCAGGCATTAAAATGACTTTAAACACACTTATTTTTGTTCCAAAAGTGATCATTCACATGCAATAGTCATTTACAGTCAAAAAACTTTAACATTAAATAATTACCATTTCTGACCATCTGGAGAAGGTTCGACAGGTCACGGGTCATCGTTTTTCATCAGAAAATTGATTTTTTTGACTGTAGAGAAATTGATTCAAAATGTCACTGGGATTGTGCCTCATGTTGAATAACTACTTTTTAAAGCCTCAATGTGACCAAAATTGCGATTTTTACAGACTTTTTCTCCTACTCAGAAGCTTCTATTTCGACCAATTTCAGGCATTAAAATGACTCTAAACACACTTATTTTTGTTCCAAAAGTGATAATTCACATGCAAAAGTCATTTACAGTAAAAAAATTAATCATTAAAAAAATACCATTTGTGACCATCTGGAGAAGGTTCGACAGGTCCCGGGTCATCGTTTTTCATCAGAAAATTGATTTTTTTGACTGTAGAGAAATTGATTCAAAATGTCACTTGGATTGTGGCTCATGTTGAATAACTACTTTTTAAAGCCTCAATGTGACCAAAATTGCGATTTTTACAGACTTTTTCTCCTACACAGAAGCTTCTATTTCGACCAATTTCAGGCATTAAAATGACTCTAAATTTACTTATTTTTGTTCCAAAAGTGATAATTCACATGCAATAGTCATTTACAGTAAAAAAATTAATCATTAAAAATATACCATTTCTGACCATCTGGAGAAGGTTCGACAGGTCCCGGGTCATCGTTTTTCATCAGAAAATGGATTTTTTTGACTGTAGAAAAATTGATTCAAAATGTCACTTGGATTGTGCCTCATGTTGAATAATTACTTTTTAAAGCCTCAATGTGACCAAAATTGCCATTTTTACAGACTTTTTCTCCTACTCAGAAGCTTCTATTTCAACCAATTTCAGGCATTAAAATGACTTTAAACACACTTATTTTTGTTCCAAAAGTGATCATTCACATGCAATAGTCATTTACAGTCAAAAAACTTTAACATTAAATAATTACCATTTCTGACCATCTGGAGAAGGTTCGACAGGTCACGGGTCATCGTTTTTCATCAGAAAATTGATTTTTTGCACTGTAGAAAAATTGATTCAAAATGTCACTTGGATTGTGCCTCATGTTGAATAACTACTTTTTAAAGTCTCAATGTGACCAAAATTGCAATTTTTACAGACTTTTTCTCCTACTCAGAAGCTTTTATTTCAACCAATTTCAGACATTAAAATGACTTTAAACACACTTATTTTTGTTCCAAAAGTGATCATTCACATGCAATAGTCATTTACAGTCTAAAAACTTTAACATTAAATAATTACCATTTCTGACCATCTGGAGAAGGTTCGACAGGTCACAGGTCATCGTTTTTCATCAGAAAATTGATTTTTTTGATTGTAGAAAAATTGATTCAAAATGTCACTTGGATTGTGCCTCATGTTGAATAACTACTTTTTAAAGCCTCAATGTGACCAAAATTGCCATTTTTACAGACTTTTTCTCCTACTCAGAAGCTTCTATTTCGACCAATTTCAGGCATTAAAATGACTCTAAACACACTTATTTGTGTTCCAAAAGTGATAATTCACATGCAATAGTCATTTACAGTCAAAAAATTAAACATTAAAAAATTACCATTTCTGACCATCTGGAGAAGGTTCGACAGGTCACGGGTCATCGTTTTTCATCAGAAAATTGATTTTGTGCACTGTAGAAAAATTGATTCAAAATGTCACTTGGATTGTGCCTCATGTTGAATAACTACTTTTTAAAGCCTCAATGTGACCAAAATTGCAATTTTTACAGACTTTTTCTCCTACTCAGAAGCTTCTATTTCGACCAATTTCAGGCATTAAAATGACTCTAAACACACTTATTTTTGTTCCAAAAGTGATCATTCACATGCAATAGTCATTTACAGTCAAAAAACTTTTACATTAAATAATTACCATTTCTGACCATCTGGAGAAGGTTCGACAGGTCACGGGTCATCGTTTTTCATCAGAAAATTGATTTTTTTGACTGTAGAGAAATTGATTCAAAATGTCACTTGGATTGTGGCTCATGTTGAATAACTACTTTTTAAAGCCTCAATGTGACCAAAATTGCGATTTTTACAGACTTTTTCTCCTACACAGAAGCTTCTATTTCGACCAATTTCAGGCATTAAAATGACTCTAAATTTACTTATTTTTGTTCCAATAGTGATAATTCACATGCAATAGTCATTTACAGTAAAAAAATTAATCATTAAAAAAATACCATTTCTGACCATCTGGAGAAGGTTCGACAGGTCCCGGGTCATCGTTTTTCATCAGAAAATGGATTTTTTTGACTGTAGAAAAATTGATTCAAAATGTCACTTGGATTGTGCCTCATGTTGAATAATTACTTTTTAAAGCCTCAATGTGACCAAAATTGCCATTTTTACAGACTTTTTCTCCTACTCAGAAGCTTCTATTTCGACCAATTTCAGGCATTAAAATGACTCTAAACACACTTATTTTTGTTCCAAAAGTGATAATTCACATGCAATAGTCATTTACAGTCAAAAAATTAAACATTAAATAATTACCATTTCTGACCATCTGTAGAAGGTTTGACAGGTCACGGGTCATCGTTTTTCATCAGAAAATTGATTTTTTTGACTGTAGAAAAATTGATTCAAAATGTCACTTGGATTGTGCCTCATGTTGAATAACTACTTTTTAAAACCTCAATGTGAATAAAATTGCCATTTTTACAGACTTTTTCTTATACTCAGAAGCTTCTATTTCAACCAATTTCAGGCATTAAAATGACTCTAAACACACTTATTTTTGTTCCAAAAGTGATAATTCACATGCAATAGTCATTTACAGTCAAAAAATTATTCATTAAAAAAATACAATTTCTGACCATCTAGAGAAGGTTCGACAGGTCCCGGGTCATCGTTTTTCATCAGAAAATTGATTTTTTTGACTGTAGAAATATTGATTCAAAATGTCACTTGGATTGTGCCTCATGTTGAATAACTACTTTTTAAAGCCTCAATGTGACCAAAAGTGCCATTTTTACAGACTTTTTCTCCTACTCAGAAGCTTTTATTTCAACCAATTTCAGGCATTAAAATGACTTTAAACACACTTATTTTTGTTCCAAAAGTGATCATTCACATGCAATAGTCATTTACAGTCAAAAAACTTTAACATTAAATAATTACCATTTCTGACCATCTGGAGAAGGTTCGACAGGTCACGGGTCATCGTTTTTCATCAGAAAATTGATTTTTTTGACTGTAGAGAAATTGATTCAAAATGTCACTGGGATTGTGCCTCATGTTGAATAACTACTTTTTAAAGCCTCAATGTGACCAAAATTGCGATTTTTACAGACTTTTTCTCCTACTCAGAAGCTTCTATTTCGACCAATTTCAGGCATTAAAATGACTCTAAACACACTTATTTTTGTTCCAAAAGTGATAATTCACATGCAATAGTCATTTACAGTAAAAAAATTAATCATTAAAAAAATACCATTTGTGACCATCTGGAGAAGGTTCGACAGGTCCCGGGTCATCGTTTTTCATCAGAAAATTGATTTTTTTGACTGTAGAGAAATTGATTCAAAATGTCACTTGGATTGTGGCTCATGTTGAATAACTACTTTTTAAAGCCTCAATGTGACCAAAATTGCGATTTTTACAGACTTTTTCTCCTACACAGAAGCTTCTATTTCGACCAATTTCAGGCATTAAAATGACTCTAAATTTACTTATTTTTGTTCCAAAAGTGATAATTCACATGCAATAGTCATTTACAGTAAAAAAATTAATCATTAAAAATATACCATTTCTGACCATCTGGAGAAGGTTCGACAGGTCCCGGGTCATCGTTTTTCATCAGAAAATGGATTTTTTTGACTGTAGAAAAATTGATTCAAAATGTCACTTGGATTGTGCCTCATGTTGAATAATTACTTTTTAAAGCCTCAATGTGACCAAAATTGCCATTTTTACAGACTTTTTCTCCTACTCAGAAGCTTCTATTTCAACCAATTTCAGGCATTAAAATGACTTTAAACACACTTATTTTTGTTCCAAAAGTGATCATTCACATGCAATAGTCATTTACAGTCAAAAAATTTAACATTAAATAATTACCATTTCTGACCATCTGGAGAAGGTTCGACAGGTCACGGGTCATCGTTTTTCATCAGATAATTGATTTTTTTGATTGTAGAAAAATTGATTCAAAATGTCACTTGGATTGTGCCTCATGTTGAATAACTACTTTTTAAAGCCTCAATGTGACCAAAATTGCCATTTTTACAGACTTTTTCTCCTACTCAGAAGCTTCTATTTCGACCAATTTCAGGCATTAAAATGACTCTAAACATACTTATTTTTGTTCCAAAAGTGATAATTCACATGCAATAGTCATTTACAGTAAAAAAATTAATCATTAAAAAAATACCATTTCTGACCATCTGGAGAAGGTTCGACAGGTCCCGGGTCATCGTTTTTCATCAGAAAATGGATTTTTTTGTCTGTAGAAAAATTGATTCAAAATGTCACTTGGATTGTGCCTCATGTTGAATAACTACTTTTTAAAGCCTCAATGTGACCAAAATTTCCATTTTTACAGACTTTTTCTCCTACTCAGAAGCTTCTATTTCAACCAATTTCACGCATTAAAATGACTTTAAACGCACTTATTTTTGTTCCAAAATTGATAATTCACATGCAATAGTCATTTACAGTCAAAAAATTAAACAATAAAAAAATTACCATTTCTGGCCATCTGGAGAAGGTTCGAGAGGTCACGGGTCATCGTTTTTCATCAGAAAATTGATTTTTTTGATTGTAGAAAAATTGATTTAAAATGTCACTTGGATTGTGCCTCATGTTGATTAACTACTTTTTAAAGCCTCAATTTGACCAAAATTGCCATTTTTACAGACTTTTTCTTCTACTCAGAAGCTTCTATTTCAACCAATTTCAGGCATTAAAATGACTCGAAAACACACTTATTTTTGTTCCAAAAGTGATAATTCACATGCAATAGTCATTTACAGTAAAAAAATTAATCATTAAAAAAATACCATTTCTGACCATCTGGAGAAGGTTCGACAGGTCCCGGGTCATCGTTTTTCATCAGAAAATTGATTTTTTTGACTGTAGAGAAATTGATTCAAAATGTCACTGGGATTGTGCCTCATGTTGAATAACTACTATTTAAAGCCTCAATGTGACCAAAATTGCCATTTTTACAGACTTTTTCTCCTACTCAGAAGCTTCTATTTCGACCAATTTCAGGCATTAAAATGACTCTAAACATACTTATTTTTGTTCCAAAAGTGATAATTCACATGCAATAGTCATATACAGTAAAAAAATTAATCATTAAAAAAATACCATTTCTGACCATCTGGAGAAGGTTCGACAGGTCCCGGGTCATCGTTTTTCATCAGAAAATGGATTTTTTTGTCTGTAGAAAAATTGATTCAAAATGTCACTTGGATTGTGCCTCATGTTGAATAACTACTTTTTAAAGCCTCAATGTGACCAAAATTTCCATTTTTACAGACTTTTTCTCCTACTCAGAAGCTTCTATTTCAACCAATTTCACGCATTAAAATGACTTTAAACGCACTTATTTTTGTTCCAAAAAATGATAATTCACATGCAATAGTCATTTACAGTCAAAAAATTAAACAATAAAAAATTACCATTTCTGGCCATCTGGAGAAGGTTCGACAGGTCACGGGTCATCGTTTTTCATCAGAAAATTGATTTTTTTGATTGTAGAAAAATTGATTCAAAATGTCACTTGGATTGTGCCTCATGTTGAATAACTACTTTTTAAAGCCTCAATGTGACCAAAATTGCCATTTTTACAGACTTTTTCTCCTACTCAGAAGCTTCTATTAGGACCAATTTCAGGCATTAAAATTACTCTAAACACACTTATTTGTCTTCCAAAAGTGATAATTCACATGCAATAGTCATTTACAGTCAAAAAAATAAACATTAAAAAATTACCATTTCTGACCATCTGGAGAAGGTTCGACAGGTCCCGGGTCATCGTTTTTCATAAGAAAATTGATTTTTTGGACTGTAGAAATATTGATTCAAAATGTCACTTGGATTGTGCCTCATGTTGAATAACTACTTTTTAAAGCCTCAATGTGACCAAAATTGCCATTTTTACAGACTTTTTCTCCTACTCAGAAGCTTTTATTTCAACCAATTTCAGGCATTAAAATGACTTTAAACACACTTATTTTTGTTCCAAAAGTGATCATTCACATGCAATAGTCATTTACAGTCTAAAAACTTTAACATTAAATAATTACCATTTCTGACCATCTGGAGAAGGTTTGACAGGTCACGGGTCATCGTTTTTCATCAGAAAATTGATTTTTTTGATTGTAGACAAATTGATTCAAAATGTCACTTGGATTGTGCCTCATGTTGATAACTACTTTTTAAAGCCTCAATGTGACCAAAATTTCCATTTTTACAGACTTTTTCTCCTACTCAGAAGCTTCTATTTCAACCAATTTCACGCATTAAAATGAATTTAAACGCACTTATTTTTGTTCCAAAAATGATAATTCACATGCAATAGTCATTTACAGTCAAAAAATTAAACAATAAAAAATTACCATTTCTGGCCATCTGGAGAAGGTTCGACAGGTCACAGGTCATCGTTTTTCATCAGAAAATTGATTTTTTTGATTGTAGAAAAATTGATTCAAAATGTCACTTGGATTGTGCCTCATGTTGAATAACTACTTTTTAAAGCCTCAATGTGACCAAAATTGCCATTTTTACAGACTTTTTCTCCTACTCAGAAGCTTCTATTTCGACCAATTTCAGGCATTAAAATGACTCTAAACACACTTATTTTTGTTCCAAAAGTGATAATTCACATGCAATAGTCATTTACAGTCAAAAAATTAAACATTAAATAATTACCATTTCTGACCATCTGTAGAAGGTTTGACAGGTCACGGGTCATCGTTTTTCATCAGAAAATTGATTTTTTTGACTGTAGAAAAATTGATTCAAAATGTCACTTGGATTGTGCCTCATGTTGAATAACTACTTTTTAAACCCTCAATGTGAATAAAATTGCCATTTTTACAGACTTTTTCTTATACTCAGAAGCTTCTATTTCAACCAATTTCAGGCATTAAAATGACTCTAAACACACTTATTTTTGTTCCAAAAGTGATAATTCACATGCAATAGTCATTTACAGTCAAAAAATTCTTCATTAAAAAAATACAATTTCTGACCATCTAGAGAAGGTTCGACAGGTCCCGGGTCATCGTTTTTCATCAGAAAATTGATTTTTTTGACTGTAGAAATATTGATTCAAAATGTCACTTGGATTGTGCCTCATGTTGAATAACTACTTTTTAAAGCCTCAATGTGACCAAAAGTGCCATTTTTACAGACTTTTTCTCCTACTCAGAGCTTTTATTTCAACCAATTTCAGGCATTAAAATGACTTTAAACACACTTATTTTTGTTCCAAAAGTGATCATTCACATGCAATAGTCATTTACAGTCAAAAAACTTTAACATTAAATAATTACCATTTCTGACCATCTGGAGAAGGTTCGACAGGTCACGGGTCATCGTTTTTCATCAGAAAATTGATTTTTTGCACTGTAGAAAAATTGATTCAAAATGTCACTTGGATTGTGCCTCATGTTGAATAACTACTTTTTAAAGCCTCAATGTGACCAAAATTGCAATTTTTACGGACTTTTTCTCCTACTCAGAAGCTTCTATTTCGACCAATTTCAGGCATTAAAATGACTCTAAAAACACTTATTTTTGTTCCAAAAGTGATAATTCACATGCAATAGTCATTTACAGTAAAAAAATTAATCATTAGAAAAATACCATTTGTGACCATCTGGAGAAGGTTCGACAGGTCCCGGGTCATCGTTTTTCATCAGAAAATTGATTTTTTTGACTGTAGAGAAATTGATTCAAAATGTCACTGGGATTGTGCCTCATGTTGAATAACTACTATTTAAAGCCTCAATGTGACCAAAATTGCCATTTTTACAGACTTTTTCTCCTACTCAGAAACTTCTATTTCGACCAATTTCAGGCATTAAAATGACTCTAAACATACTTATTTTTGTTCCAAAAGTGATAATTCACATGCAATAGTCATTTACAGTAAAAAAATTAATCATTAAAAAAATACCATTTCTGACCATCTGGAGAAGGTTCGACAGGTCCCGGGTCATCGTTTTTCATCAGAAAATGGATTTTTTTGTCTGTAGAAAAATTGATTCAAAATGTCACTTGGATTGTGCCTCATGTTGAATAACTACTTTTTAAACCCTCAATGTGACCAAAATTGCCATTTTTACAGACTTTTTCTCCTACTCAGAAGCTTTTATTTCAACCAATTTCAGGCATTAAAATGACTTTAAACACACTTATTTTTGTTCCAAAAGTGATCATTCACATGCAATAGTCATTTACAGTCAAAAAACTTTAACATTAAATAATTACCATTTCTGACCATCTGGAGAAGGTTCGACAGGTCACGGGTCATCGTTTTTCATCAGAAAATTGATTTTTTGCACTGTAGAAAAATTGATTCAAAATGTCACTTGGATTGTGCCTCATGTTGAATAACTACTTTTTAAAGCCTCAATGTGACCAAAATTGCAATTTTTACAGACTTTTTCTCCTACTCAGAAGCTTCTATTTCGACCAATTTCAGGCATTAAAATGACTCTAAACACACTTATTTTTGTTCCAAAAGTGATAATTCACATGCAATAGTCATTTACAGTAAAAAAATTAATCATTAAAAAAATACCATTTGTGACCATCTGGAGAAGGTTCGACAGGTCCCGGGTCATCGTTTTTCATCAGAAAATTGATTTTTTTGACTGTAGAGAAATTGATTCAAAATGTCACTTGGATTGTGGCTCATGTTGAATAACTACTTTTTAAAGCCTCAATGTGACCAAAATTGCGATTTTTACAGACTTTTTCTCCTACACAGAAGCTTCTATTTCGACCAATTTCAGGCATTAAAATGACTCTAAATTTACTTATTTTTGTTCCAAAAGTGATAATTCACATGCAATAGTCATTTACAGTAAAAAAATTAATCATTAAAAAAATACCATTTCTGACCATCTGGAGAAGGTTCGACAGGTCCCGGGTCATCGTTTTTCATCAGAAAATGGATTTTTTTGACTGTAGAAAAATTGATTCAAAATGTCACTTGGATTGTGCCTCATGTTGAATAACTACTTTTTAAAGCCTCAATGTGACCAAAATTGCCATTTTTACAGACTTTTTCTCCTACTCAGAAGCTTCTATTTCAAAAAATTTCACGCATTAAAATGACTTTAAACGCACTTATTTTTGTTCCAAAATTGATAATTCACATGCAATAGTCATTTTCAGTCAAAAAATTAAACAATAAAAAAATTACCATTTCTGGCCATCTGGAGAAGGTTCGAGAGGTCACGGGTCATCGTTTTTCATCAGAAAATTGATTTTTTTGATTGTAGAAAAATTGATTCAAAATGTCACTTGGATTGTGCCTCATGATGAATAACTACTTTTTAAAGCCTCAATGTGCCCAAAATTGCCATTTTTACAGACTTTTTCTCCTACTCAGAAGCTTTTATTTCAACCAATTTCACGCATTAAAATGACTTTAAACACACTTATTTTTGTTCCAAAAGTGATAATTCACATGCAATAGTCATTTACAGTCAAAAAATTAAACATTAAAAAATTACCATTTCTGACCATCTGGAGAAGGTTCGACAGGTCACGGGTCATCGTTTTTCATCAGAAAATTGATTTTTTGGACTGTAGAAAATTGATTCAAAATGTCACTTGGATTGTGCCTCATGTTGAATAACTACTTTTTAAAGCCTCAATGTGACCAAACTTGCCATTTTTACAGACTTTTTCTCCTACTCAGAAGCTTCTATTTCGACCAATTTCAGGCATTAAAATGACTCTAAACACACTTATTTTTGTTCCAAAAGTGATAATTCACATGCAATAGTCATTTACAGTCAAAATATTAAACATTAAATAATTTCATTTCTGACCATCTGGAGAAGGTTCGACAGGTCATGGGTCATCTTTTTTCATCAGAAAATTAATTTTTTTACTGTAGAAAAATTGATTCTAAATGTCACTTGGATTGTGCCTCATGTTGAATAACTACTTTTTAAAGCCTCAATGTGACCAAAATTGCCATTTTTACAGACTTTTTCCCCTACTCAGAAGCTTCTATTTCGACCAATTTCAGGCATTAAAATGACTCTAAACACACTTATTTGTGTTCCAAAAGTGATAATTCACGTGCAATAGTCATTTACAGTAAAAAAAATTAAACATTAAAAAATCAACATTTCTGACCATCGGGAGAAAGTTCGACAGGTCACGGGTCATCTTTTTTCATCAGAAAATTGATTTTTTTTACTGTAGAAAAATTGATTCTAAATGTCACTTGGATTGTGCCTCATGTTGAATAACTACTTTTTAAAGCCTCAATGTGACCAAAATTGCCATTTTTACAGACTTTTTCTCCTACTCAGAAGCTTCTATTTCGACCAATTTCAGGCATTAAAATGACTCTAAACACACTTATTTTTGTTAGAAAAGTGATAATTCACATGCAATAGTCATTTACAGTCAAAAAATTAAACATTAAAAAATTACCATTTCTGACCATCTGGAGAAAGTTCAACAGGTTCCGGGTCATCGTTTTTCATCAGAAAATTTATTTTTTTGACTGTAGAAAAATTGATTCAAAATGTCACTTGGATTGTGCCTCATGTTGAATAACTACTTTTTAAAGCCTCAATGTGACCAAAATTGCCATTTTTACAGACTTTTTCTCCTACTCAGAAGCTTCTATTTCGACCAATTTCAGGCATTAAAATGACTCTAAACACACTTATTTTTCTTCCAAAAGTGATAATTCACATGCAATAGTCATGTACAGTCAAAAAATGAAAAATAAAAAAATTACCATTTCTGACCATCTGGAGAAAGTTCAACAGGTCCCGGGTCATCGTTTTTCATCAGAAAATTGATTTTTTTAACTGTAGAAAAATTGATTCAAAATGTCACTTGGATTGTGCCTCATGTTGAATAACTACTTTTTAAAGCCTCAATGTGACCAAATTGCCATTTTTACAGACTTTTTCTCCTACTCAGAAGCTTCTATTTCGACCAATTTCAGGCATTAAAATGACACTAAACACACTTATTTGTGTTCCAAAAGTGATCATTCACGTGCAATAGTCATTTACAGTAAAAAAATTAAACATTAAAAAATCACTATTTCTGACCATCTGGAGAAAGTTCGACAGGTCACGGGTCATCGTTTTTCATCAGAAAATTGATTTTTTGCACTGTAGAAAAATTGATTCAAAATGTCACTTGGATTGTGCCTCATGTTGAATAACTACTTTTTAAAGCCTCAATGTGACCAAAATTGCCATTTTTACAGACTTTTTCTCCTGCTCAGAAAAATTTCAGGCAATAAAATGAATCTAAACACACTTATTTTTGTTCCAAAAGTGATAATTCACATGCAATAGTCATTTACAGTCAAAAAATTAAACATTAAATAATTACCATTTCTGACCATCTGGAGAAGGTTCGACAGGTCACGGGTCATCGTTTTTCATCAGAAAATTGATTTCTTTGACTGTAGAAAAATTGATTCAAAATGTCACTTGGATTGTGCCTCATGTTGAATAACTACTTTTTAAAGCCTCAATGTGACCAAAATTGCCATTTTTACAGACTTTTTCTCCTACTCAGAAGCTTCTATTTCAACCAATTTCAGGCATTAAAATGACTTTAAACTCACTTATTTTTGTTCCAAAAGTGATAATTCACATGCAATAGTCATTTACAGTCAAAAAATTAAACATTAAAAAATTACCATTTCTGACCATCTGGAGAAGGTTCGACAGGTCACGGGTCATCGTTTTTCATAAGAAAATTGATTATTTGGACTGTAGAAATATTGATTCAAAATGTCACTTGGATTGTGCCTCATGTTGAATAACTACTTTTTAAAGCCTCAATGTGACCAAAATTGCCATATTTACAGACCTTTTCTCCTACTCAGAAGCTTTTATTTCAACCAATTTCAGGCATTAAAATGACTTTAAACACACTTATTTTTGTTCCAAAAGTGATCATTCACATGCAATAGTCATTTACAGTCTAAAAACTTTAACATTAAATAATTACCATTTCTGACCATCTGGAGAAGGTTTGACAGGTCACGGGTCATCGTTTTTCATCAGAAAATTGATTTTTTTGATTGTAGAAAAATTGATTCAAAATGTCACTTGGATTGTGCCTCATGTTGAATAACTACTTTTTAAAGCCTCAATGTGACCAAAATTTCCATTTTTACAGACTTTTTCTCCTACTCAGAAGCTTCTATTTCAACCAATTTCACGCATTAAAATGACTTTAAACGCACTTATTTTTGTTCCAAAAATGATAATTCACATGCAATAGTCATTTACAGTAAAAAAATTAAACAATAAAAAATTACCATTTCTGGCCATCTGGAGAAGGTTCGACAGGTCACGGGTCATCGTTTTTCATCAGAAAATTGATTTTTTTGATTGTAGAAAAATTGATTCAAAATGTCATTTGGATTGTGCCTCATGTTGAATAACTACTTTTTAAAGCCTCAATGTGACCAAAATTGCCATTTTTACAGACTTTTTCTCCTACTCAGAAGCTTCTATTTCGACCAATTTCAGGCATTAAAATGACTCTAAACACACTTATTTTTGTTCCAAAAGTGATAATTCACATGCAATAGTCATTTACAGTCAAAAAATTAAACATTAAAAAATTACCATTTCTGACCATCTGGAGAAGGTTCGACAGGTCACGGGTCATCGTTTTTCATCAGAAAATTGATTTTTTTGGACTGTAGAAAAATTGATTCAAAATGTCACTTGGATTGTGCCTCATGTTTAATGCCTGAAATTGGTCGAAATAGAAGCTTCTGAGTAGGAGAAAAAGTCTGTAAAAATGGCAATTTTGGTCACATTGAGGCTTTAAAAAGTAGTTATTCAACATGAGGCACAATCCAAGTGACATTTTGAATCAATTTTTCTACAGTCCAAAAAATCTATTTTCTGATGAAAAACGATGACCCGTGACCTTTTGAACCTTCTCCAGATGGTCAGAAATGGTAATTTTTTAATGTTTAATTTTTTGACTGTAAATGACTATTGCATGTGAATTATCACTTTTAGAACAAAAATAAGTGTGTTTAGAGTCATTTTAATGCCTGAAATTGGTCGCAATAAAAGCTTCTGAGTAGGAGAAAAAGTCTGTAAAAATGACAAGTTTGGTCACATTGAGGCTTTAAAAAGTAGTTATTCAACATGAGGCACAATCCAAGTGACATTTTGAATCAATTTTTCTACAGTCCAAAAAATTAATTTTCTGATGAAAAACGATGACCCGTGACCTGTCGAACCTTCTCCAGATGGTCAGAAATGGTAATTTTTTAATGTTTAATTTTTTGACTGTAAATGACTATTGCATGTGAATTATCACTTTTGGAACAAAAATAAGTGTGTTTAAACTCATTTTAATGCCTGAAATTGGTTGAAATAGAAGCTTCTGAGTAGGAGAAAAAGTCTGTAAAAATGGCAATTTTGGTCACATTGAGGCTTTAAAAAGTAGTTATTCAACATGAGGCACAATCCAAGTGACATTTTGAATCCATTTTTCTACAGTCAAAAAAATCAATTTTCTGATGAAAAACGATGACCCGTGACCTGTCGAACCTTCTCCAGATGGTCAGAAATGGTAATTTTTTAATGTTTAATTTTTTGACTGTAAATGACTATTGCATGTGAATGATCACTTTTGGAACAAAAATAAGTGTGTTTAAAGTCATTTTAATGCCTGAAATTGAAGCTTCTGAGTAGGAGAAAAAGTCTGTAAAAATGGCAATTTTGGTCACATTGAGGCTTTAAAAAGTAGTTATTCAACATGAGGCACAATCCAAGTGACATTTTGAATCCATTTTTCTACAGTCAAAAAAATCAATTTTCTGATGAAAAACGATGACCCGTGACCTGTCGAACCTTCTCCAGATGGTCAGAAATGGTAATTTTTTAATGTTTAATTTTTTGACTGTAAATGACTATTGCATGTGAATGATCACTTTTGGAACAAAAATAAGTGTGTTTAAAGTCATTTTAATGCCTGAAATTGGTTGAAATAGAAGCTTCTGAGTAGGAGAAAAAGTCTGTAAAAATGGCTATTTTGGTCACATTGAGGCTTTAAAAAGTAGTTATTCAACATGAGGCACAATCCAAGTGACATTTTGAATCCATTTTTCTACAGTCAAAAAAATCAATTTTCTGATGAAAAACGATGACCCGTGACCTGTCGAACCTTCTCCAGATTGTCAGAAATGGTAATTTTTTAATGTTTAATTTTTTGACTGTAAATGACTATTGCATGTGAATTATCACTTTTGGAACACAAATAAGTGTGTTTAAAGTCATTTCAATGCCTGAAATTGGTTGAAATAGAAGCTTCCGAGTAGGAGAAAAAGTCTGTAAAAATGGCAATTTTGGTCACATTGAGGCTTCAAAATGTAGTTATTCAACATGAGGCACAATTCAAATGACATTTTGAGTCAATTTTTCTACAGTCCAAAAATCAATTTTCTGATGAAAACCGATGACCTGTTGAACTTTCTCCAGATGGTCAGAAATGGTAATTTTTTTATGTTTAAGTTTTTTTACTGTAAATGACTATTGTATGTGAATTATCACTTTTGGGACTAAAATAAGTGTGTTTAGAGTAATTTTAGTGCCTGAAATTGGTCAAAACAGAAGCTTCTGAGTATTAGGAAAAGTGTGTAAAAATGGCAATTTTGGTCACATTGAAGCTTTAAAAAGTAGGTATTCAACATGAGGCACAATCCAAATGACATTTTGAATACATTTTTCTACAGTCCAAAAGATCAATTTTCTGATGAAAAACGATGACCCGTGACCTGTCGAACATTCTCCAGATCGTCAGAAATGGTAATTTTTTAATGTTTAATTTAAACGCACTTATTTTTGTTCCAAAAATGATAATTCACATGCAATAGTCATTTACAGTCAAAAAATTAAACAATAAAAAATTACCATTTCTGGCCATCTGGAGAAGGTTCGACAGGTCACAGGTCATCGTTTTTCATCAGAAAATTGATTTTTTGATTGTAGAAAAATTGATTCAAAATGTCACTTGGATTGTGCCTCATGCTGAATAACTACTTTTTAAAGCCTCAATGTGACCAAAATTGCCATTTTTACAGACTTTTTCTCCTACTCAGAAGCTTCTATTTTGACCAATTTCAGGCATTAAAATGACTCTAAACACACTTATTTTTGTTCCAAAAGTGATAATTCACATGCAATAGTCATTTACAGTCAAAAAATTAAACATTAAATAATTACCATTTCTGACCATCTGTAGAAGGTTTGACAGGTCACGGGTCATCGTTTTTCATCAGAAAATTGATTTTTTTGACTGTAGAAAAATTGATTCAAAATGTCACTTGGATTGTGCCTCATGTTGAATAACTACTTTTTAAACCCTCAATGTGAATAAAATTGCCATTTTTACAGACTTTTTCTTATACTCAGAAGCTTCTATTTCAACCAATTTCAGGCATTAAAATGACTCTAAACACACTTATTTTTGTTCCAAAAGTGATAATTCACATGCAATAGTCATTTACAGTCAAAAAATTATTCATTAAAAAATACAATTTCTGACCATCTAGAGAAGGTTCGACAGGTCCCGGGTCATCGTTTTTCATCAGAAAATTGATTTTTTTGACTGTAGAAATATTGATTCAAAATGTCACTTGGATTGTGCCTCATGTTGAATAACTACTTTTTAAAGCCTCAATGTGACCAAAAGTGCCATTTTTACAGACTTTTTCTCCTACTCAGAAGCTTTTATTTCAACCAATTTCAGGCATTAAAATGACTTTAAACACACTTATTTTTGTTCCAAAAGTGATCATTCACATGCAATAGTCATTTACAGTCAAAAAACTTTAACATTAAATAATTACCATTTCTGACCATCTGGAGAAGGTTCGACAGGTCACGGGTCATCGTTTTTCATCAGAAAATTGATTTTTTGCACTGTAGAAAAATTGATTCAAAATGTCACTTGGATTGTGCCTCATGTTGAATAACTACTTTTTAAAGCCTCAATGTGACCAAAATTGCAATTTTTACGGACTTTTTCTCCTACTCAGAAGCTTCTATTTCGACCAATTTCAGGCATTAAAATGACTCTAAACACACTTATTTTTGTTCCAAAAGTGATAATTCACATGCAATAGTCATTTACAGTAAAAAAATTAATCATTAAAAAAATACCATTTGTGACCATCTGGAGAAGGTTCGACAGGTCCCGGGTCATCGTTTTTCATCAGAAAATTGATTTTTTTGACTGTAGAGAAATTGATTCAAAATGTCACTGGGATTGTGCCTCATGTTGAATAACTACTATTTAAAGCCTCAATGTGACCAAAATTGCCATTTTTACAGACTTTTTTTCCTACTCAGAAACTTCTATTTCGACCAATTTCAGGCATTAAAATGACTCTAAACATACTTATTTTTGTTCCAAAAGTGATAATTCACATGCAATAGTCATTTACAGTAAAAAAATTAATCATTAAAAAAATACCATTTCTGACCATCTGGAGAAGGTTCGACAGGTCCCGGGTCATCGTTTTTCATCAGAAAATGGATTTTTTTGTCTGTAGAAAAATTGATTCAAAATGTCACTTGGATTGTGCCTCATGTTGAATAACTACTTTTTAAAGCCTCAATGTGACCAAAATTGCCATTTTTACAGACTTTTTCTCCTACTCAGAAGCTTTTATTTCAACCAATTTCAGGCATTAAAATGACTTTAAACACACTTATTTTTGTTCCAAAAGTGATCATTCACATGCAATAGTCATTTACAGTCAAAAAACTTTAACATTAAATAATTACCATTTCTGACCATCTGGAGAAGGTTCGACAGGTCACGGGTCATCGTTTTTCATCAGAAAATTGATTTTTTGCACTGTAGAAAAATTGATTCAAAATGTCACTTGGATTGTGCCTCATGTTGAATAACTACTTTTTAAAGCCTCAATGTGACCAAAATTGCAATTTTTACAGACTTTTTCTCCTACTCAGAAGCTTCTATTTCGACCAATTTCAGGCATTAAAATGACTCTAAACACACTTATTTTTGTTCCAAAAGTGATAATTCACATGCAATAGTCATTTACAGTAAAAAAAATTAATCATTAAAAAAATACCATTTGTGACCATCTGGAGAAGGTTCGACAGGTCCCGGGTCATCGTTTTTCATCAGAAAATTGATTTTTTTGACTGTAGAGAAATTGATTCAAAATGTCACTTGGATTGTGGCTCATGTTGAATAACTACTTTTTAAAGCCTCAATGTGACCAAAATTGCGATTTTTACAGACTTTTTCTCCTACACAGAAGCTTCTATTTCGACCAATTTCAGGCATTAAAATGACTCTAAATTTACTTATTTTTGTTCCAAAAGTGATAATTCACATGCAATAGTCATTTACAGTAAAAAAATTAATCATTAAAAAAATACCATTTCTGACCATCTGGAGAAGGTTCGACAGGTCCCGGGTCATCGTTTTTCATCAGAAAATGGATTTTTTTGACTGTAGAAAAATTGATTCAAAATGTCACTTGGATTGTGCCTCATGTTGAATAATTACTTTTTAAAGCCTCAATGTGACCAAAATTGCCATTTTTACAGACTTTTTCTCCTACTCAGAAGCTTCTATTTCAAACAATTTCACGCATTAAAATGACTTTAAACGCACTTATTTTTGTTCCAAAATTGATAATTCACATGCAATAGTCATTTACAGTCAAAAAATTAAACAATAAAAAAATTACCATTTCTGGCCATCTGGAGAAGGTTCGAGAGGTCACGGGTCATCGTTTTTCATCAGAAAATTGATTTTTTTGATTGTAGAAAAATTGATTCAAAATGTCACTTGGATTGTGCCTCATGATGAATAACTACTTTTTAAAGCCTCAATGTGCCCAAAATTGCCATTTTTACAGACTTTTTCTCCTACTCAGAAGCTTTTATTTCAACCAATTTCACGCATTAAAATGACTTTAAACACACTTATTTTTGTTCCAAAAGTGATAATTCACATGCAATAGTCATTTACAGTCAAAAAATTAAACATTAAAAAATTACCATTTCTGACCATCTGGAGAAGGTTCGACAGGTCACGGGTCATCGTTTTTCATCAGAAAATTGATTTTTTGGACTGTAGAAAATTGATTCAAAATGTCACTTGGATTGTGCCTCATGTTGAATAACTACTTTTTAAAGCCTCAATGTGACCAAACTTGCCATTTTTACAGACTTTTTCTCCTACTCAGAAGCTTCTATTTCGACCAATTTCAGGCATTAAAATGACTCTAAACACACTTATTTTTCTTCCAAAAGGGATAATTCACATGCAATAGTCATTTACAGTCAAAAAATAAAAAATTTAAAAATTACCATTTCTGACCATCTGGAGAAAGTTCAACAGGTCCCGGGTCATCGTTTTTCATCAGAAAATTGATTTTTTTGACTGTAGAAAAATTGATTCAAAATGTCACTTGGATTGTGCCTCATGTTGAATAACTACTTTTTAAAGCCTCAATGTGACCAAAATTGCCATTTCTACACACTTTTTCTCCTACTCAGAAGCTTCTATTTCAACCAATTTCAGGCATTAAAATGACTTTAAACACACTTAGTTTTGTTCCAAAAGTGATAATTCACATGCAATAGTCATTTACAGTCAAAATATTAAACATTAAATAATTTCATTTCTGACCATCTGGAGAAGGTTCGACAGGTCATGGGTCATCTTTTTTCATCAGAAAATTGATTTTTTTTACTGTAGAAAAATTGATTCTAAATGTCACTTGGATTGTGCCTCATGTTGAATAACTACTTTTTAAAGCCTCAATGTGACCAAAATTGCCATTTTTACAGACTTTTTCCCCTACTCAGAAGCTTCTATTTCGACCAATTTCAGGCATTAAAATGACTCTAAACACACTTATTTGTGTTCCAAAAGTGATAATTCACGTGCAATAGTCATTTACAGTAAAAAAAATTAAACATTAAAAAATCAACATTTCTGACCATCGGGAGAAAGTTCGACAGGTCACGGGTCATCTTTTTTCATCAGAAAATTGATTTTTTTTACTGTAGAAAAATTGATTCTAAATGTCACTTGGATTGTGCCTCATGTTGAATAACTACTTTTTAAAGCCTCAATGTGACCAAAATTGCCATTTTTACAGACTTTTTCTCCTACTCAGAAGCTTCTATTTCGACCAATTTCAGGCATTAAAATGACTCTAAACACACTTATTTTTGTTAGAAAAGTGATAATTCACATGCAATAGTCATTTACAGTCAAAAAATTAAACATTAAAAAATTACCATTTCTGACCATCTGGAGAAAGTTCAACAGGTTCCGGGTCATCGTTTTTCATCAGAAAATTTATTTTTTTGACTGTAGAAAAATTGATTCAAAATGTCACTTGGATTGTGCCTCATGTTGAATAACTACTTTTTAAAGCCTCAATGTGACCAAAATTGCCATTTTTACAGACTTTTTCTCCTACTCAGAAGCTTCTATTTCGACCAATTTCAGGCATTAAAATGACTCTAAACACACTTATTTTTCTTCCAAAAGTGATAATTCACATGCAATAGTCATGTACAGTCAAAAAATGAAAAATAAAAAAATTACCATTTCTGACCATCTGGAGAAAGTTCAACAGGTCCCGGGTCATCGTTTTTCATCAGAAAATTGATTTTTTTAACTGTAGAAAAATTGATTCAAAATGTCACTTGGATTGTGCCTCATGTTGAATAACTACTTTTTAAAGCCTCAATGTGACCAAATTGCCATTTTTACAGACTTTTTCTCCTACTCAGAAGCTTCTATTTCGACCAATTTCAGGCATTAAAATGACTCTAAACACACTTATTTGTGTTCCAAAAGTGATAATTCACGTGCAATAGTCATTTACAGTAAAAAAATTAAACATTAAAAAATCACTATTTCTTACCATCTGGAGAAAGTTCGACAGGTCACGGGTCATCGTTTTTCATCAGAAAATTGATTTTTTGCACTGTAGAAAAATTGATTCAAAATGTCACTTGGATTGTGCCTCATGTTGAATAACTACTTTTTAAAGCCTCAATGTGACCAAAATTGCCATTTTTACAGACTTTTTCTCCTGCTCAGAAAAATTTCAGGCATTAAAATGAATCTAAACACACTTATTTTTGTTCCAAAAGTGATAATTCACATGCAATAGTCATTTACAGTCAAAAAATTAAACATTAAATAATTACCATTTCTGACCATCTGGAGAAGGTTCGACAGGTCACGGGTCATCGTGTTTCATCAGAAAATTGATTTCTTTGACTGTAGAAAAATTGATTCAAAATGTCACTTGGATTGTGCCTCATGTTGAATAACTACTTTTTAAAGCCTCAATGTGACCAAAATTGCCATTTTTACAGAATTTTTCTCCTACTCAGAAGCTTCTATTTCAACCAATTTCAGGCATTAAAATGACTTTAAACTCACTTATTTTTGTTCCAAAAGTGATAATTCACATGCAATAGTCATTTACAGTCAAAAAATTAAACATTAAATAATTACCATTTCTGACCATCTGTAGAAGGTTTGACAGGTCACGGGTCATCGTTTTTCATCAGAAAATTGATTTTTTTGACTGTAGAAAAATTGATTCAAAATGTCACTTGGATTGTGCCTCATGTTGAATAACTACTTTTTAAACCCTCAATGTGAATAAAATTGCCATTTTTACAGACTTTTTCTTATACTCAGAAGCTTCTATTTCAACCAATTTCAGGCATTAAAATGACTCTAAACACACTTATTTTTGTTCCAAAAGTGATAATTCACATGCAATAGTCATTTACAGTCAAAAAATTATTCATTAAAAAATACAATTTCTGACCATCTAGAGAAGGTTCGACAGGTCCCGGGTCATCGTTTTTCATCAGAAAATTGATTTTTTTGACTGTAGAAATATTGATTCAAAATGTCACTTGGATTGTGCCTCATGTTGAATAACTACTTTTTAAAGCCTCAATGTGACCAAAAGTGCCATTTTTACAGACTTTTTCTCCTACTCAGAAGCTTTTATTTCAACCAATTTCAGGCATTAAAATGACTTTAAACACACTTATTTTTGTTCCAAAAGTGATCATTCACATGCAATAGTCATTTACAGTCAAAAAACTTTAACATTAAATAATTACCATTTCTGACCATCTGGAGAAGGTTCGACAGGTCACGGGTCATCGTTTTTCATCAGAAAATTGATTTTTTGCACTGCAGAAAAATTGATTCAAAATGTCACTTGGATTGTGCCTCATGTTGAATAACTACTTTTTAAAGCCTCAATGTGACCAAAATTGCAATTTTTACGGACTTTTTCTCCTACTCAGAAGCTTCTATTTCGACCAATTTCAGGCATTAAAATGACTCTAAACACACTTATTTTTGTTCCAAAAGTGATAATTCACATGCAATAGTCATTTACAGTAAAAAAATTAATCATTAAAAAAATACCATTTGTGACCATCTGGAGAAGGTTCGACAGGTCCCGGGTCATCGTTTTTCATCAGAAAATTGATTTTTTTGACTGTAGAGAAATTGATTCAAAATGTCACTGGGATTGTGCCTCATGTTGAATAACTACTATTTAAAGCCTCAATGTGACCAAAATTGCCATTTTTACAGACTTTTTCTCCTACTCAGAAGCTTCTATTTCGACCAATTTCAGGCATTAAAATGACTCTAAACATACTTATTTTTGTTCCAAAAGTGATAATTCACATGCAATAGTCATATACAGTAAAAAAATTAATCATTAAAAAAATACCATTTCTGACCATCTGGAGAAGGTTCGACAGGTCCCGGGTCATCGTTTTTCATCAGAAAATGGATTTTTTTGTCTGTAGAAAAATTGATTCAAAATGTCACTTGGATTGTGCCTCATGTTGAATAACTACTTTTTAAAGCCTCAATGTGACCAAAATTTCCATTTTTACAGACTTTTTCTCCTACTCAGAAGCTTCTATTTCAACCAATTTCACGCATTAAAATGACTTTAAACGCACTTATTTTTGTTCCAAAAAATGATAATTCACATGCAATAGTCATTTACAGTCAAAAAATTAAACAATAAAAAATTACCATTTCTGGCCATCTGGAGAAGGTTCGACAGGTCACGGGTCATCGTTTTTCATCAGAAAATTGATTTTTTTGATTGTAGAAAAATTGATTCAAAATGTCACTTGGATTGTGCCTCATGTTGAATAACTACTTTTTAAAGCCTCAATGTGACCAAAATTGCCATTTTTACAGACTTTTTCTCCTACTCAGAAGCTTCTATTAGGACCAATTTCAGGCATTAAAATTACTCTAAACACACTTATTTGTCTTCCAAAAGTGATAATTCACATGCAATAGTCATTTACAGTCAAAAAAATAAACATTAAAAAATTACCATTTCTGACCATCTGGAGAAGGTTCGACAGGTCCCGGGTCATCGTTTTTCATAAGAAAATTGATTTTTTGGACTGTAGAAATATTGATTCAAAATGTCACTTGGATTGTGCCTCATGTTGAATAACTACTTTTTAAAGCCTCAATGTGACCAAAATTGCCATTTTTACAGACTTTTTCTCCTACTCAGAAGCTTTTATTTCAACCAATTTCAGGCATTAAAATGACTTTAAACACACTTATTTTTGTTCCAAAAGTGATCATTCACATGCAATAGTCATTTACAGTCTAAAAACTTTAACATTAAATAATTACCATTTCTGACCATCTGGAGAAGGTTTGACAGGTCACGGGTCATCGTTTTTCATCAGAAAATTGATTTTTTTGATTGTAGACAAATTGATTCAAAATGTCACTTGGATTGTGCCTCATGTTGATAACTACTTTTTAAAGCCTCAATGTGACCAAAATTTCCATTTTTACAGACTTTTTCTCCTACTCAGAAGCTTCTATTTCAACCAATTTCACGCATTAAAATGAATTTAAACGCACTTATTTTTGTTCCAAAAATGATAATTCACATGCAATAGTCATTTACAGTCAAAAAATTAAACAATAAAAAATTACCATTTCTGGCCATCTGGAGAAGGTTCGACAGGTCACAGGTCATCGTTTTTCATCAGAAAATTGATTTTTTTGATTGTAGAAAAATTGATTCAAAATGTCACTTGGATTGTGCCTCATGTTGAATAACTACTTTTTAAAGCCTCAATGTGACCAAAATTGCCATTTTTACAGACTTTTTCTCCTACTCAGAAGCTTCTATTTCGACCAATTTCAGGCATTAAAATGACTCTAAACACACTTATTTTTGTTCCAAAAGTGATAATTCACATGCAATAGTCATTTACAGTCAAAAAATTAAACATTAAATAATTACCATTTCTGACCATCTGTAGAAGGTTTGACAGGTCACGGGTCATCGTTTTTCATCAGAAAATTGATTTTTTTGACTGTAGAAAAATTGATTCAAAATGTCACTTGGATTGTGCCTCATGTTGAATAACTACTTTTTAAACCCTCAATGTGAATAAAATTGCCATTTTTACAGACTTTTTCTTATACTCAGAAGCTTCTATTTCAACCAATTTCAGGCATTAAAATGACTCTAAACACACTTATTTTTGTTCCAAAAGTGATAATTCACATGCAATAGTCATTTACAGTCAAAAAATTCTTCATTAAAAAAATACAATTTCTGACCATCTAGAGAAGGTTCGACAGGTCCCGGGTCATCGTTTTTCATCAGAAAATTGATTTTTTTGACTGTAGAAATATTGATTCAAAATGTCACTTGGATTGTGCCTCATGTTGAATAACTACTTTTTAAAGCCTCAATGTGACCAAAAGTGCCATTTTTACAGACTTTTTCTCCTACTCAGAGCTTTTATTTCAACCAATTTCAGGCATTAAAATGACTTTAAACACACTTATTTTTGTTCCAAAAGTGATCATTCACATGCAATAGTCATTTACAGTCAAAAAACTTTAACATTAAATAATTACCATTTCTGACCATCTGGAGAAGGTTCGACAGGTCACGGGTCATCGTTTTTCATCAGAAAATTGATTTTTTGCACTGTAGAAAAATTGATTCAAAATGTCACTTGGATTGTGCCTCATGTTGAATAACTACTTTTTAAAGCCTCAATGTGACCAAAATTGCAATTTTTACGGACTTTTTCTCCTACTCAGAAGCTTCTATTTCGACCAATTTCAGGCATTAAAATGACTCTAAAAACACTTATTTTTGTTCCAAAAGTGATAATTCACATGCAATAGTCATTTACAGTAAAAAAATTAATCATTAGAAAAATACCATTTGTGACCATCTGGAGAAGGTTCGACAGGTCCCGGGTCATCGTTTTTCATCAGAAAATTGATTTTTTTGACTGTAGAGAAATTGATTCAAAATGTCACTGGGATTGTGCCTCATGTTGAATAACTACTATTTAAAGCCTCAATGTGACCAAAATTGCCATTTTTACAGACTTTTTCTCCTACTCAGAAACTTCTATTTCGACCAATTTCAGGCATTAAAATGACTCTAAACATACTTATTTTTGTTCCAAAAGTGATAATTCACATGCAATAGTCATTTACAGTAAAAAAATTAATCATTAAAAAAATACCATTTCTGACCATCTGGAGAAGGTTCGACAGGTCCCGGGTCATCGTTTTTCATCAGAAAATGGATTTTTTTGTCTGTAGAAAAATTGATTCAAAATGTCACTTGGATTGTGCCTCATGTTGAATAACTACTTTTTAAAGCCTCAATGTGACCAAAATTGCCATTTTTACAGACTTTTTCTCCTACTCAGAAGCTTTTATTTCAACCAATTTCAGGCATTAAAATGACTTTAAACACACTTATTTTTGTTCCAAAAGTGATCATTCACATGCAATAGTCATTTACAGTCAAAAAACTTTAACATTAAATAATTACCATTTCTGACCATCTGGAGAAGGTTCGACAGGTCACGGGTCATCGTTTTTCATCAGAAAATTGATTTTTTGCACTGTAGAAAAATTGATTCAAAATGTCACTTGGATTGTGCCTCATGTTGAATAACTACTTTTTAAAGCCTCAATGTGACCAAAATTGCAATTTTTACAGACTTTTTCTCCTACTCAGAAGCTTCTATTTCGACCAATTTCAGGCATTAAAATGACTCTAAACACACTTATTTTTGTTCCAAAAGTGATAATTCACATGCAATAGTCATTTACAGTAAAAAAATTAATCATTAAAAAAATACCATTTGTGACCATCTGGAGAAGGTTCGACAGGTCCCGGGTCATCGTTTTTCATCAGAAAATTGATTTTTTTGACTGTAGAGAAATTGATTCAAAATGTCACTTGGATTGTGGCTCATGTTGAATAACTACTTTTTAAAGCCTCAATGTGACCAAAATTGCGATTTTTACAGACTTTTTCTCCTACACAGAAGCTTCTATTTCGACCAATTTCAGGCATTAAAATGACTCTAAATTTACTTATTTTTGTTCCAAAAGTGATAATTCACATGCAATAGTCATTTACAGTAAAAAAATTAATCATTAAAAAAATACCATTTCTGACCATCTGGAGAAGGTTCGACAGGTCCCGGGTCATCGTTTTTCATCAGAAAATGGATTTTTTTGACTGTAGAAAAATTGATTCAAAATGTCACTTGGATTGTGCCTCATGTTGAATAACTACTTTTTAAAGCCTCAATGTGACCAAAATTGCCATTTTTACAGACTTTTTCTCCTACTCAGAAGCTTCTATTTCAAACAATTTCACGCATTAAAATGACTTTAAACGCACTTATTTTTGTTCCAAAATTGATAATTCACATGCAATAGTCATTTTCAGTCAAAAAATTAAACAATAAAAAAATTACCATTTCTGGCCATCTGGAGAAGGTTCGAGAGGTCACGGGTCATCGTTTTTCATCAGAAAATTGATTTTTTTGATTGTAGAAAAATTGATTCAAAATGTCACTTGGATTGTGCCTCATGATGAATAACTACTTTTTAAAGCCTCAATGTGCCCAAAATTGCCATTTTTACAGACTTTTTCTCCTACTCAGAAGCTTTTATTTCAACCAATTTCACGCATTAAAATGACTTTAAACACACTTATTTTTGTTCCAAAAGTGATAATTCACATGCAATAGTCATTTACAGTCAAAAAATTAAACATTAAAAAATTACCATTTCTGACCATCTGGAGAAGGTTCGACAGGTCACGGGTCATCGTTTTTCATCAGAAAATTGATTTTTTGGACTGTAGAAAATTGATTCAAAATGTCACTTGGATTGTGCCTCATGTTGAATAACTACTTTTTAAAGCCTCAATGTGACCAAACTTGCCATTTTTACAGACTTTTTCTCCTACTCAGAAGCTTCTATTTCGACCAATTTCAGGCATTAAAATGACTCTAAACACACTTATTTTTGTTCCAAAAGTGATAATTCACATGCAATAGTCATTTACAGTCAAAATATTAAACATTAAATAATTTCATTTCTGACCATCTGGAGAAGGTTCGACAGGTCATGGGTCATCTTTTTTCATCAGAAAATTAATTTTTTTACTGTAGAAAAATTGATTCTAAATGTCACTTGGATTGTGCCTCATGTTGAATAACTACTTTTTAAAGCCTCAATGTGACCAAAATTGCCATTTTTACAGACTTTTTCCCCTACTCAGAAGCTTCTATTTCTACCAATTTCAGGCATTAAAATGACTCTAAACACACTTATTTGTGTTCCAAAAGTGATAATTCACGTGCAATAGTCATTTACAGTAAAAAAAATTAAACATTAAAAAATCAACATTTCTGACCATCGGGAGAAAGTTCGACAGGTCACGGGTCATCTTTTTTCATCAGAAAATTGATTTTTTTTACTGTAGAAAAATTGATTCTAAATGTCACTTGGATTGTGCCTCATGTTGAATAACTACTTTTTAAAGCCTCAATGTGACCAAAATTGCCATTTTTACAGACTTTTTCTCCTACTCAGAAGCTTCTATTTCGACCAATTTCAGGCATTAAAATGACTCTAAACACACTTATTTTTGTTAGAAAAGTGATAATTCACATGCAATAGTCATTTACAGTCAAAAAATTAAACATTAAAAAATTACCATTTCTGACCATCTGGAGAAAGTTCAACAGGTTCCGGGTCATCGTTTTTCATCAGAAAATTTATTTTTTTGACTGTAGAAAAATTGATTCAAAATGTCACTTGGATTGTGCCTCATGTTGAATAACTACTTTTTAAAGCCTCAATGTGACCAAAATTGCCATTTTTACAGACTTTTTCTCCTACTCAGAAGCTTCTATTTCGACCAATTTCAGGCATTAAAATGACTCTAAACACACTTATTTTTCTTCCAAAAGTGATAATTCACATGCAATAGTCATGTACAGTCAAAAAATGAAAAATAAAAAAATTACCATTTCTGACCATCTGGAGAAAGTTCAACAGGTCCCGGGTCATCGTTTTTCATCAGAAAATTGATTTTTTTAACTGTAGAAAAATTGATTCAAAATGTCACTTGGATTGTGCCTCATGTTGAATAACTACTTTTTAAAGCCTCAATGTGACCAAATTGCCATTTTTACAGACTTTTTCTCCTACTCAGAAGCTTCTATTTCGACCAATTTCAGGCATTAAAATGACACTAAACACACTTATTTGTGTTCCAAAAGTGATCATTCACGTGCAATAGTCATTTACAGTAAAAAAATTAAACATTAAAAAATCACTATTTCTGACCATCTGGAGAAAGTTCGACAGGTCACGGGTCATCGTTTTTCATCAGAAAATTGATTTTTTGCACTGTAGAAAAATTGATTCAAAATGTCACTTGGATTGTGCCTCATGTTGAATAACTACTTTTTAAAGCCTCAATGTGACCAAAATTGCCATTTTTACAGACTTTTTCTCCTGCTCAGAAAAATTTCAGGCAATAAAATGAATCTAAACACACTTATTTTTGTTCCAAAAGTGATAATTCACATGCAATAGTCATTTACAGTCAAAAAATTAAACATTAAATAATTACCATTTCTGACCATCTGGAGAAGGTTCGACAGGTCACGGGTCATCGTTTTTCATCAGAAAATTGATTTCTTTGACTGTAGAAAAATTGATTCAAAATGTCACTTGGATTGTGCCTCATGTTGAATAACTACTTTTTAAAGCCTCAATGTGACCAAAATTGCCATTTTTACAGACTTTTTCTCCTACTCAGAAGCTTCTATTTCAACCAATTTCAGGCATTAAAATGACTTTAAACTCACTTATTTTTGTTCCAAAAGTGATAATTCACATGCAATAGTCATTTACAGTCAAAAAATTAAACATTAAAAAATTACCATTTCTGACCATCTGGAGAAGGTTTGACAGGTCACGGGTCATCGTTTTTCATCAGAAAATTGATTTTTTTGACTGTAGAAAAATTGATTCAAAATGTCACTTGGATTGTGCCTCATGTTGAATAACTACTTTTTAAACCCTCAATGTGAATAAAATTGCCATTTTTACAGACTTTTTCTTATACTCAGAAGCTTCTATTTCAACCAATTTCAGGCATTAAAATGACTCTAAACACACTTATTTTTGTTCCAAAAGTGATAATTCACATGCAATAGTCATTTACAGTCAAAAAATTATTCATTAAAAAATACAATTTCTGACCATCTAGAGAAGGTTCGACAGGTCCCGGGTCATCGTTTTTCATCAGAAAATTGATTTTTTTGACTGTAGAAATATTGATTCAAAATGTCACTTGGATTGTGCCTCATGTTGAATAACTACTTTTTAAAGCCTCAATGTGACCAAAAGTGCCATTTTTACAGACTTTTTCTCCTACTCAGAAGCTTTTATTTCAACCAATTTCAGGCATTAAAATGACTTTAAACACACTTATTTTTGTTCCAAAAGTGATCATTCACATGCAATAGTCATTTACAGTCAAAAAACTTTAACATTAAATAATTACCATTTCTGACCATCTGGAGAAGGTTCGACAGGTCACGGGTCATCGTTTTTCATCAGAAAATTGATTTTTTGCACTGTAGAAAAATTGATTCAAAATGTCACTTGGATTGTGCCTCATGTTGAATAACTACTTTTTAAAGCCTCAATGTGACCAAAATTGCAATTTTTACGGACTTTTTCTCCTACTCAGAAGCTTCTATTTCGACCAATTTCAGGCATTAAAATGACTCTAAACACACTTATTTTTGTTCCAAAAGTGATAATTCACATGCAATAGTCATTTACAGTAAAAAAATTAATCATTAAAAAAATACCATTTGTGACCATCTGGAGAAGGTTCGACAGGTCCCGGGTCATCGTTTTTCATCAGAAAATTGATTTTTTTGACTGTAGAGAAATTGATTCAAAATGTCACTGGGATTGTGCCTCATGTTGAATAACTACTATTTAAAGCCTCAATGTGACCAAAATTGCCATTTTTACAGACTTTTTTTCCTACTCAGAAACTTCTATTTCGACCAATTTCAGGCATTAAAATGACTCTAAACATACTTATTTTTGTTCCAAAAGTGATAATTCACATGCAATAGTCATTTACAGTAAAAAAATTAATCATTAAAAAAATACCATTTCTGACCATCTGGAGAAGGTTCGACAGGTCCCGGGTCATCGTTTTTCATCAGAAAATGGATTTTTTTGTCTGTAGAAAAATTGATTCAAAATGTCACTTGGATTGTGCCTCATGTTGAATAACTACTTTTTAAAGCCTCAATGTGACCAAAATTGCCATTTTTACAGACTTTTTCTCCTACTCAGAAGCTTTTATTTCAACCAATTTCAGGCATTAAAATGACTTTAAACACACTTATTTTTGTTCCAAAAGTGATCATTCACATGCAATAGTCATTTACAGTCAAAAAACTTTAACATTAAATAATTACCATTTCTGACCATCTGGAGAAGGTTCGACAGGTCACGGGTCATCGTTTTTCATCAGAAAATTGATTTTTTGCACTGTAGAAAAATTGATTCAAAATGTCACTTGGATTGTGCCTCATGTTGAATAACTACTTTTTAAAGCCTCAATGTGACCAAAATTGCAATTTTTACAGACTTTTTCTCCTACTCAGAAGCTTCTATTTCGACCAATTTCAGGCATTAAAATGACTCTAAACACACTTATTTTTGTTCCAAAAGTGATCATTCACATGCAATAGTCATTTACAGTCTAAAAACTTTAACATTAAATAATTACCATTTCTGACCATCTGGAGAAGGTTTGACAGGTCACGGGTCATCGTTTTTCATCAGAAAATTGATTTTTTTGATTGTAGAAAAATTGATTCAAAATGTCACTTGGATTGTGCCTCATGTTGAATAACTACTTTTTAAAGCCTCAATGTGACCAAAATTTCCATTTTTACAGACTTTTTCTCCTACTCAGAAGCTTCTATTTCAACCAATTTCACGCATTAAAATGACTTTAAACGCACTTATTTTTGTTCCAAAAATGATAATTCACATGCAATAGTCATTTACAGTAAAAAAATTAAACAATAAAAAATTACCATTTCTGGCCATCTGGAGAAGGTTCGACAGGTCACGGGTCATCGTTTTTCATCAGAAAATTGATTTTTTTGATTGTAGAAAAATTGATTCAAAATGTCATTTGGATTGTGCCTCATGTTGAATAACTACTTTTTAAAGCCTCAATGTGACCAAAATTGCCATTTTTACAGACTTTTTCTCCTACTCAGAAGCTTCTATTTCGACCAATTTCAGGCATTAAAATGACTCTAAACACACTTATTTTTGTTCCAAAAGTGATAATTCACATGCAATAGTCATTTACAGTCAAAAAATTAAACATTAAAAAATTACCATTTCTGACCATCTGGAGAAGGTTCGACAGGTCACGGGTCATCGTTTTTCATCAGAAAATTGATTTTTTTGGACTGTAGAAAAATTGATTCAAAATGTCACTTGGATTGTGCCTCATGTTTAATGCCTGAAATTGGTCGAAATAGAAGCTTCTGAGTAGGAGAAAAAGTCTGTAAAAATGGCAATTTTGGTCACATTGAGGCTTTAAAAAGTAGTTATTCAACATGAGGCACAATCCAAGTGACATTTTGAATCAATTTTTCTACAGTCCAAAAAATCTATTTTCTGATGAAAAACGATGACCCGTGACCTTTTGAACCTTCTCCAGATGGTCAGAAATGGTAATTTTTTAATGTTTAATTTTTTGACTGTAAATGACTATTGCATGTGAATTATCACTTTTAGAACAAAAATAAGTGTGTTTAGAGTCATTTTAATGCCTGAAATTGGTCGCAATAAAAGCTTCTGAGTAGGAGAAAAAGTCTGTAAAAATGACAAGTTTGGTCACATTGAGGCTTTAAAAAGTAGTTATTCAACATGAGGCACAATCCAAGTGACATTTTGAATCAATTTTTCTACAGTCCAAAAAATTAATTTTCTGATGAAAAACGATGACCCGTGACCTGTCGAACCTTCTCCAGATGGTCAGAAATGGTAATTTTTTAATGTTTAATTTTTTGACTGTAAATGACTATTGCATGTGAATTATCACTTTTGGAACAAAAATAAGTGTGTTTAAACTCATTTTAATGCCTGAAATTGGTTGAAATAGAAGCTTCTGAGTAGGAGAAAAAGTCTGTAAAAATGGCAATTTTGGTCACATTGAGGCTTTAAAAAGTAGTTATTCAACATGAGGCACAATCCAAGTGACATTTTGAATCCATTTTTCTACAGTCAAAAAAATCAATTTTCTGATGAAAAACGATGACCCGTGACCTGTCGAACCTTCTCCAGATGGTCAGAAATGGTAATTTTTTAATGTTTAATTTTTTGACTGTAAATGACTATTGCATGTGAATGATCACTTTTGGAACAAAAATAAGTGTGTTTAAAGTCATTTTAATGCCTGAAATTGAAGCTTCTGAGTAGGAGAAAAAGTCTGTAAAAATGGCAATTTTGGTCACATTGAGGCTTTAAAAAGTAGTTATTCAACATGAGGCACAATCCAAGTGACATTTTGAATCCATTTTTCTACAGTCAAAAAAATCAATTTTCTGATGAAAAACGATGACCCGTGACCTGTCGAACCTTCTCCAGATGGTCAGAAATGGTAATTTTTTAATGTTTAATTTTTTGACTGTAAATGACTATTGCATGTGAATGATCACTTTTGGAACAAAAATAAGTGTGTTTAAAGTCATTTTAATGCCTGAAATTGGTTGAAATAGAAGCTTCTGAGTAGGAGAAAAAGTCTGTAAAAATGGCTATTTTGGTCACATTGAGGCTTTAAAAAGTAGTTATTCAACATGAGGCACAATCCAAGTGACATTTTGAATCCATTTTTCTACAGTCAAAAAAATCAATTTTCTGATGAAAAACGATGACCCGTGACCTGTCGAATCTTCTCCAGATTGTCAGAAATGGTAATTTTTTAATGTTTAATTTTTTGACTGTAAATGACTATTGCATGTGAATTATCACTTTTGGAACACAAATAAGTGTGTTTAAAGTCATTTCAATGCCTGAAATTGGTTGAAATAGAAGCTTCCGAGTAGGAGAAAAAGTCTGTAAAAATGGCAATTTTGGTCACATTGAGGCTTCAAAATGTAGTTATTCAACATGAGGCACAATTCAAATGACATTTTGAGTCAATTTTTCTACAGTCCAAAAATCAATTTTCTGATGAAAACCGATGACCTGTTGAACTTTCTCCAGATGGTCAGAAATGGTAATTTTTTTATGTTTAAGTTTTTTTACTGTAAATGACTATTGTATGTGAATTATCACTTTTGGGACTAAAATAAGTGTGTTTAGAGTAATTTTAGTGCCTGAAATTGGTCAAAACAGAAGCTTCTGAGTATTAGGAAAAGTGTGTAAAAATGGCAATTTTGGTCACATTGAAGCTTTAAAAAGTAGGTATTCAACATGAGGCACAATCCAAATGACATTTTGAATACATTTTTCTACAGTCCAAAAGATCAATTTTCTGATGAAAAACGATGACCCGTGACCTGTCGAACATTCTCCAGATCGTCAGAAATGGTAATTTTTTAATGTTTAATTTAAACGCACTTATTTTTGTTCCAAAAATGATAATTCACATGCAATAGTCATTTACAGTCAAAAAATTAAACAATAAAAAATTACCATTTCTGGCCATCTGGAGAAGGTTCGACAGGTCACAGGTCATCGTTTTTCATCAGAAAATTGATTTTTTTGATTGTAGAAAAATTGATTCAAAATGTCACTTGGATTGTGCCTCATGCTGAATAACTACTTTTTAAAGCCTCAATGTGACCAAAATTGCCATTTTTACAGACTTTTTCTCCTACTCAGAAGCTTCTATTTTGACCAATTTCAGGCATTAAAATGACTCTAAACACACTTATTTTTGTTCCAAAAGTGATAATTCACATGCAATAGTCATTTACAGTCAAAAAATTAAACATTAAATAATTACCATTTCTGACCATCTGTAGAAGGTTTGACAGGTCACGGGTCATCGTTTTTCATCAGAAAATTGATTTTTTTGACTGTAGAAAAATTGATTCAAAATGTCACTTGGATTGTGCCTCATGTTGAATAACTACTTTTTAAACCCTCAATGTGAATAAAATTGCCATTTTTACAGACTTTTTCTTATACTCAGAAGCTTCTATTTCAACCAATTTCAGGCATTAAAATGACTCTAAACACACTTATTTTTGTTCCAAAAGTGATAATTCACATGCAATAGTCATTTACAGTCAAAAAATTATTCATTAAAAAATACAATTTCTGACCATCTAGAGAAGGTTCGACAGGTCCCGGGTCATCGTTTTTCATCAGAAAATTGATTTTTTTGACTGTAGAAATATTGATTCAAAATGTCACTTGGATTGTGCCTCATGTTGAATAACTACTTTTTAAAGCCTCAATGTGACCAAAAGTGCCATTTTTACAGACTTTTTCTCCTACTCAGAAGCTTTTATTTCAACCAATTTCAGGCATTAAAATGACTTTAAACACACTTATTTTTGTTCCAAAAGTGATCATTCACATGCAATAGTCATTTACAGTCAAAAAACTTTAACATTAAATAATTACCATTTCTGACCATCTGGAGAAGGTTCGACAGGTCACGGGTCATCGTTTTTCATCAGAAAATTGATTTTTTGCACTGTAGAAAAATTGATTCAAAATGTCACTTGGATTGTGCCTCATGTTGAATAACTACTTTTTAAAGCCTCAATGTGACCAAAATTGCAATTTTTACGGACTTTTTCTCCTACTCAGAAGCTTCTATTTCGACCAATTTCAGGCATTAAAATGACTCTAAACACACTTATTTTTGTTCCAAAAGTGATAATTCACATGCAATAGTCATTTACAGTAAAAAAATTAATCATTAAAAAAATACCATTTGTGACCATCTGGAGAAGGTTCGACAGGTCCCGGGTCATCGTTTTTCATCAGAAAATTGATTTTTTTGACTGTAGAGAAATTGATTCAAAATGTCACTGGGATTGTGCCTCATGTTGAATAACTACTATTTAAAGCCTCAATGTGACCAAAATTGCCATTTTTACAGACTTTTTTTCCTACTCAGAAACTTCTATTTCGACCAATTTCAGGCATTAAAATGACTCTAAACATACTTATTTTTGTTCCAAAAGTGATAATTCACATGCAATAGTCATTTACAGTAAAAAAATTAATCATTAAAAAAATACCATTTCTGACCATCTGGAGAAGGTTCGACAGGTCCCGGGTCATCGTTTTTCATCAGAAAATGGATTTTTTTGTCTGTAGAAAAATTGATTCAAAATGTCACTTGGATTGTGCCTCATGTTGAATAACTACTTTTTAAAGCCTCAATGTGACCAAAATTGCCATTTTTACAGACTTTTTCTCCTACTCAGAAGCTTTTATTTCAACCAATTTCAGGCATTAAAATGACTTTAAACACACTTATTTTTGTTCCAAAAGTGATCATTCACATGCAATAGTCATTTACAGTCAAAAAACTTTAACATTAAATAATTACCATTTCTGACCATCTGGAGAAGGTTCGACAGGTCACGGGTCATCGTTTTTCATCAGAAAATTGATTTTTTGCACTGTAGAAAAATTGATTCAAAATGTCACTTGGATTGTGCCTCATGTTGAATAACTACTTTTTAAAGCCTCAATGTGACCAAAATTGCAATTTTTACAGACTTTTTCTCCTACTCAGAAGCTTCTATTTCGACCAATTTCAGGCATTAAAATGACTCTAAACACACTTATTTTTGTTCCAAAAGTGATCATTCACATGCAATAGTCATTTACAGTCTAAAAACTTTAACATTAAATAATTACCATTTCTGACCATCTGGAGAAGGTTTGACAGGTCACGGGTCATCGTTTTTCATCAGAAAATTGATTTTTTTGATTGTAGAAAAATTGATTCAAAATGTCACTTGGATTGTGCCTCATGTTGAATAACTACTTTTTAAAGCCTCAATGTGACCAAAATTTCCATTTTTACAGACTTTTTCTCCTACTCAGAAGCTTCTATTTCAACCAATTTCACGCATTAAAATGACTTTAAACGCACTTATTTTTGTTCCAAAAATGATAATTCACATGCAATAGTCATTTACAGTAAAAAAATTAAACAATAAAAAATTACCATTTCTGGCCATCTGGAGAAGGTTCGACAGGTCACGGGTCATCGTTTTTCATCAGAAAATTGATTTTTTTGATTGTAGAAAAATTGATTCAAAATGTCATTTGGATTGTGCCTCATGTTGAATAACTACTTTTTAAAGCCTCAATGTGACCAAAATTGCCATTTTTACAGACTTTTTCTCCTACTCAGAAGCTTCTATTTCGACCAATTTCAGGCATTAAAATGACTCTAAACACACTTATTTTTGTTCCAAAAGTGATAATTCACATGCAATAGTCATTTACAGTCAAAAAATTAAACATTAAAAAATTACCATTTCTGACCATCTGGAGAAGGTTCGACAGGTCACGGGTCATCGTTTTTCATCAGAAAATTGATTTTTTTGGACTGTAGAAAAATTGATTCAAAATGTCACTTGGATTGTGCCTCATGTTTAATGCCTGAAATTGGTCGAAATAGAAGCTTCTGAGTAGGAGAAAAAGTCTGTAAAAATGGCAATTTTGGTCACATTGAGGCTTTAAAAAGTAGTTATTCAACATGAGGCACAATCCAAGTGACATTTTGAATCAATTTTTCTACAGTCCAAAAAATCTATTTTCTGATGAAAAACGATGACCCGTGACCTTTTGAACCTTCTCCAGATGGTCAGAAATGGTAATTTTTTAATGTTTAATTTTTTGACTGTAAATGACTATTGCATGTGAATTATCACTTTTAGAACAAAAATAAGTGTGTTTAGAGTCATTTTAATGCCTGAAATTGGTCGCAATAAAAGCTTCTGAGTAGGAGAAAAAGTCTGTAAAAATGACAAGTTTGGTCACATTGAGGCTTTAAAAAGTAGTTATTCAACATGAGGCACAATCCAAGTGACATTTTGAATCAATTTTTCTACAGTCCAAAAAATTAATTTTCTGATGAAAAACGATGACCCGTGACCTGTCGAACCTTCTCCAGATGGTCAGAAATGGTAATTTTTTAATGTTTAATTTTTTGACTGTAAATGACTATTGCATGTGAATTATCACTTTTGGAACAAAAATAAGTGTGTTTAAACTCATTTTAATGCCTGAAATTGGTTGAAATAGAAGCTTCTGAGTAGGAGAAAAAGTCTGTAAAAATGGCAATTTTGGTCACATTGAGGCTTTAAAAAGTAGTTATTCAACATGAGGCACAATCCAAGTGACATTTTGAATCCATTTTTCTACAGTCAAAAAAATCAATTTTCTGATGAAAAACGATGACCCGTGACCTGTCGAACCTTCTCCAGATGGTCAGAAATGGTAATTTTTTAATGTTTAATTTTTTGACTGTAAATGACTATTGCATGTGAATGATCACTTTTGGAACAAAAATAAGTGTGTTTAAAGTCATTTTAATGCCTGAAATTGAAGCTTCTGAGTAGGAGAAAAAGTCTGTAAAAATGGCAATTTTGGTCACATTGAGGCTTTAAAAAGTAGTTATTCAACATGAGGCACAATCCAAGTGACATTTTGAATCCATTTTTCTACAGTCAAAAAAATCAATTTTCTGATGAAAAACGATGACCCGTGACCTGTCGAACCTTCTCCAGATGGTCAGAAATGGTAATTTTTTAATGTTTAATTTTTTGACTGTAAATGACTATTGCATGTGAATGATCACTTTTGGAACAAAAATAAGTGTGTTTAAAGTCATTTTAATGCCTGAAATTGGTTGAAATAGAAGCTTCTGAGTAGGAGAAAAAGTCTGTAAAAATGGCTATTTTGGTCACATTGAGGCTTTAAAAAGTAGTTATTCAACATGAGGCACAATCCAAGTGACATTTTGAATCCATTTTTCTACAGTCAAAAAAATCAATTTTCTGATGAAAAACGATGACCCGTGACCTGTCGAATCTTCTCCAGATTGTCAGAAATGGTAATTTTTTAATGTTTAATTTTTTGACTGTAAATGACTATTGCATGTGAATTATCACTTTTGGAACACAAATAAGTGTGTTTAAAGTCATTTCAATGCCTGAAATTGGTTGAAATAGAAGCTTCCGAGTAGGAGAAAAAGTCTGTAAAAATGGCAATTTTGGTCACATTGAGGCTTCAAAATGTAGTTATTCAACATGAGGCACAATTCAAATGACATTTTGAGTCAATTTTTCTACAGTCCAAAAATCAATTTTCTGATGAAAACCGATGACCTGTTGAACTTTCTCCAGATGGTCAGAAATGGTAATTTTTTTATGTTTAAGTTTTTTTACTGTAAATGACTATTGTATGTGAATTATCACTTTTGGGACTAAAATAAGTGTGTTTAGAGTAATTTTAGTGCCTGAAATTGGTCAAAACAGAAGCTTCTGAGTATTAGGAAAAGTGTGTAAAAATGGCAATTTTGGTCACATTGAAGCTTTAAAAAGTAGGTATTCAACATGAGGCACAATCCAAATGACATTTTGAATACATTTTTCTACAGTCCAAAAGATCAATTTTCTGATGAAAAACGATGACCCGTGACCTGTCGAACATTCTCCAGATCGTCAGAAATGGTAATTTTTTAATGTTTAATTTAAACGCACTTATTTTTGTTCCAAAAATGATAATTCACATGCAATAGTCATTTACAGTCAAAAAATTAAACAATAAAAAATTACCATTTCTGGCCATCTGGAGAAGGTTCGACAGGTCACAGGTCATCGTTTTTCATCAGAAAATTGATTTTTTTGATTGTAGAAAAATTGATTCAAAATGTCACTTGGATTGTGCCTCATGCTGAATAACTACTTTTTAAAGCCTCAATGTGACCAAAATTGCCATTTTTACAGACTTTTTCTCCTACTCAGAAGCTTCTATTTTGACCAATTTCAGGCATTAAAATGACTCTAAACACACTTATTTTTGTTCCAAAAGTGATAATTCACATGCAATAGTCATTTACAGTCAAAAAATTAAACATTAAATAATTACCATTTCTGACCATCTGTAGAAGGTTTGACAGGTCACGGGTCATCGTTTTTCATCAGAAAATTGATTTTTTTGACTGTAGAAAAATTGATTCAAAATGTCACTTGGATTGTGCCTCATGTTGAATAACTACTTTTTAAACCCTCAATGTGAATAAAATTGCCATTTTTACAGACTTTTTCTTATACTCAGAAGCTTCTATTTCAACCAATTTCAGGCATTAAAATGACTCTAAACACACTTATTTTTGTTCCAAAAGTGATAATTCACATGCAATAGTCATTTACAGTCAAAAAATTATTCATTAAAAAATACAATTTCTGACCATCTAGAGAAGGTTCGACAGGTCCCGGGTCATCGTTTTTCATCAGAAAATTGATTTTTTTGACTGTAGAAATATTGATTCAAAATGTCACTTGGATTGTGCCTCATGTTGAATAACTACTTTTTAAAGCCTCAATGTGACCAAAAGTGCCATTTTTACAGACTTTTTCTCCTACTCAGAAGCTTTTATTTCAACCAATTTCAGGCATTAAAATGACTTTAAACACACTTATTTTTGTTCCAAAAGTGATCATTCACATGCAATAGTCATTTACAGTCAAAAAACTTTAACATTAAATAATTACCATTTCTGACCATCTGGAGAAGGTTCGACAGGTCACGGGTCATCGTTTTTCATCAGAAAATTGATTTTTTGCACTGTAGAAAAATTGATTCAAAATGTCACTTGGATTGTGCCTCATGTTGAATAACTACTTTTTAAAGCCTCAATGTGACCAAAATTGCAATTTTTACGGACTTTTTCTCCTACTCAGAAGCTTCTATTTCGACCAATTTCAGGCATTAAAATGACTCTAAACACACTTATTTTTGTTCCAAAAGTGATAATTCACATGCAATAGTCATTTACAGTAAAAAAATTAATCATTAAAAAAATACCATTTGTGACCATCTGGAGAAGGTTCGACAGGTCCCGGGTCATCGTTTTTCATCAGAAAATTGATTTTTTTGACTGTAGAGAAATTGATTCAAAATGTCACTGGGATTGTGCCTCATGTTGAATAACTACTATTTAAAGCCTCAATGTGACCAAAATTGCCATTTTTACAGACTTTTTTTCCTACTCAGAAACTTCTATTTCGACCAATTTCAGGCATTAAAATGACTCTAAACATACTTATTTTTGTTCCAAAAGTGATAATTCACATGCAATAGTCATTTACAGTAAAAAAATTAATCATTAAAAAAATACCATTTCTGACCATCTGGAGAAGGTTCGACAGGTCCCGGGTCATCGTTTTTCATCAGAAAATGGATTTTTTTGTCTGTAGAAAAATTGATTCAAAATGTCACTTGGATTGTGCCTCATGTTGAATAACTACTTTTTAAAGCCTCAATGTGACCAAAATTGCCATTTTTACAGACTTTTTCTCCTACTCAGAAGCTTTTATTTCAACCAATTTCAGGCATTAAAATGACTTTAAACACACTTATTTTTGTTCCAAAAGTGATCATTCACATGCAATAGTCATTTACAGTCAAAAAACTTTAACATTAAATAATTACCATTTCTGACCATCTGGAGAAGGTTCGACAGGTCACGGGTCATCGTTTTTCATCAGAAAATTGATTTTTTGCACTGTAGAAAAATTGATTCAAAATGTCACTTGGATTGTGCCTCATGTTGAATAACTACTTTTTAAAGCCTCAATGTGACCAAAATTGCAATTTTTACAGACTTTTTCTCCTACTCAGAAGCTTCTATTTCGACCAATTTCAGGCATTAAAATGACTCTAAACACACTTATTTTTGTTCCAAAAGTGATAATTCACATGCAATAGTCATTTACAGTAAAAAAAATTAATCATTAAAAAAATACCATTTGTGACCATCTGGAGAAGGTTCGACAGGTCCCGGGTCATCGTTTTTCATCAGAAAATTGATTTTTTTGACTGTAGAGAAATTGATTCAAAATGTCACTTGGATTGTGGCTCATGTTGAATAACTACTTTTTAAAGCCTCAATGTGACCAAAATTGCGATTTTTACAGACTTTTTCTCCTACACAGAAGCTTCTATTTCGACCAATTTCAGGCATTAAAATGACTCTAAATTTACTTATTTTTGTTCCAAAAGTGATAATTCACATGCAATAGTCATTTACAGTAAAAAAATTAATCATTAAAAAAATACCATTTCTGACCATCTGGAGAAGGTTCGACAGGTCCCGGGTCATCGTTTTTCATCAGAAAATGGATTTTTTTGACTGTAGAAAAATTGATTCAAAATGTCACTTGGATTGTGCCTCATGTTGAATAATTACTTTTTAAAGCCTCAATGTGACCAAAATTGCCATTTTTACAGACTTTTTCTCCTACTCAGAAGCTTCTATTTCAAACAATTTCACGCATTAAAATGACTTTAAACGCACTTATTTTTGTTCCAAAATTGATAATTCACATGCAATAGTCATTTACAGTCAAAAAATTAAACAATAAAAAAATTACCATTTCTGGCCATCTGGAGAAGGTTCGAGAGGTCACGGGTCATCGTTTTTCATCAGAAAATTGATTTTTTTGATTGTAGAAAAATTGATTCAAAATGTCACTTGGATTGTGCCTCATGATGAATAACTACTTTTTAAAGCCTCAATGTGCCCAAAATTGCCATTTTTACAGACTTTTTCTCCTACTCAGAAGCTTTTATTTCAACCAATTTCACGCATTAAAATGACTTTAAACACACTTATTTTTGTTCCAAAAGTGATAATTCACATGCAATAGTCATTTACAGTCAAAAAATTAAACATTAAAAAATTACCATTTCTGACCATCTGGAGAAGGTTCGACAGGTCACGGGTCATCGTTTTTCATCAGAAAATTGATTTTTTGGACTGTAGAAAATTGATTCAAAATGTCACTTGGATTGTGCCTCATGTTGAATAACTACTTTTTAAAGCCTCAATGTGACCAAACTTGCCATTTTTACAGACTTTTTCTCCTACTCAGAAGCTTCTATTTCGACCAATTTCAGGCATTAAAATGACTCTAAACACACTTATTTTTCTTCCAAAAGGGATAATTCACATGCAATAGTCATTTACAGTCAAAAAATAAAAAATTTAAAAATTACCATTTCTGACCATCTGGAGAAAGTTCAACAGGTCCCGGGTCATCGTTTTTCATCAGAAAATTGATTTTTTTGACTGTAGAAAAATTGATTCAAAATGTCACTTGGATTGTGCCTCATGTTGAATAACTACTTTTTAAAGCCTCAATGTGACCAAAATTGCCATTTCTACACACTTTTTCTCCTACTCAGAAGCTTCTATTTCAACCAATTTCAGGCATTAAAATGACTTTAAACACACTTAGTTTTGTTCCAAAAGTGATAATTCACATGCAATAGTCATTTACAGTCAAAATATTAAACATTAAATAATTTCATTTCTGACCATCTGGAGAAGGTTCGACAGGTCATGGGTCATCTTTTTTCATCAGAAAATTGATTTTTTTTACTGTAGAAAAATTGATTCTAAATGTCACTTGGATTGTGCCTCATGTTGAATAACTACTTTTTAAAGCCTCAATGTGACCAAAATTGCCATTTTTACAGACTTTTTCCCCTACTCAGAAGCTTCTATTTCGACCAATTTCAGGCATTAAAATGACTCTAAACACACTTATTTGTGTTCCAAAAGTGATAATTCACGTGCAATAGTCATTTACAGTAAAAAAAATTAAACATTAAAAAATCAACATTTCTGACCATCGGGAGAAAGTTCGACAGGTCACGGGTCATCTTTTTTCATCAGAAAATTGATTTTTTTTACTGTAGAAAAATTGATTCTAAATGTCACTTGGATTGTGCCTCATGTTGAATAACTACTTTTTAAAGCCTCAATGTGACCAAAATTGCCATTTTTACAGACTTTTTCTCCTACTCAGAAGCTTCTATTTCGACCAATTTCAGGCATTAAAATGACTCTAAACACACTTATTTTTGTTAGAAAAGTGATAATTCACATGCAATAGTCATTTACAGTCAAAAAATTAAACATTAAAAAATTACCATTTCTGACCATCTGGAGAAAGTTCAACAGGTTCCGGGTCATCGTTTTTCATCAGAAAATTTATTTTTTTGACTGTAGAAAAATTGATTCAAAATGTCACTTGGATTGTGCCTCATGTTGAATAACTACTTTTTAAAGCCTCAATGTGACCAAAATTGCCATTTTTACAGACTTTTTCTCCTACTCAGAAGCTTCTATTTCGACCAATTTCAGGCATTAAAATGACTCTAAACACACTTATTTTTCTTCCAAAAGTGATAATTCACATGCAATAGTCATGTACAGTCAAAAAATGAAAAATAAAAAAATTACCATTTCTGACCATCTGGAGAAAGTTCAACAGGTCCCGGGTCATCGTTTTTCATCAGAAAATTGATTTTTTTAACTGTAGAAAAATTGATTCAAAATGTCACTTGGATTGTGCCTCATGTTGAATAACTACTTTTTAAAGCCTCAATGTGACCAAATTGCCATTTTTACAGACTTTTTCTCCTACTCAGAAGCTTCTATTTCGACCAATTTCAGGCATTAAAATGACTCTAAACACACTTATTTGTGTTCCAAAAGTGATAATTCACGTGCAATAGTCATTTACAGTAAAAAAATTAAACATTAAAAAATCACTATTTCTTACCATCTGGAGAAAGTTCGACAGGTCACGGGTCATCGTTTTTCATCAGAAAATTGATTTTTTGCACTGTAGAAAAATTGATTCAAAATGTCACTTGGATTGTGCCTCATGTTGAATAACTACTTTTTAAAGCCTCAATGTGACCAAAATTGCCATTTTTACAGACTTTTTCTCCTGCTCAGAAAAATTTCAGGCATTAAAATGAATCTAAACACACTTATTTTTGTTCCAAAAGTGATAATTCACATGCAATAGTCATTTACAGTCAAAAAATTAAACATTAAATAATTACCATTTCTGACCATCTGGAGAAGGTTCGACAGGTCACGGGTCATCGTGTTTCATCAGAAAATTGATTTCTTTGACTGTAGAAAAATTGATTCAAAATGTCACTTGGATTGTGCCTCATGTTGAATAACTACTTTTTAAAGCCTCAATGTGACCAAAATTGCCATTTTTACAGAATTTTTCTCCTACTCAGAAGCTTCTATTTCAACCAATTTCAGGCATTAAAATGACTTTAAACTCACTTATTTTTGTTCCAAAAGTGATAATTCACATGCAATAGTCATTTACAGTCAAAAAATTAAACATTAAATAATTACCATTTCTGACCATCTGTAGAAGGTTTGACAGGTCACGGGTCATCGTTTTTCATCAGAAAATTGATTTTTTTGACTGTAGAAAAATTGATTCAAAATGTCACTTGGATTGTGCCTCATGTTGAATAACTACTTTTTAAACCCTCAATGTGAATAAAATTGCCATTTTTACAGACTTTTTCTTATACTCAGAAGCTTCTATTTCAACCAATTTCAGGCATTAAAATGACTCTAAACACACTTATTTTTGTTCCAAAAGTGATAATTCACATGCAATAGTCATTTACAGTCAAAAAATTATTCATTAAAAAATACAATTTCTGACCATCTAGAGAAGGTTCGACAGGTCCCGGGTCATCGTTTTTCATCAGAAAATTGATTTTTTTGACTGTAGAAATATTGATTCAAAATGTCACTTGGATTGTGCCTCATGTTGAATAACTACTTTTTAAAGCCTCAATGTGACCAAAAGTGCCATTTTTACAGACTTTTTCTCCTACTCAGAAGCTTTTATTTCAACCAATTTCAGGCATTAAAATGACTTTAAACACACTTATTTTTGTTCCAAAAGTGATCATTCACATGCAATAGTCATTTACAGTCAAAAAACTTTAACATTAAATAATTACCATTTCTGACCATCTGGAGAAGGTTCGACAGGTCACGGGTCATCGTTTTTCATCAGAAAATTGATTTTTTGCACTGCAGAAAAATTGATTCAAAATGTCACTTGGATTGTGCCTCATGTTGAATAACTACTTTTTAAAGCCTCAATGTGACCAAAATTGCAATTTTTACGGACTTTTTCTCCTACTCAGAAGCTTCTATTTCGACCAATTTCAGGCATTAAAATGACTCTAAACACACTTATTTTTGTTCCAAAAGTGATAATTCACATGCAATAGTCATTTACAGTAAAAAAATTAATCATTAAAAAAATACCATTTGTGACCATCTGGAGAAGGTTCGACAGGTCCCGGGTCATCGTTTTTCATCAGAAAATTGATTTTTTTGACTGTAGAGAAATTGATTCAAAATGTCACTGGGATTGTGCCTCATGTTGAATAACTACTATTTAAAGCCTCAATGTGACCAAAATTGCCATTTTTACAGACTTTTTTTCCTACTCAGAAACTTCTATTTCGACCAATTTCAGGCATTAAAATGACTCTAAACATACTTATTTTTGTTCCAAAAGTGATAATTCACATGCAATAGTCATTTACAGTAAAAAAATTAATCATTAAAAAAATACCATTTCTGACCATCTGGAGAAGGTTCGACAGGTCCCGGGTCATCGTTTTTCATCAGAAAATGGATTTTTTTGTCTGTAGAAAAATTGATTCAAAATGTCACTTGGATTGTGCCTCATGTTGAATAACTACTTTTTAAAGCCTCAATGTGACCAAAATTGCCATTTTTACAGACTTTTTCTCCTACTCAGAAGCTTTTATTTCAACCAATTTCAGGCATTAAAATGACTTTAAACACACTTATTTTTGTTCCAAAAGTGATCATTCACATGCAATAGTCATTTACAGTCAAAAAACTTTAACATTAAATAATTACCATTTCTGACCATCTGGAGAAGGTTCGACAGGTCACGGGTCATCGTTTTTCATCAGAAAATTGATTTTTTGCACTGTAGAAAAATTGATTTAAAATGTCACTTGGATTGTGCCTCATGTTGAATAACTACTTTTTAAAGCCTCAATGTGACCAAAATTGCAATTTTTACAGACTTTTTCTCCTACTCAGAAGCTTCTATTTCGACCAATTTCAGGCATTAAAATGACTCTAAACACACTTATTTTTGTTCCAAAAGTGATAATTCACATGCAATAGTCATTTACAGTAAAAAAAATTAATCATTAAAAAAATACCATTTGTGACCATCTGGAGAAGGTTCGACAGGTCCCGGGTCATCGTTTTTCATCAGAAAATTGATTTTTTTGACTGTAGAGAAATTGATTCAAAATGTCACTTGGATTGTGGCTCATGTTGAATAACTACTTTTTAAAGCCTCAATGTGACCAAAATTGCGATTTTTACAGACTTTTTCTCCTACACAGAAGCTTCTATTTCGACCAATTTCAGGCATTAAAATGACTCTAAATTTACTTATTTTTGTTCCAAAAGTGATAATTCACATGCAATAGTCATTTACAGTAAAAAAATTAATCATTAAAAAAATACCATTTCTGACCATCTGGAGAAGGTTCGACAGGTCCCGGGTCATCGTTTTTCATCAGAAAATGGATTTTTTTGACTGTAGAAAAATTGATTCAAAATGTCACTTGGATTGTGCCTCATGTTGAATAATTACTTTTTAAAGCCTCAATGTGACCAAAATTGCCATTTTTACAGACTTTTTCTCCTACTCAGAAGCTTCTATTTCAAACAATTTCACGCATTAAAATGACTTTAAACGCACTTATTTTTGTTCCAAAATTGATAATTCACATGCAATAGTCATTTACAGTCAAAAAATTAAACAATAAAAAAATTACCATTTCTGGCCATCTGGAGAAGGTTCGAGAGGTCACGGGTCATCGTTTTTCATCAGAAAATTGATTTTTTTGATTGTAGAAAAATTGATTCAAAATGTCACTTGGATTGTGCCTCATGATGAATAACTACTTTTTAAAGCCTCAATGTGCCCAAAATTGCCATTTTTACAGACTTTTTCTCCTACTCAGAAGCTTTTATTTCAACCAATTTCACGCATTAAAATGACTTTAAACACACTTATTTTTGTTCCAAAAGTGATAATTCACATGCAATAGTCATTTACAGTCAAAAAATTAAACATTAAAAAATTACCATTTCTGACCATCTGGAGAAGGTTCGACAGGTCACGGGTCATCGTTTTTCATCAGAAAATTGATTTTTTGGACTGTAGAAAATTGATTCAAAATGTCACTTGGATTGTGCCTCATGTTGAATAACTACTTTTTAAAGCCTCAATGTGACCAAACTTGCCATTTTTACAGACTTTTTCTCCTACTCAGAAGCTTCTATTTCGACCAATTTCAGGCATTAAAATGACTCTAAACACACTTATTTTTCTTCCAAAAGGGATAATTCACATGCAATAGTCATTTACAGTCAAAAAATAAAAAATTTAAAAATTACCATTTCTGACCATCTGGAGAAAGTTCAACAGGTCCCGGGTCATCGTTTTTCATCAGAAAATTGATTTTTTTGACTGTAGAAAAATTGATTCAAAATGTCACTTGGATTGTGCCTCATGTTGAATAACTACTTTTTAAAGCCTCAATGTGACCAAAATTGCCATTTCTACACACTTTTTCTCCTACTCAGAAGCTTCTATTTCAACCAATTTCAGGCATTAAAATGACTTTAAACACACTTAGTTTTGTTCCAAAAGTGATAATTCACATGCAATAGTCATTTACAGTCAAAATATTAAACATTAAATAATTTCATTTCTGACCATCTGGAGAAGGTTCGACAGGTCATGGGTCATCTTTTTTCATCAGAAAATTGATTTTTTTTACTGTAGAAAAATTGATTCTAAATGTCACTTGGATTGTGCCTCATGTTGAATAACTACTTTTTAAAGCCTCAATGTGACCAAAATTGCCATTTTTACAGACTTTTTCCCCTACTCAGAAGCTTCTATTTCGACCAATTTCAGGCATTAAAATGACTCTAAACACACTTATTTGTGTTCCAAAAGTGATAATTCACGTGCAATAGTCATTTACAGTAAAAAAAATTAAACATTAAAAAATCAACATTTCTGACCATCGGGAGAAAGTTCGACAGGTCACGGGTCATCTTTTTTCATCAGAAAATTGATTTTTTTTACTGTAGAAAAATTGATTCTAAATGTCACTTGGATTGTGCCTCATGTTGAATAACTACTTTTTAAAGCCTCAATGTGACCAAAATTGCCATTTTTACAGACTTTTTCTCCTACTCAGAAGCTTCTATTTCGACCAATTTCAGGCATTAAAATGACTCTAAACACACTTATTTTTGTTAGAAAAGTGATAATTCACATGCAATAGTCATTTACAGTCAAAAAATTAAACATTAAAAAATTACCATTTCTGACCATCTGGAGAAAGTTCAACAGGTTCCGGGTCATCGTTTTTCATCAGAAAATTTATTTTTTTGACTGTAGAAAAATTGATTCAAAATGTCACTTGGATTGTGCCTCATGTTGAATAACTACTTTTTAAAGCCTCAATGTGACCAAAATTGCCATTTTTACAGACTTTTTCTCCTACTCAGAAGCTTCTATTTCGACCAATTTCAGGCATTAAAATGACTCTAAACACACTTATTTTTCTTCCAAAAGTGATAATTCACATGCAATAGTCATGTACAGTCAAAAAATGAAAAATAAAAAAATTACCATTTCTGACCATCTGGAGAAAGTTCAACAGGTCCCGGGTCATCGTTTTTCATCAGAAAATTGATTTTTTTAACTGTAGAAAAATTGATTCAAAATGTCACTTGGATTGTGCCTCATGTTGAATAACTACTTTTTAAAGCCTCAATGTGACCAAATTGCCATTTTTACAGACTTTTTCTCCTACTCAGAAGCTTCTATTTCGACCAATTTCAGGCATTAAAATGACTCTAAACACACTTATTTGTGTTCCAAAAGTGATAATTCACGTGCAATAGTCATTTACAGTAAAAAAATTAAACATTAAAAAATCACTATTTCTTACCATCTGGAGAAAGTTCGACAGGTCACGGGTCATCGTTTTTCATCAGAAAATTGATTTTTTGCACTGTAGAAAAATTGATTCAAAATGTCACTTGGATTGTGCCTCATGTTGAATAACTACTTTTTAAAGCCTCAATGTGACCAAAATTGCCATTTTTACAGACTTTTTCTCCTGCTCAGAAAAATTTCAGGCATTAAAATGAATCTAAACACACTTATTTTTGTTCCAAAAGTGATAATTCACATGCAATAGTCATTTACAGTCAAAAAATTAAACATTAAATAATTACCATTTCTGACCATCTGGAGAAGGTTCGACAGGTCACGGGTCATCGTGTTTCATCAGAAAATTGATTTCTTTGACTGTAGAAAAATTGATTCAAAATGTCACTTGGATTGTGCCTCATGTTGAATAACTACTTTTTAAAGCCTCAATGTGACCAAAATTGCCATTTTTACAGAATTTTTCTCCTACTCAGAAGCTTCTATTTCAACCAATTTCAGGCATTAAAATGACTTTAAACTCACTTATTTTTGTTCCAAAAGTGATAATTCACATGCAATAGTCATTTACAGTCAAAAAATTAAACATTAAATAATTACCATTTCTGACCATCTGTAGAAGGTTTGACAGGTCACGGGTCATCGTTTTTCATCAGAAAATTGATTTTTTTGACTGTAGAAAAATTGATTCAAAATGTCACTTGGATTGTGCCTCATGTTGAATAACTACTTTTTAAACCCTCAATGTGAATAAAATTGCCATTTTTACAGACTTTTTCTTATACTCAGAAGCTTCTATTTCAACCAATTTCAGGCATTAAAATGACTCTAAACACACTTATTTTTGTTCCAAAAGTGATAATTCACATGCAATAGTCATTTACAGTCAAAAAATTATTCATTAAAAAATACAATTTCTGACCATCTAGAGAAGGTTCGACAGGTCCCGGGTCATCGTTTTTCATCAGAAAATTGATTTTTTTGACTGTAGAAATATTGATTCAAAATGTCACTTGGATTGTGCCTCATGTTGAATAACTACTTTTTAAAGCCTCAATGTGACCAAAAGTGCCATTTTTACAGACTTTTTCTCCTACTCAGAAGCTTTTATTTCAACCAATTTCAGGCATTAAAATGACTTTAAACACACTTATTTTTGTTCCAAAAGTGATCATTCACATGCAATAGTCATTTACAGTCAAAAAACTTTAACATTAAATAATTACCATTTCTGACCATCTGGAGAAGGTTCGACAGGTCACGGGTCATCGTTTTTCATCAGAAAATTGATTTTTTGCACTGCAGAAAAATTGATTCAAAATGTCACTTGGATTGTGCCTCATGTTGAATAACTACTTTTTAAAGCCTCAATGTGACCAAAATTGCAATTTTTACGGACTTTTTCTCCTACTCAGAAGCTTCTATTTCGACCAATTTCAGGCATTAAAATGACTCTAAACACACTTATTTTTGTTCCAAAAGTGATAATTCACATGCAATAGTCATTTACAGTAAAAAAATTAATCATTAAAAAAATACCATTTGTGACCATCTGGAGAAGGTTCGACAGGTCCCGGGTCATCGTTTTTCATCAGAAAATTGATTTTTTTGACTGTAGAGAAATTGATTCAAAATGTCACTGGGATTGTGCCTCATGTTGAATAACTACTATTTAAAGCCTCAATGTGACCAAAATTGCCATTTTTACAGACTTTTTTTCCTACTCAGAAACTTCTATTTCGACCAATTTCAGGCATTAAAATGACTCTAAACATACTTATTTTTGTTCCAAAAGTGATAATTCACATGCAATAGTCATTTACAGTAAAAAAATTAATCATTAAAAAAATACCATTTCTGACCATCTGGAGAAGGTTCGACAGGTCCCGGGTCATCGTTTTTCATCAGAAAATGGATTTTTTTGTCTGTAGAAAAATTGATTCAAAATGTCACTTGGATTGTGCCTCATGTTGAATAACTACTTTTTAAAGCCTCAATGTGACCAAAATTGCCATTTTTACAGACTTTTTCTCCTACTCAGAAGCTTTTATTTCAACCAATTTCAGGCATTAAAATGACTTTAAACACACTTATTTTTGTTCCAAAAGTGATCATTCACATGCAATAGTCATTTACAGTCAAAAAACTTTAACATTAAATAATTACCATTTCTGACCATCTGGAGAAGGTTCGACAGGTCACGGGTCATCGTTTTTCATCAGAAAATTGATTTTTTGCACTGTAGAAAAATTGATTCAAAATGTCACTTGGATTGTGCCTCATGTTGAATAACTACTTTTTAAAGCCTCAATGTGACCAAAATTGCAATTTTTACAGACTTTTTCTTCTACTCAGAAGCTTCTATTTCGACCAATTTCAGGCATTAAAATGACTCTAAACACACTTATTTTTGTTCCAAAAGTGATAATTCACATGCAATAGTCATTTACAGTAAAAAAAATTAATCATTAAAAAAATACCATTTGTGACCATCTGGAGAAGGTTCGACAGGTCCCGGGTCATCGTTTTTCATCAGAAAATTGATTTTTTTGACTGTAGAGAAATTGATTCAAAATGTCACTTGGATTGTGGCTCATGTTGAATAACTACTTTTTAAAGCCTCAATGTGACCAAAATTGCGATTTTTACAGACTTTTTCTCCTACACAGAAGCTTCTATTTCGACCAATTTCAGGCATTAAAATGACTCTAAATTTACTTATTTTTGTTCCAAAAGTGATAATTCACATGCAATAGTCATTTACAGTAAAAAAATTAATCATTAAAAAAATACCATTTCTGACCATCTGGAGAAGGTTCGACAGGTCCCGGGTCATCGTTTTTCATCAGAAAATGGATTTTTTTGACTGTAGAAAAATTGATTCAAAATGTCACTTGGATTGTGCCTCATGTTGAATAATTACTTTTTAAAGCCTCAATGTGACCAAAATTGCCATTTTTACAGACTTTTCTCCTACTCAGAAGCTTCTATTTCAAACAATTTCACGCATTAAAATGACTTTAAACGCACTTATTTTTGTTCCAAAATTGATAATTCACATGCAATAGTCATTTACAGTCAAAAAATTAAACAATAAAAAAATTACCATTTCTGGCCATCTGGAGAAGGTTCGAGAGGTCACGGGTCATCGTTTTTCATCAGAAAATTGATTTTTTTGATTGTAGAAAAATTGATTCAAAATGTCACTTGGATTGTGCCTCATGATGAATAACTACTTTTTAAAGCCTCAATGTGCCCAAAATTGCCATTTTTACAGACTTTTTCTCCTACTCAGAAGCTTTTATTTCAACCAATTTCACGCATTAAAATGACTTTAAACACACTTATTTTTGTTCCAAAAGTGATAATTCACATGCAATAGTCATTTACAGTCAAAAAATTAAACATTAAAAAATTACCATTTCTGACCATCTGGAGAAGGTTCGACAGGTCACGGGTCATCGTTTTTCATCAGAAAATTGATTTTTTGGACTGTAGAAAATTGATTCAAAATGTCACTTGGATTGTGCCTCATGTTGAATAACTACTTTTTAAAGCCTCAATGTGACCAAACTTGCCATTTTTACAGACTTTTTCTCCTACTCAGAAGCTTCTATTTCGACCAATTTCAGGCATTAAAATGACTCTAAACACACTTATTTTTCTTCCAAAAGGGATAATTCACATGCAATAGTCATTTACAGTCAAAAAATAAAAAATTTAAAAATTACCATTTCTGACCATCTGGAGAAAGTTCAACAGGTCCCGGGTCATCGTTTTTCATCAGAAAATTGATTTTTTTGACTGTAGAAAAATTGATTCAAAATGTCACTTGGATTGTGCCTCATGTTGAATAACTACTTTTTAAAGCCTCAATGTGACCAAAATTGCCATTTCTACACACTTTTTCTCCTACTCAGAAGCTTCTATTTCAACCAATTTCAGGCATTAAAATGACTTTAAACACACTTAGTTTTGTTCCAAAAGTGATAATTCACATGCAATAGTCATTTACAGTCAAAATATTAAACATTAAATAATTTCATTTCTGACCATCTGGAGAAGGTTCGACAGGTCATGGGTCATCTTTTTTCATCAGAAAATTGATTTTTTTTACTGTAGAAAAATTGATTCTAAATGTCACTTGGATTGTGCCTCATGTTGAATAACTACTTTTTAAAGCCTCAATGTGACCAAAATTGCCATTTTTACAGACTTTTTCCCCTACTCAGAAGCTTCTATTTCGACCAATTTCAGGCATTAAAATGACTCTAAACACACTTATTTGTGTTCCAAAAGTGATAATTCACGTGCAATAGTCATTTACAGTAAAAAAAATTAAACATTAAAAAATCAACATTTCTGACCATCGGGAGAAAGTTCGACAGGTCACGGGTCATCTTTTTTCATCAGAAAATTGATTTTTTTTACTGTAGAAAAATTGATTCTAAATGTCACTTGGATTGTGCCTCATGTTGAATAACTACTTTTTAAAGCCTCAATGTGACCAAAATTGCCATTTTTACAGACTTTTTCTCCTACTCAGAAGCTTCTATTTCGACCAATTTCAGGCATTAAAATGACTCTAAACACACTTATTTTTGTTAGAAAAGTGATAATTCACATGCAATAGTCATTTACAGTCAAAAAATTAAACATTAAAAAATTACCATTTCTGACCATCTGGAGAAAGTTCAACAGGTTCCGGGTCATCGTTTTTCATCAGAAAATTTATTTTTTTGACTGTAGAAAAATTGATTCAAAATGTCACTTGGATTGTGCCTCATGTTGAATAACTACTTTTTAAAGCCTCAATGTGACCAAAATTGCCATTTTTACAGACTTTTTCTCCTACTCAGAAGCTTCTATTTCGACCAATTTCAGGCATTAAAATGACTCTAAACACACTTATTTTTCTTCCAAAAGTGATAATTCACATGCAATAGTCATGTACAGTCAAAAAATGAAAAATAAAAAAATTACCATTTCTGACCATCTGGAGAAAGTTCAACAGGTCCCGGGTCATCGTTTTTCATCAGAAAATTGATTTTTTTAACTGTAGAAAAATGATTCAAAATGTCACTTGGATTGTGCCTCATGTTGAATAACTACTTTTTAAAGCCTCAATGTGACCAAATTGCCATTTTTACAGACTTTTTCTCCTACTCAGAAGCTTCTATTTCGACCAATTTCAGGCATTAAAATGACTCTAAACACACTTATTTGTGTTCCAAAAGTGATAATTCACGTGCAATAGTCATTTACAGTAAAAAAATTAAACATTAAAAAATCACTATTTCTGACCATCTGGAGAAAGTTCGACAGGTCACGGGTCATCGTTTTTCATCAGAAAATTGATTTTTTGCACTGTAGAAAAATTGATTCAAAATGTCACTTGGATTGTGCCTCATGTTGAATAACTACTTTTTAAAAGCCTCAATGTGACCAAAATTGCCATTTTTACAGACTTTTTCTCCTGCTCAGAAAAATTTCAGGCATTAAAATGAATCTAAACACACTTATTTTTGTTCCAAAAGTGATAATTCACATGCAATAGTCATTTACAGTCAAAAAATTAAACATTAAATAATTACCATTTCTGACCATCTGGAGAAGGTTCGACAGGTCACGGGTCATCGTGTTTCATCAGAAAATTGATTTCTTTGACTGTAGAAAAATTGATTCAAAATGTCACTTGGATTGTGCCTCATGTTGAATAACTACTTTTTAAAGCCTCAATGTGACCAAAATTGCCATTTTTACAGAATTTTTCTCCTACTCAGAAGCTTCTATTTCAACCAATTTCAGGCATTAAAATGACTTTAAACTCACTTATTTTTGTTCCAAAAGTGATAATTCACATGCAATAGTCATTTACAGTCAAAAAATTAAACATTAAAAAATTACCATTTCTGACCATCTGGAGAAGGTTCGACAGGTCACGGGTCATCGTTTTTCATAAGAAAATTGATTATTTGGACTGTAGAAATATTGCCATATTTACAGACCTTTTTGGAACAAAAATAAGTGTGTTTAAAGTCATTTTAATGCCTGAAATTGGTTGAAATAGAAGCTTCTGAGTAGGAGAAAAAGTCTGTAAAAATGGCTATTTTGGTCACATTGAGGCTTTAAAAAGTAGTTATTCAACATGAGGCACAATCCAAGTGACATTTTGAATCCATTTTTCTACAGTCCAAAAATCAATTTTCTGATGAAAACCGATGACCTGTTGAACTTTCTCCAGATGGTCAGAAATGGTAATTTTTTTATGTTTAAGTTTTTTTACTGTAAATGACTATTGTATGTGAATTATCACTTTTGGGACTAAAATAAGTGTGTTTAGAGTAATTTTAGTGCCTGAAATTGGTCAAAACAGAAGCTTCTGAGTATTAGGAAAAGTGTGTAAAAATGGCAATTTTGGTCACATTGAAGCTTTAAAAAGTAGGTATTCAACATGAGGCACAATCCAAATGACATTTTGAATACATTTTTCTACAGTCCAAAAGATCAATTTTCTGATGAAAAACGATGACCCGTGACCTGTCGAACATTCTCCAGATCGTCAGAAATGGTAATTTTTTAATGTTTAATTTTTTGACTGTAAATGACTGTTGCATGTGAATTATCACCTTTGGAACTAAAATAAGTGTGTTTAGAGTCATTTTAATGCCTGAAATGCATCGAAATAGAAGCTTCCGAGTAGGAGAAAAAGTCTGCTAAAATGGCAATTTTGGTCACATTGAGGCTTTAAAAAGTAGTTATTCAACATGAGGAGCAATCCAAATGACATTTTGAGGTCAATTTATCTACAGTCCAAAAAATCAATTTTCTGATGAAAACCGATGACCCGGGTGTTGAACTTTCTCCAGATGGTCAGAAATGGTAATTTTTTAATGCTTAATTTTTTTACTGTAAATGACTATTGTATGTGAATTATCACTTTTGGAACTAAAATAAGTGTGTTTAGAGTCATTTTAGTGCCTGAAATTGGTCGAAATAGAAGCTTCTGAGTAGGAGAAAAAGTGTGTAAAAATGGCAATTTTGGTCACATTAAAGCTTTAAAAAGTAGGTATTCACCATGAGGCACAATCCAAATGACATTTTGAATACATTTTTCTACAGTCCAAAAGATCAATTTTCTGATGAAAAACGATGACCCGTGACCTGTCGAACATTCTCCAGATCGTCAGAAATGGTAATTTTTTAATGTTTAATTTTTTGACTGTAAATGACTGTTGCATGTGAATTATCACTTTTGGAACTAAAATAAGTGTGTTTAGAGTCATTTTAATGCCTGAAATTGGTCGAAGTAGAAGCTTCTGAGTAAGAGAAAAAGTCTGCTAAAATGGCAATTTTGGTCACATTGAGGCTTTAAAAAGTAGTTATTCAACATGAGGCACAATCCAAATGGCATTTTGAATCAATTTTTCTACAGTCCAAAAAATCAATTTTCTGATGAAAAACAATGACCCGCGACGTGTTGAACTTTCTCCAGATGGTCAGAAACGGTAATTTTTTTAATGTTTAAGTTTTTTGACTGTAAATGACTGTTGCATGTGAATTATCACTTTTGGAACTAAAATAAGTGTGTTTAGAGTCATTTTAATGCCTGAAATTGGTCGAAATAGAAGCTTCCGAGTAGGAGAAAAAGTCTGTAAAAATGGCAATTTTGGTCACATTGAGGCTTCAAAATGTAGTTATTCAACATGAGGCACAATTCAAATGACATTTTGAGTCAATTTTTCTACAGTCCAAAAATCTATTTTCTGATGAAAACCGATGACCTGTTGAACTTTCTCCAGATGGTCAGAAATGGTAATTTTTTTATGTTTAAGTTTTTTTACTGTAAATGACTATTGTATGTGAATTATCGCTTTTGGAACTAAAATAAGTGTGTTTAGAGTAATTTTAGTGCCTGAAATTGGTCAAAACAGAAGCTTCTGAGTATTAGGAAAAGTGTGTAAAAATGGCAATTTTGGTCACATTGAAGCTTTAAAAAGTAGGTATTCAACATGAGGCACAATCCAAATGACATTTTGAATACATTTTTCTACAGTCCAAAAGATCAATTTTCTGATGAAAAACGATGACCCGTGACCTGTCGAACATTCTCCAGATCGTCAGAAATGGTAATTTTTTAATGTTTAATTTTTTGACTGTAAATGACTGTTGCATGTGAATTATCACCTTTAGAACTAAAATAAGTGTGTTTAGAGTCATTTTAATGCCTGAAATGCATCGAAATAGAAGCTTCCGAGTAGGAGAAAAAGTCTGCTAAAATGGCAATTTTGGTCACATTGAGGCTTTAAAAAGTAGTTATTCAACATGAGGCGCAATCCAAATGACATTTTGAGTCAATTTTTCTACAGTCCAAAAAATCAATTTTCCGATGAAAAACGATGACCCGTGACCTGTTGAACTTTCTCCAGATGGTCAGAAATGGTAATTTTTTAATGTTTATTTTTTTGACTGTAAATGACTATTGCATTGGAATTAGAACTCTTGGAACTAAAATAAGTATGTTTAGAGTCATTTTAATGGCTGAAATTCGTCGAAATAGAAGATACAGAGTTGGAGAAAAAGTCTGTTAAAATGGCTATTTTGGTCACATTGAGGCTTTAAAAAGTAGTTATTCAACATGAGGCACAATCCAAATGGCATTTTGAGTCAATTTTTCTACAGTCCAAAAAATCAATTTTCTGATGAAAAACAATGACCCGCGACGTGTCGAACTTTCTCCAGATGGTCAGAAACGGTAATTGTTTAATGTTTAATTTTTTGACTGTAAATGACTGTTGCATGTGAATTACCACTTTTGGAACTAAAATAAGTGTGTTTAGAGTCATTTTAATGCCTGAAATTGGTCGAAATAGAAGCTTCCGAGTAGGAGAAAAAGTCTGTAAAAATGGCAATTTTGGTCACATTGAGGCTTTAAAATGTAGTTATTCAACATGAGGCAGAATTCAAATGACATTTTGAGTCAATTTTTCTACGGTCCAAAATTCAATTTTCTGATGAAAACCGATGACCTGTTGAACTTTCTCCAGATGGTCAGAAATGGTAATTTTTTAATGTTTAATTTCTTGACTGTAAATGACTGTTGCATGTGAATTATCACTTTTGGAACTAAAATAAGTGTGTTTAGAGTTATCTTAATGCCTGAAATTCGTCGAAATAGAAGCTTCTGAGTAGGAGAAAAAGTCAGTTAAAATGGCAATTTTGGTCACATTGAGGCTTTAAAAAGTAGTTATTCAACATAAGGCACAATCCACATGACATTTTGAGTCAATTTGTCTACAGTCCAAAAAATCAATTTTCTCATGAAAAACAATGACTTTGTCCAGATGGTCAGAAATGGTAATTTTTTTATGTTTAATATTTTGACTGTAAATGACTATTGCATTTGAATTAGAACTCTTGGAACTAAAATAAGTATGTTTAGAGTCATTTTAATGGCTGAAATTGGTTGAAATAGAAGCTTCTGAGTAGGAGAAAAAGTCTGTAAAAATGGCAAGTTTGGTCACATTGAGGCTTTAAAAAGTAGTTATTCAACATGAGGCACAATCCAAGTGACATTTTGAATCAATTTTTCTACAGTCCAAAAAATCAATTTTCTGATGAAAAACGATGACCCGTGACCTGTCGAACCTTCTCCAGATGGTCAGAAATGGTAATTTTTTAATGTTTAATTTTTTGACTGTAAATGACTATTGCATGTGAATTATCACTTTTGGAACAAAAATAAGTGTTCCAAAAGTGATAATTCACGTGCAATAGTCATTTACAGTAAAAAAATTAAACATTAAAAAATCACTATTTCTGACCATCTGGAGAAAGTTCGACAGGTCACGGGTCATCGTTTTTCATCAGAAAATTGATTTTTTGCACTGTAGAAAAATTGATTCAAAATGTCACTTGGATTGTGCCTCATGTTGAATAACTACTTTTTAAAGCCTCAATGTGACCAAAATTGCCATTTTTACAGACTTTTTCTCCTGCTCAGAAAAATTTCAGGCATTAAAATGAATCTAAATACACGTATTTTTGTTCCAAAAGTGATAATTCACATGCAATAGTCATTTACAGTCAAAAAATTAAACATTAAATAATTACCATTTCTGACCATCTGGAGAAGGTTCGACAGGTCACGGGTCATCGTTTTTCATCAGAAAATTGATTTCTTTGACTGTAGAAAAATTGATTCAAAATGTCACTTGGATTGTGCCTCATGTTGAATAACTACTTTTTAAAGCCTCAATGTGACCAAAATTGCCATTTTTACAGACTTTTTCTCCTACTCAGAAGCTTCTATTTCAACCAATTTCAGGCATTAAAATGACTTTAAACACACTTATTTTTGTTCCAAAAGTGATAATTCACATGCAATAGTCATTTACAGTCAAAAAATTAAACATTAAAAAATTACCATTTCTGACCATCTGGAGAAGGTTCGACAGGTCACGGGTCATCGTTTTTCATAAGAAAATTGATTATTTGGACTGTAGAAATATTGATTCAAAATGTCACTTGGATTGTGCCTCATGTTGAATAACTACTTTTTAAAGCCTCAATGTGACCAAAATTGCCATTTTTACAGACCTTTTCTCCTACTCAGAAGCTTTTATTTCAACCAATTTCAGGCATTAAAATGACTTTAAACACACTTATTTTTGTTCCAAAAGTGATCATTCACATGCAATAGTCATTTACAGTCTAAAAACTTTAACATTAAATAATTACCATTTCTGACCATCTGGAGAAGGTTCGACAGGTCACGGGTCATCGTTTTTCATCAGAAAATTGATTTTTTTGATTGTAGAAAAATTGATTCAAAATGTCACTTGGATTGTGCCTCATGTTGAATAACTACTTTTTAAAGCCTCAATGTGACCAAAATTTCCATTTTTACAGACTTTTTCTCCTACTCAGAAGCTTCTATTTCAACCAATTTCACGCATTAAAATGACTTTAAACGCGCTTATTTTTGTTCCAAAAATGATAATTCACATGCAATAGTCATTTACAGTCAAAAAATTAAACAATAAAAAATTACCATTTCTGGCCATCTGGAGAAGGTTCGACAGGTCACGGGTCATCGTTTTTCATCAGAAAATTGATTTTGTTGATTGTAGAAAAATTGATTCAAAATGTCACTTGGATTGTGCCTCATGTTGAATAACTACTTTTTAAAGCCTCAATGTGACCAAAATTGCCATTTTTACAGACTTTTTCTCCTGCTCAGAAAAATTTCAGGCATTAAAATGAATCTAAACACACTTATTTTTGTTCCAAAAGTGATAATTCACATGCAATAGTCATTTACAGTCAAAAAATTAAACATTAAATAATTACCATTTCTGACCATCTGGAGAAGGTTCGACAGGTCACGGGTCATCGTTTTTCATCAGAAAATTGATTTCTTTGACTGTAGAAAAATTGATTCAAAATGTCACTTGGATTGTGCCTCATGTTGAATAACTACTTTTTAAAGCCTCAATGTGACCAAAATTGCCATTTTTACAGACCTTTTCTCCTACTCAGAAGCTTTTATTTCAACCAATTTCAGGCATTAAAATGACTTTAAACACACTTATTTTTGTTCCAAAAGTGATCATTCACATGCAATAGTCATTTACAGTCTAAAAACTTTAACATTAAATAATTACCATTTCTGACCATCTGGAGAAGGTTCGACAGGTCACGGGTCATCGTTTTTCATCAGAAAATTGATTTTTTTGATTGTAGAAAAATTGATTCAAAATGTCACTTGGATTGTGCCTCATGTTGAATAACTACTTTTTAAAGCCTCAATGTGACCAAAATTTCCATTTTTACAGACTTTTTCTCCTACTCAGAAGCTTCTATTTCAACCAATTTCACGCATTAAAATGACTTTAAACGCACTTATTTTTGTTCCAAAAATGATAATTCACATGCAATAGTCATTTACAGTCAAAAAATTAAACAATAAAAAATTACCATTTCTGGCCATCTGGAGAAGGTTCGACAGGTCACGGGTCATCGTTTTTCATCAGAAAATTGATTTTGTTGATTGTAGAAAAATTGATTCAAAATGTCACTTGGATTGTGCCTCATGTTGAATAACTACTTTTTAAAGCCTCAATGTGACCAAAATTGCCATTTTTACAGACTTTTTCTCCTGCTCAGAAAAATTTCAGGCATTAAAATGAATCTAAACACACTTATTTTTGTTCCAAAAGTGATAATTCACATGCAATAGTCATTTACAGTCAAAAAATTAAACATTAAATAATTACCATTTCTGACCATCTGGAGAAGGTTCGACAGGTCACGGGTCATCGTTTTTCATCAGAAAATTGATTTCTTTGACTGTAGAAAAATTGATTCAAAATGTCACTTGGATTGTGCCTCATGTTGAATAACTACTTTTTAAAGCCTCAATGTGACCAAAATTGCCATTTTTACAGACTTTTTCTCCTACTCAGAAGCTTCTATTTCAACCAATTTCAGGCATTAAAATGACTTTAAACACACTTATTTTTGTTCCAAAAGTGATAATTCACATGCAATAGTCATTTACAGTCAAAAAATTAAACATTAAAAAATTACCATTTCTGACCATCTGGAGAAGGTTCGACAGGTCACGGGTCATCGTTTTTCATAAGAAAATTGATTTTTTTTACTGTAGAAAAATTGATTCTAAATGTCACTTGGATTGTGCCTCATGTTGAATAACTACTTTTTAAAGCCTCAATGTGACCAAAATTGCCATTTTTACAGACTTTTTCTCCTACTCAGAAGCTTCTATTTCGACCAATTTCAGGCATTAAAATGACTCTAAACACACTTATTTTTCTTCCAAAAGTGATAATTCACATGCAATAGTCATGTACAGTCAAAAAATGAAAAATAAAAAAATTACCATTTCTGACCATCTGGAGAAAGTTCAACAGGTCCCGGGTCATCGTTTTTCATCAGAAAATTGATTTTTTTAACTGTAGAAAAATTGATTCAAAATGTCACTTGGATTGTGCCTCATGTTGAATAACTACTTTTTAAAGCCTCAATGTGACCAAATTGCCATTTTTACAGACTTTTTCTCCTACTCAGAAGCTTCTATTTCGACCAATTTCAGGCATTAAAATGACTCTAAACACACTTATTTGTGTTCCAAAAGTGATAATTCACGTGCAATAGTCATTTACAGTAAAAAAATTAAACATTAAAAAATCACTATTTCTGACCATCTGGAGAAAGTTCGACAGGTCACGGGTCATCGTTTTTCATCAGAAAATTGATTTTTTGCACTGTAGAAAAATTGATTCAAAATGTCACTTGGATTGTGCCTCATGTTGAATAACTACTTTTTAAAGCCTCAATGTGACCAAAATTGCCATTTTTACAGACTTTTTCTCCTGCTCAGAAAAATTTCAGGCATTAAAATGAATCTAAACACACTTATTTGTGTTCCAAAAGTGATAATTCACATGCAATAGTCATTTACAGTCAAAAAATTAAACATTAAATAATTACCATTTCTGACCATCTGGAGAAGGTTCGACAGGTCACGGGTCATCGTTTTTCATCAGAAAATTGATTTCTTTGACTGTAGAAAAATTGATTCAAAATGTCACTTGGATTGTGCCTCATGTTGAATAACTACTTTTTAAAGCCTCAATGTGACCAAAATTGCCATTTTTACAGAATTTTTCTCCTACTCAGAAGCTTCTATTTCAACCAATTTCAGGCATTAAAATGACTTTAAACTCACTTATTTTTGTTCCAAAAGTGATAATTCACATGCAATAGTCATTTACAGTCAAAAAATTAAACATTAAAAAATTACCATTTCTGACCATCTGGAGAAGGTTCGACAGGTCACGGGTCATCGTTTTTCATAAGAAAATTGATTATTTGGACTGTAGAAATATTGCCATATTTACAGACCTTTTTGGAACAAAAATAAGTGTGTTTAAAGTCATTTTAATGCCTGAAATTGGTTGAAATAGAAGCTTCTGAGTAGGAGAAAAAGTCTGTAAAAATGGCTATTTTGGTCACATTGAGGCTTTAAAAAGTAGTTATTCAACATGAGGCACAATCCAAGTGACATTTTGAATCCATTTTTCTACAGTCAAAAAAATCAATTTTCTGATGAAAAACGATGACCCGTGACCTGTCGAACCTTCTCCAGATTGTCAGAAATGGTAATTTTTTAATGTTTAATTTTTTGACTGTAAATGACTATTGCATGTGAATTATCACTTTTGGAACACAAATAAGTGTGTTTAAAGTCATTTCAATGCCTGAAATTGGTTGAAATAGAAGCTTCCGAGTAGGAGAAAAAGTCTGTAAAAATGGCAATTTTGGTCACATTGAGGCTTCAAAATGTAGTTATTCAACATGAGGCACAATTCAAATGACATTTTGAGTCAATTTTTCTACAGTCCAAAAATCAATTTTCTGATGAAAACCGATGACCTGTTGAACTTTCTCCAGATGGTCAGAAATGGTAATTTTTTTATGTTTAAGTTTTTTTACTGTAAATGACTATTGTATGTGAATTATCACTTTTGGGACTAAAATAAGAGTGTTTAGAGTAATTTTAGTGCCTGAAATTGGTCAAAACAGAAGCTTCTGAGTATTAGGAAAAGTGTGTAAAAATGGCAATTTTGGACACATTGAAGCTTTAAAAAGTAGGTATTCAACATGAGGCACAATCCAAATGACATTTTGAATACATTTTTCTACAGTCCAAAAGATCAATTTTCTGATGAAAAACGATGACCCGTGACCTGTCGAACATTCTCCAGATCGTCAGAAATGGTAATTTTTTAATGTTTAATTTTTTGACTGTAAATGACTGTTGCATGTGAATTATCACCTTTGGAACTAAAATAAGTGTGTTTAGAGTCATTTTAATGCCTGAAATGCATCGAAATAGAAGCTTCCGAGTAGGAGAAAAAGTCTGCTAAAATGGCAATTTTGGTCACATTGAGGCTTTAAAAAGTAGTTATTCAACATGAGGAGCAATCCAAATGACATTTTGAGGTCAATTTATCTACAGTCCAAAAAATCAATTTTCTGATGAAAACCGATGACCCGGGTGTTGAACTTTCTCCAGATGGTCAGAAATGGTAATTTTTTAATGCTTAATTTTTTTACTGTAAATGACTATTGTATGTGAATTATCACTTTTGGAACTAAAATAAGTGTGTTTAGAGTCATTTTAGTGCCTGAAATTGGTCGAAATAGAAGCTTCTGAGTAGGAGAAAAAGTGTGTAAAAATGGCAATTTTGGTCACATTAAAGCTTTAAAAAGTAGGTATTCACCATGAGGCACAATCCAAATGACATTTTGAATACATTTTTCTACAGTCCAAAAGATCAATTTTCTGATGAAAAACGATGACCCGTGACCTGTCGAACATTCTCCAGATCGTCAGAAATGGTAATTTTTTAATGTTTAATTTTTTGACTGTAAATGACTGTTGCATGTGAATTATCACTTTTGGAACTAAAATAAGTGTGTTTAGAGTCATTTTAATGCCTGAAATTGGTCGAAATAGAAGCTTCTGAGTAAGAGAAAAAGTCTGCTAAAATGGCAATTTTGGTCACATTGAGGCTTTAAAAAGTAGTTATTCAACATGAGGCACAATCCAAATGGCATTTTGAGTCAATTTTTCTACAGTCCAAAAAATCAATTTTCTTATGAAAAACAATGACCCGGGACCTGTTGAACTTTCTCCAGATGGTCAGAAACGGTAATTTTTTTAATGTTTAAGTTTTTTGACTGTAAATGACTGTTGCATGTGAATTATCACTTTTGGAACTAAAATAAGTGTGTTTAGAGTCATTTTAATGCCTGAAATTGGTCGAAATAGAAGCTTCCGAGTAGGAGAAAAAGTCTGTAAAAATGGCAATTTTGGTCACATTGAGGCTTCAAAATGTAGTTATTCAACATGAGGCACAATTCAAATGACATTTTGAGTCAATTTTTCTACAGTCC